>NC_081369.1:31954478-32263228 GCF_030684315.1 Stegostoma tigrinum
GAGAAACAGTGCAGAGAAGATTGGCCGAAGACCTTATCTTGAACAAATACAATTTGGACATAAACAATTTTCTCCAATTAGTATTGCTAATCTCACACAGGAAACAATGTTTGAAAGGGAAGTGTATATATACAGGATATGCGTGAGGCATCATTAGGGATTTTTGGGACTAATTGGACAGCTCTTACAAGAAAACTGGCATGGGTATGAAGCTACATAGCCTCTTTTATGTTGTAAGTTTTAAAATTACTTGTAGTATGAGCCGCAAACTTGTATCCTTATGATAGGTAACTCATAGTGGACATCACAATTGCAGAAGTAACTATCTATTTGTGGAACTTTATTAGGTTAGTGATTTTTGGCTTCCTGTGGCATTGCGATTCATAATTGTGCTCTCCTGTCACAGATAATTAAAAGATAATGTTAAAATTTGGAGGATGGAACTGGATTTGCCTGTTCATTTATTATATGGATGTGGAAGACCCTCATTTGAAGTGATTTAGCATGAAGTGTCACTGGCTATTTACTCATGACACATCCATGCCTACTTTATTAATGGTCTTTAATACTCTGATTTATGGGCTCCTCAATTCCATTTGTTTGTGAAACCAATCAATTTAACCTGTACATTGATAGTGGCTACCCAAAAATCATTCACAATAGTTATGTCCTGAGCCAATTCTCTAGACTAGGCTAAAATGAGTTAAAGTCATTTACGAAGATGGTATTAAGGTATACACTTAATAGATGTGGTCATAATTTGAAAATGGGAAACATAGACAAAATAGCAGAACAGATAGAATGATATGTTCAATAATTCTTTGAAATTTGCATCACAGGTGGACAGGGTGGTTGAGGTTATACAGGATGTTGGCGAGGACTCCTCTGGAGTACTGTGTACAGTTCTGGCCACCCCATTATGGTAAGAATATTACTAAACGGGAGATGGTTCATAAAATATTTACTAGAATGTTGCAGAGAATGGAGGGTTTGAGATATAAAAGTAGACTAGAAAAGCTGGGGCTTCTTTCATTGGAGTGTAGGAGACTGAAGGCTGATCTCATTGAAGTTTAAAAAAGTCATGAGGGACATAGACAAGGTGAATGACAAGCGTATTTTCCTTAAGATGGGAGGGTTCAAAATTAGGCAGAATATTTTAATGGTAAGAGGAGAAAGGTATAAAAGGGATCTGAGGGGCAACTTCTTCACAGAGAGTGATTTGTGTGTGGAGCGAACTGCTAGAAAAAGCGATGTATGAATGTTTAGTTATTACATTTAAAAGATATTTGGATAAGTTCATGAATAGGAAGGTTTTGGGGGGATATGGGTAAGCACAGGCAGGTGGGGCTAGCTTGGTTTGGGTACACAGGCAGCATGGACGGGGTGGACTGAAGAGTCTGTTTCCGTGCTGTTTGACTTTATGACTCTAATACCAGAACCATAAAAGAACTGACTAAGCAGCATTCCAAAGCTTCTGTTGCTATTTCTGGGCAAATTTGATAGAGCACTATAGTAATCGAGAAGGAATGTCTAGATTTATTATAGCTTGTCGAATGCTGTATAGCATAACTCTTAAGAAAAGATAAAATTTCCTGAAACTGAAGAGGTTCATGTTAAATATAAGAGAACTATCCTCACATTGTCACACAGGAGGAAGAAAAATTGGAACAAAGGATCCACCCATTTGCAGACAGAATGAGAAAATGTGTTGCGGCTGTAGAGGACCTTGGTGAGGCCACTTCTGGAGAACTGCATACAGTGCTGGCCAACCTGCGTGAGGAGGGATATTATTAAATTGGAGATGGTTCAGAAAAGACTTACAAGGTTGTTACCAGGATTAGAGTGTTGGAGTTATAAGGAGAGGCTGGTTAACAATGGACACTTTTTTAAGCTGGAACATAAAAGGTTTAGGGGTCACCTTATAGCGCTCGGTGAATGTGTGATAAGAGTTTAGATTCTTATGTGAACATTCTTTCGCTATATTGCCATGACAATTGTTTAGGATGTGTTGTCATTGATCTCAGCAGGTCTGGTAGCATTTGTGAAGAGTGAAATAGTGTTAACCTTTCAAATTTTTAGTTGATTCTTCTTCAGAACTGAATGAAGTTTGAAATATGCTGAGTTATATACTGTTGAAAGTGAAGAAGGGGAGAAGAAACAAAAACAAGAGCCTGGAATAGGGTTGAGGACAGAAGACAGTAAATGGCAACATCCACATTATTTTGCTTTTAATGTTGGATTTGAGATGAATTGAACATCTCTATGAATATGCTCGCACAGGCATGATGGGCCAAATAATCCTTGATATTGAGCCAGCTTCCTCAGGGCTAGCTCTCAGAGTAAACAGAACCTCTGCCACCCCTGCTTATATCTCTCTGCCAGTGTTCCCTCATTGGACCAGATTAACAGCCCCAATCAGAGAACTCATATTCTATGTGGTCCAGCTGGCTGACCTCATTACAATCATGACATCTCTTCCCCTCTGAATCTAAGGCCATAGATCGCTTCATTTTTTTTGTAGCTCCTCCTGGGGGATTTTAGCACCAGTTCGGGTTCCTCCAACTCTCCACTGGACACAGGCAGTGTGTAATGCACAGTAGCTTGCCTCTTATGCCCTGGAGCAACTAGGAACAAAGGAATTCTCTTTCAGCCCTGCAAAAGTATCGAGGTAGTGACATCTGTCATGTCCACTTCAGATTCTGGTATGGGTGAGTTGGACTGAAGGGTCTGTTTCCATGCTGTATGACTCCATGGCTCTAGATGAGGGAAAGAGTAGGGAAATTGGGCATTTGGATCGCTCTTTTGAAGAGCTGACATTGGTACAAAAGACAATGTACTTCTGTGCTGTATCATACTTAGTGTCTACTGCTTTGATTGATACATAAAAATCCCTCCTGAATGACAAAACCCTTCGCCAATATACCTATAAACACATTACGCATGCAAGCGTACAAACATATGCCTCTCTTGTTTAAGATAAACATTCTGTTATGAAGATGCTTCCATACCAATAAGCTTTTAAGGATTCTCATTTAAAAAACTTTGGATAGTGGGTCACTTGAAGGGACTGAAGTGATATATAGATTTTTTTAAATTCGGGCATCTAAAAGAACATTGGGCCAGTTTTAAAAAAACAGCCGTTTTTGGCGGAACTTGAGATGATAGTGCATATCTCCAACTTCAGTTGTAATAATACCCAAAGATGACTACTGCACCATGTCTTAATTATAGAAGACATTGAGCGAGGCGGGCGGACATGAGGTCAGGGCAGAGAGGCAGTTGGGAAGGTAAGTGAGTGCTATTTAAGTACTTACCTCGAAGCCAGCGGGTCCTTTTTGCAGCGGAGTGCTATTTAAGTAGGTGTGTTCTTAGCCCCAGGTCCTATACGGTAGGGCCTCCCTCCCACCCTCCTCCTCTAACCTAATTAAGAGTCCACAGGCTCACAGCAAACACACAAGGGCTGAGGGAAGTGCCTGGTGAGTAAAGTGCGAGTTTTCGGTGAAGAGGCTCAGTGAGGAGATTACGCCACTGTTGAAGAGGGTGAAGACATGACTGCCAAGCTGATTCAGTGTGCTGCATGCATGATGTGGGAGGTCAGGGACACTGATGATGTTTCTGGCTCCTATAGCTGTGGTAAGTGTGTACACATTCAGCTTCTGAAGGAGGCTGTTGCAGCCCTGAAGAAAGAACTAGAAGACCTCAGGCTCATCTAAGAGAATGAGAATTTTCTAGACAGGACCTTCAGCAAGGCCACTACACCGAGGATACCTGAAGAGAGAAGGGGGATGTCGATGACAAAGGAAGACATGAATGAAGCACAAGAGACCCCAGAGGAAGCACCTATTGTAAACAGGCTGACTGTCTTGGAAACTGCTGAGACAGACGACACTGCCAGTCCGAGAGGTGGACAGGTCTGCGAGTCAAAAATTGCTGTAGAGGCAGAGCCGAGAAGTCAGACATCACGGAGAGCTGTGGTAATAGGTGACTCTATTGTGAGAGGGACTGATAGGGGTTTCTGCGGCAACAGGCGAGATTTGAGGATGGTGTGTTGCCTTCCTGGTGCCAGGATCCAGGACGTCACTGATAGAGTGCAGAGAATCCTCAAGGGTGAAGGTGAAGACCCAGAGGTGGTGGTGCATGTTGGCACTAATGACGTTGGGAAGAAAAGGAGGAGCATTCTACAGTGGGACTTCAGAGAACTCAGAAGAAGGCTGAAAAGCAGGACTTCCAGGGTGGTTATCTTTGGTTTGCTTCCAGTTCCTCGGGCTGGAGAGGGCAGGAACAGAGAGTTAATGGACCTGAACGTGTGGCTGAGGGACTGGTGTCGGAAGCAAGGATTTAAATTCTTGGATCACTGGGGTATGTTTTGGGGTAAGAATAAATTGTACAGGAGGGATGGTTTGCATCTTAATAATCGGGGGACCAGCTTTCTGGCAGGCAGGTTTGCCACTGCAACACAGGTGTGTTTAAACTAAGCAATGGGGGGAGGGCCAAACTGGAAATTTAAGAATGAAGTTAAAGGGAAAGCGAGAATAAGAGAGGTTAAGAAGGACAACAGAATCAACAGAGCAGAAAACTCAAGAAGGGATCGTACAGTATGGCCAAGTAAAATAGGGATCGATAGGAAGGGTGAGGGGAGAAACAAATTTAAAATGTTATATGTGAATGCACGAAGCATAAGAAATAAGGTGTTTGAGCTTGAGGCTCAGTTGGAAGTTGGAAAGTATGATGTTGTGGGGATAACTGAGACGTGGCTTCAAGTGGACAGGGCCTGGGAAATTAATATTCAAGGCTATACGCGCTATCAAAAGGACAGACTGGTGGGCAGAGGGGGTGGGGTAGCCCTGTTGGTGAGGAATGATATTCGGTCCCTTGCAAGGGGGGACATAGAGTTAGGAGATGTAGAGTCAGTATGGATAGAGCTGAGAAATTCTAAGGGTAGAAAGACCCTAATGGGAGTTATCTACAGGCCCCCAAACAGTAGTCAGGAGGTAGGATGCAGGTTGAATCAAGAGTTGAAATTGGCCTGTCACAAAGGTATCACGACAGTTGTTATGGGAGATTTCAACATGCGGGTAGACTGGGAGAATCAGGATGGTACTGGACCCCAAGAAAGGGAGTTTGTAGAGTGCCTCCGAGATGGATTCTTAGAACAGCTTGTACTGGAGCCTACCAGGGAGGAGGCAATTCTGGATCTGGTGTAGTGCAATGAACCGGATTTGATCAGGGACCTCAAAGTAAAGGAGCCATTAGGAGGTAGTGACCATAATATGATAAGTTTTAATCTGCAGTTTGAGAGGGAGCAGGGAGAATCGGAAGTGTCAGTATTGCAGTTGAATAAAGGGAACTATGGAGCTACGAGGGAGGAGCTGGCCAAAGTTCAGTGGTACAATACCCGAGCAGGGATGGCAGTGGAACAACGATGGCAGGTATTTCTGGATATAATGCAGGAGGTGCAGGATCAGTTCATACCAAAGAGGAAGAAAGATCCTAAGGGGAGGCGGGGGCAGCCGTGGCTGACGAGGGAAGTTAAGGGCTGTAAAAAAATTAAAGAGAAGAAGTATAACGTAGCAAAGATGAGTAGGAAGCTGGAGGACTGGGAAGCTTTTAAAGAGCAACGGTGGAAAACTAAAAAGGCAATACACCGAGAAAAAATGAGCTATGAAGGAAAACTGGCCAAAAATATAAAGGAGGTTAGTAAAAGCTTTTTTAGGTATGTGAAAAGAAAAAAATTGGTTACGACTAAAATTGGGCCCTTGAAGTCAGAAACGGGTGAATTTATTATGGGGAACAAGGAAATGGCAGATGAGTTGAATAGATACTTTGGATCTGTCTTCACTAGGGAAGACACAAGCAGTCTCCCAGATGCAGTCGTGGCTGAAGGACCAAGGGTAATGGACGAACTGAAGGGTATTTGTATTAGGCAAGAAATGGTGTTGGATAGACTGTTAGGTCTGAAGGCTGATAAGTCCCCGGGACCTGATGGTCTGCATCCCAGGGTACTTAAGGAGGTGGCTCTAGAAATAGTGGACGCGTTGGTAATTATTTTCCAAGGTTCTATAGATTCAGGATCAGTTCCTGTGGATTAGAGGGTGGCAAATGTTGTCCCACTTTTCAAGAAAGGAGTGGGAGAGAAAACAGGAAATTATAGACCGGTTAGCCTGACGTCAGTGGTGGGAAAATGCTGGAGTCAATTATAAAAGATGAAATTATGAGTCATTTGGATAGCAGTAACAGAATAGGTCAGAGTCAGCATGGATTTACGAAGGGGAAATCATGGTTGACTAATCTTCTGGAATTTTTTGAGGATGAATCTATGAAGATGGATAAGGGAGAGCCAGTGGATGTAGTGTACCTGGACTTTCAGAAAGCCTTTGATAAAGTCCCGCATAGGAGATTGGTGAACAAAATTAGGGCACATGGTATTGGAGGCAAAATACTGAGTTGGATTGAAAATTGGCTGGCTGACAGGAAGCAAAGAGTAGTGATAAACGGGTCCCTTTCGGAATGGCAGGCAGTGACCAGTGGGGTACCACAAGGTTCGGTGCTGGGACCGCTGCTGTTTACGATATATATTAATGATATAGATGAAGGCATTAGAAGTAATGTTAGCAAATTTGCTGATGACACAAAGTTGGGTGGCAGTGTGAAATGTGAGGAGGATGTTATTAGAATACAGGGTGACTTGGACAGGCTGGGTGAGTGGACGGATGCATGGCAGATGCAGTTTAATGTGGATAAATGTGTGGTTATCCACGTTGGTGGCAAGAACAGGAAGGCAGATTACTATCTCAATGGAGTCAAGTTAGGTAAAGGGGAAGCGCAATGAGATCTAGGTGTTCTTGTACATCAGTCAATGAAAGCAAGCATGCAGGTACAGCAGGCAGTGAAGAAAGCTAATAGCATGCTGACCTTCATCACAAGAGGAATTGAGTATAGGAGCAAAGAGGTCCTTCTGCAGCTGTACAGGGCCCTGGTGAGACTGCACCTGGAGTATTATGTGCAGTTTTGGTCTCCCAATTTGAGGAAGAATATTCTTGATTTTGAGGGAGTGCAGCGTAAGTTCACAAGGTCAATTCCCGGAATGGCGGGACTATCATATGTTGAAAGATTGGGGCGACTGAGCTTGTATATTCTTGAGTTTAGAAGGATGAGAGGGGATCTGATTGAGACGTATAAGATTATTAAGGGATTGGACACTGTGGAGGCAGGAAGCATGTTTCCGCTGATGGGTGAGTCCAGGACCAGAGGACAATGTTTAAAAATAAGAGGTAGGCCATTTAGAACAGAGTTGAGGAAAAACTTCTTGACCCAGAGAGTGGTGGATGTATGGAATGCTCTGCCCCAGAAGGCAGTGGAGGCCAACTCTCTGGATGCTTTCAAGAAAGAGATAGACAGAGCTCTTAAAGATACAGGAATCAAGGGTTATGAGGATAAGGCAGGAACAGGATACTGATTGTGGATGATCAGCCATGATCATAATGAAAGGTGGTGCTGGCTCGAAGGGCCGAACGGCCTACTCCAGCACCTATTATCTGTTGTCTATTATTTGGTGCACCAAGTGAAAACAGGCATCAATTACATGCTGTGGTAATAGAATATGCCTGGTCACTTATAACAGAATTGTAGCCACAGCCCATTACAATAAAGTTTTCATGGGTGCTTTGGTATCCTTAGTTGCAAGTGTTTCTCAGGCACCATAGATGAATTATCCAGAGATCAGTGACTTCGCTGAACACTGAGCATCAATAGTAAACAGATTCACATAACCAAACTTCGAGAAATTGAACAACACTGCTTTAACTCATCCCTTCCAATCCTTTCCCCATGAAGAGCGAAGTTAAACAAAATGTGGTTTCCAGCATTATGCAATACACGCCAATGGGTTCTTTATTCTGTTCTGTCGATTGCTTTAAGAGAAGTCAGCGACTGCAGTATTAGCCAACAAAATGATGTGAGCTATTAACTAAGTTTGCTATTCCTGGTGAGCACTTCAACTGTTTTGTCAGATGGTACCTAGCAGTAAAGAAGATTCTTTAGTGCCTAAAATATTTAGAGGAAATAACTCCCACAATCATTCAGAATGTCAACTTCACTAAATTTCACATATCAGAAAAAATGGTTTCTGAAATCAATGCAGTCAATACATTTTTGACTTCAGTAATAATGTTGTCCATATGATTGTTTAAAACTGTGGTCCTAAGTGAAGGGTTTCCAGCCTTCCCAGCCGTGTGACTCATTTGCCAGCCATAGTTGACCTATGCCCTATCCATGACTTCAATATTCACAGCCTTTACCACCTCTGTACTGCGGCTGCATTAAGACTGATTGCAAGATGCACTGCAGCAACTTGCCAAAGTTTTTCCAAAAGCACCTTCAAAGAAAGCGGTAAGCTCATCAGTACAAATCATTCCTAAGATTCCCTCTGAGTCACATATAACCATGACTTTGAAACACATAGCTGTTCCTTCATTATTTTGCAGGAAAAGCCTTCAATTGGCTCACCAATTACATTGTGAGAATACATTCACCATGCAATCAATTTAAAAAGATGATTCACCACCAACTTCTTCAGGACAATTAAGGATAAATTAAACTGTTGGCTTTGCTAGTAATGCCCATATTCCATGAATCAATAAAAATAATTCAATATGATTAGTGACAACTACATGATAAAAACCTCAGCTGTCAATGTTAGTTTCACGTCAGCAGCCCACCATATTTGAATGGAATTCCACAGGTCTGATAGTCTAGCAAAATGTTACCATTTTAAAGACACACTGTAATTGATTTACATTTTAATTGTTCGAGAAGAATTTGCAGAAATCACCATTTTTAAGTTTAAGTGAACGGATTAAGAATCTAATGATGAGGAGATCTAAACTGAATGCTGGAGATGTGTGATAGCTTTGTTGAAATGCAGTTAGCCTCTAGTTTTTGGAAATCAGAACGAGCTGTCAGAATTCTTCACCAGTCAAGACCTTGAATATGGCCCTGACCTGGTTATTCTGAATTACACCTAGAATTTAGAAGTTCATTGCAAAGTATTCCTTTGAGCTGTCAGTCAACTATAGCTTCTCCAATGCATTGGCTTCCAGTGCAGAATAGTATTTAACCAGTTGCGTACTGTTATATTCCATTTCTTCTACAGCTGACCTTTGATATTGAAGCATCTTTGCTGAATTGAGCACTTCACTGGCAGATTTTGTTATGCATAGCAAGTAAAGGTTAATTTACATCTTATTGTAGAAAGATTTTGAATTATTTTTATACAGTCAACAAAGCCAGTACTTTTCTAATTTAACTTATTGGCTAAATCCTATTTGTCT
Source organism: Stegostoma tigrinum (assembly GCF_030684315.1). Lineage (NCBI taxonomy): Eukaryota > Metazoa > Chordata > Chondrichthyes > Orectolobiformes > Stegostomatidae > Stegostoma > Stegostoma tigrinum. Next base: position 31,963,808 of record NC_081369.1, read on the forward strand.
GTTATTTTAAAGGCATGGTTTGCATTTACTGTTTCCCTGTGATTTTCAAACTTACTGTGGTACAGAGGAATCTGTGGGAATCAAGGGTAGAAGAGAATAACTGAACTCCACCTTAATGGAATGAAATAAAATTATAGCACAATGTATCATTTTCAAGTTTTCTGTGGAATTTGTTTTCTAGATAGATCAGAAAATAAAGGACAATTGGCTTTAACGTTTGTGTTCACCATAGCCTCATGAAAGTTGGATGGTGTATCCCTATGAGTTTTTAAACGCAACTAACTTAACAGTAGATCTGTAACATAAGACAACGTGGCAAATTTGGATCAGAAATTGGCTTGCTGAAAGAAGTCAGAGGGTGGTAGTTGATGGGAAATGTTCATCCTGGAGACCAGTTACTAGTGGTGTACCGCGAGAGTCGGTGTTGGGTCCACTGATGTTTGTCATTTTTATAAATGACCTGGATGAGGGCGTAGAAGGATGGGTTAGTAAATTTGCAGACGACACTAAGGTCGGTGGAGTTGTGGATAGTGACGAAGGATGATATAGGTTGCAGAGAGACAGAGATAAGCTGCAGAACTGGGCTGAGAGGTGGCAAATGGAGTTTAATGCGGACAAGTGTGAGGTGATGCACTTTGGTAGGAATAACCAGAAGGCAAAGTACTGGGCTAATGGTAAGATTCTTGGTAGTGTAGATGAGCAGAAAGATCTCGGTGTCCATGTACACAGATCCTTGAAAGTTGCCACCCAGGTTGACAGGATTGTTAAGAAGGCATAGAGTGTTTTAGCTTTTATTAATAGAGGGATCAAGTTCCGGAACCATGAGGTTATGCTGCAGCTGTACAAAACTCTGGTGCGGCCGCACTTGGAGTATTGTGTACAGTTCTGGTCACCACATGAAAAGAAGGATGTGGAAGCTTTGGAAAGGGTGCAGAGGAGATTTACTAGGATGTTGCCTGGTATGGAGGGAAGGTCTTACGAGGAAAGGCTGAGGGACTTGAGGCTGTTTTTGTTCGAGAGAAGAAGGTTGAGAGGTGACTTAATTGAGACATATAAGATAATCAGAGGGTTAGATAGGGTGGATAGGGAGAGCCTTTTTCCTAGGATGGTGACGGCGAGCACGAGGGGGCATAGCTTTAAATTGAGGGGTGAATGATATAGGACAGATGTCAGAGGTAGTTTCTTTACTCAGAGTGTAGTAAGGGAATGGAATGCTTTGCCTGCAATGGTAGTAGATTCACCAACTTTAAGTACATTTAAGTTGTCATTGGACAAGCATATGGACGTACATGGAATAGTGTAGGTTAGATGGACTTCAGATTGGTATGACAGGTCAGCACAACATCGAGGGCCGAAGGGCCTGTACTGTGCTGTAAATGTTCTTTGCTCTATGTTCTAATACTTATTCAGAAACCAAGAAGCATTGTGGGAATGTTGGACAGAATACTCTGTGCAAGGATAAATTCCACAGAAAGATTTAAGACAAAAGATGGTAAATTATTACATGTTCTTTTTTATTTAACTAAATCTAGTTTGGATCCAAACAGTCAGATCCTTTCCCCACCAAAATTGGCAAATCAAACAAAAGCAGTCTGATATTTTTTAAAATGTGTTTGGACTATCTCTTCCTGAAAGTAACCATTCACAGCTATGATCATTGGAAATCCCTTCATCCTGGATCTCCGGACCACATTTTTTTTTTAGTTCATTCAATAGATGTGGGCATTATTGACTAGATTAGCAATTGTTAAATATGTTGGAGGAGGTGGTGGCACTGGTGTAAAGACCACTTTTTTTCAATTTTCCTTTATGTAGAATGTAGAAAAGTACAGCACAGTACAGGATCTTCAGCCCATGATGTTGTGCCGTGGAATATTCCTAATCCAAAAATAAAATAACCTAACCTACATTCCCCTCAATGCACTGCTGTCCACGTGCATGTCCAGCAGTCGCTTAAATGTCACTAATGACTCCGCTTCCACGACTACCACTGGTAAACTATTCCATGCGCTCACAACTCTCTGGGTGAAGAACCTCCCTCTGATGCCTCCTCTATACCTTTCTCCTAACACCTTAAAACTATGACCCCTCGTGGCAGTCAATCCTGCCCTTGGGAAAAGTCTCTGGCTATCGACTCTATCCATGCCTCTCATCACCTCGTACACCTCGATCAGGTCACCTCTCTTCCTCCTTCTCTCCAGAGAGAAAAGTCTGAGCTCAGTCAACCTCTCCTCGTAAGACAAGCCCTCCAGTCCAGGCAGCATCCTGGTAAACCTCCTTTGCACTGTCTCCAAAGCCTCGACATCGGGTGAGGTCATGAGTATAAACCTATCATTTATCATGGCGGGAGGGGAAGAACAATGGGGACTCCTGGGGTCACTCATTATTGATGGATAGACATTAATGAATGATGGGATCTGTGCCAGGCCCTAGAACAACAAGACTGGCTTTCAGGTCAGGAGAAAGATAAGACTAAGGAAACTATACCAATTGGCCTGCCTTACAGGGCACGCGCCAGAGTCCACAAGGAGGTGGATAGAGAGAAAAAGGACCCTAGAATCACAAATTAGGGAATTAGAAAAAACAAACCAATTCTTTGTAGAGGGTCAGTGGGGACCCTTGGCCCCTTACCACCCCAGGGAGGGGCCCACTGCACCAGAGGACGGTCTGAGTGAGGAAGTTAACCTCATCCCAGTCATCCAGGTTGGGACCCTGACAGCCCCAACTGCTAGATATCGGTTCTTCACACCAGTAGAAAGACAACAGATGTTGACGTCCCTGGGATATGTGCTGGAACTGAGCGCCCAGTTAAAGGTGTTGTGCAAAACTGAAAGTGACAGACAGGAAGGACAAGATGAACAGAGGGAATTAGAGGATTGGCCCAAAGTACTATCCGCAGGTGGCAAGGTTATGGTAAAGACCCTACCTTGGAAACCTGAGTTTTCCCCCTTTTGGAATGGCCCCAATGAAGTTATCATCAGTGAAGACACTTGCGCTTGCATAGATATGCGAGGAAAGGGCGTCTCGAAACAGTGGTCCCAACTTAAAGAATATGCAGACACCAATTGAGACCCTGAAAGATATGTTTGACTCACAGAACGACCCTCTACTAGACCTCCAAGCAAGTTGATCGGGAGCGCGGGCCTTTGGAACATTGTTAACATAAAGTGGTCAGACACAGTTTTTGCCATTTGAGTGTAAACATGTTTAAGGTGATGTATGTGGTCACAGTGTTCCGTATTGTCATGGCTACAGGGGTGTCGGGATTAGAGGATAACTTGTTTTACAAGATCCACATACACCTACACGGTAATCAGACCGTGTGTTACCCACTCGCCCAGTCAGTTGCAGCACTGTTTGTAGCCACCACTTGGTGGACCCCCCTTGACCTATACACGGCAGATATGTCAGAAGCACCCTCTGTGGGCCAAACCGGTACATACCGTTGCAGAATACAGGGCTACTGCATTGTGCTGATTAACTCTGATGACAAGGTGGGGTGGCCAGGTCATATTGTCCCGTTACAGGGATGACGACGAATCCAATGACCCCAGAGGTTTAGGCACCTGGGATGTAATGACATGACTCACTCCAACCCACTTAGCTATCCATTATGCTTCTAGGGACAGGACTGGGGATGCGCATACGCCCTGGTCCCCAAGAATGCCTCTTGTGTGCAGACACGATGCTCTCTCGTCAGCACTGCCAAGTTAACAAAGGCAAGTTAACATGCACTTGCAATGAGCAATGGTGTCTCAATGTTACTGCTGGTAGGCAGTTTATCTGTGGTCACTGTAATAACACACACGTCTCCTCCTATGGCGATGGAACTGGGACATGGAGGTATCCGTTTGACTCCTACCAATCTGGGGAGATCTCATCCCTCGCCCTCCGTCGATGGGGGTGGGCCCTACCCGTCTGACAGGTATGTTCAGCAGTATACAATACAGAATGGATCCGCTATCACATGCTATCGAGCCAAGAAGGGCTTTGTGTTCCTCCTCAATGAGGCCTTCACAGCAGCCACACCAACCCTCCCAGTCCTCTTTGCAGTGGGGACAATAGGACCGCTTACCATCCCATGCCCCCAGAGAGGACACACCCATAGGAAGATAGTGACCTGAGCCATTAGCAAAAAATTCTGCGCAGACTGGAAGGACTCGGGAGCACTGGGGTCCTCACTTGGCTACTTGGGGCCTTGCCTCTGGGGGGAGCAGCGGGAGTCATTAGTGCCAAAAATAGGAACAACGTCGTCTGTGGACTGACCATTCTAGGAAATAGTATGACAAGGGGATTGGATGGTATAAACCAAGCACTTGCTGAATTAGGACTCTATGCGCAGCAGACCTGGTATGCCTTCGATTACCAGTTAGCCCAGCAGGGCAGGGTGTGCACGATAGTAGCAGACAAAAGTATAACACACATTACGGATGAGTCCTACAACATCACCCAGGCCTTTAACGATATCTGTAAACAGCTTGATGCCTTCAGACAAGGCCCCGGGAAAGGGGGCGATTGGCTCAAGTGGCTCGTGGGGTGGGGGGGGGGGGGGGGGGGTGCGCACGGTACATTCTGCATGCCTTAATTATATTGATTGTCATTATTATTGCTTGCTGTGTTGTTATGGCTGTCTTTACTTCGTGCTGTAAAATCTTAACTGCAAAAATTATGCCAGGTGCAAGTGTGCACACCAACAAGACTGTTGAGTGCCCCTTAATGGGTGACACGGAAACGTTTAAACCATGACTGTAAGTGAACTAGAGGCCATGAATACTCATGGCTCTGAACACAAGGGGGGACTGAAGGAGTAAGTAAAGTGATTTACTGAAGAAGGAAGTAAAGACATGAACTTTTAAAGACACTAACTTTTAGAAGACATTGTAAAGTGATTTACTGAAGAAGGAAGTAAAGACATGAACTTTTAAGAGACATTAACTTACTGAAGGAAGAAGTGAAGAGATCAACGACACAAAGGACTTTTAGATCGAATCAAGATGAAACTCCCGTCTTGCAAGACACCAGGAATAGATTAAAGAACTGTGTACATGACTTGAGGGAGAGGGTGGCAAGTAACAGCAAATGCATATTTGCTTTGAAATAGTCTGTAATAGCTGAGAAGTTTGGTGAGGCCCCTTTGAGGTCCCTGCTTCTCCCTAAAGCTTTTAAAGCTTTTGTTAATAAACTGTGTCTGACTCACTAGAATCAAACTTGGTAATATTTTACCTACAACAGGTTGTATTGAGAAGTATAGGAAAAGTTCTTGAAAATTAATTGTTAAGATGTATGTTTTCAAATTAACATTCATTGCCTGTTTGAGGTGCCCATCATAAAGGTGGTGCTGCACCTTCTTAAGACATGGGAATTCATGTTAGGAAGGTGCTCAAAATGATTCGGCAGGGAGCTCCAGGATGTTGACCCAGCAACGATTAGTGAATGATAATGTTTGTCCAAGCCAAGCTGACTTAGTAGGGAATTTGTTAGGGGCTGGTGTTCTCATGCAGTTGTTGCCTTTGATCATGTATGAGGTGGAGACTGCAGGTGCAGCATGTATTTTCAAAATCCAGGTTTCCTAAGATACAGAATCCTGAAAGCTAAAATGCTTGACGGCTCAGTTACCATGGTGAATACCATCAGTACAACTTTCATAAATGAACTTGCACCCAGTGAAAACATTGATACTGTTGAATCTCAAAAGCATTTGGGTTGCATCAGTGTTAAGTTATTGCTTGCTATGTTCTACAAGTTGAAAATTAATGCAATTGTACAACTAAGGAAAGATCATATGAATGTGGATTTTGTTTCCATATGGCATTTCAAAGGTCTCTACATTCAATGAGTAAATTAATGCGCTCATATCAGCAGAAGCGATAGCCTATGTGCACACTAGAAGGTCTCATTAAATTATTGGCTTAAATGACCTGTCTTAGTTTTGGCTGAGGGCAGAATGTTATCTAGGACATGTCAGAAGGGTTGGATAAGTTTTGTACAATGCTGTGAAAGCTACAAAGTCCAGATTGACAATTTTCATTCGTATGCATGTTCACCAGATTATAGCCTAAACAACAGTTAGGTGAATTACTATTTCAATATCTTGGAAATTGTGACAGAGTTGCAATACATTCAAGTCAATGACAGTGGCATTGTGTCTGACTTATCCTTACTCTTTTGCATTTCAATTTTTATGCAATAAAGCACCTCAAACAATGATTCATTCTCTCATACTACACTAACAGTTATGATTTTGTACTCAACCAGGTCTTCAGCCCATAATCTTCTCAAAATCTTAATTAAAAGAATAAATGCTGTACAAAGTAGAGTTGGAACACTAAAATTACCAAGATTAAATTTACAAGTTACGCCACTGACATACCTATCTGCAGAAAAATTCGACATAAAATAGGACTAAAAGAAATTACATTGTTTTCTGTTCCTTTGAAAATTTACTTAAATTGAAAGGGAAAATTCTTAGCTCACCACACAGGCAGTACTCCATATATCAGCCGGTGTGCTATACCCAGCACCAATCAGAACTTCTATTGATCTATACTGTCTTGTCTGGATATCTTCTGTGAAATGCTTATGAACCCAACAATTTAGTTTTGATTGTGGAGAGAAATGAAGCAACAATTGTTTTAAAGCCAAGAATTGTGGAGGGAATTGTTGTACTTTTAAATACAAGCTTCTGGAACTCATTGTGAGTTACGTTTGCACTGTTGCTTTGCAAGCAATGAGAGAGGAGAGATAAGATAGCATGGCACTAGCGTGTTTGCAGGGAGAATTGGCCAGCTGAATTGTTTTGTATGATTGTGAACAGTTGCAGATACAAAAATCATCAATAAAAATGGAAGTTGTTGGAAAAGCTCAGCAGGTCTGGCAGCATCTCTAAGGAAAAAATCAGTGTTAACGTTTCGGGTCTGGTGACTCTTCCTCAGAACAAAAATCATCAGCATAACAGCCACTCTTTGACTGGCACCTGCATAACTGAATACTGGTATGTCTGAATAATGCAGATGCAGAAGACCATTGACTAGAAAAACCAGGCTGTATCTCTATATCTCTGCAGCAAAAGTCTGAAGAAAGCCATATTTTTCCAGCAGTTACCGTAAGCTGTTGTCAACTAGTAATAAAAAGACTTTATAATTTGTGTATCAAATGCCCTGTGCCTCTTAGAAAGAATCTGGAGAAGAAGTTCACCGAAGATAAGGTATCTGGAAGCAAAGCAAACATCTCATTGCATTCTGTGGTCTAGTGCTATTGATAACACAATGTGCAGCTGCAGGAACACAGCAGGCCAGGCAGCATCAGAGGAGCAGGAATGTTGAAGTTTCCAGTCGGGACACTTCTTTAGAAATGGGGGAGGGGGAAGGGAGCTCATAAATAAATAGAGAGAGGACGGGTGGGGCTGGGGAAGATAGTTGGGATGGTGATAGGTGAGTGCAGGGTGGGAGTGTTGGGGATTGGTCAGTGAGGTAGGAGGGGTGGACAGGTGGGAGAGAAGATGAACAGGTTGTGTCAGGTCAAGGATGCGGAGATGAAAGGGAGGGTTGGTCGTGGGATGAGGCCGGGGGTGGGGAGATTTTAAAACGGGTGAAATCAATGTTTAGGCCATTGGGCTGTAGGCTCCCAAGGTGGAATATGAGGTGCTGCTCCTCCACTTAGCAGGCGACATCATTGTGACACTGGAGAAGGCCAATAGAAGTCACTGATGCTATTGAACTGTGTTTCCCCAATTTTTCCCTCTACTCCAATTCCAATGTTTGTGTGCCTTTCTGTATGTGTATGCAGGGGATGTAAAGAGTTTCAACTAAATGCATTATATGTTGATAGTACTTAAGTTTTATCCACAGGTAAACAAAACTATTATTTGTGCTAAACATTCAGTTGTTGTCAAGTACAGAATCCTGGTCATAAAACCAGTAGACAGGTAAATTGGTCAATTGGGAAATTTGTATACTTTTATTCATTCATTGATTTTTGTTGTGACCCTGGGAGTACTGGGGCTTGGAAGTCATTGCAGTTCCCCAAGTGTCACGTAACTGTGGGCACTTTTCTTGAATTGATTTTGCATTCAATGTCGATAAGCCTGGAATGCAAACTGCAATGCTGTTAGGAAGGGAGTTTCATGATTCTCACTCAGTGATAGTGAAGCGACAATTATAGCATTCCAAGTCAGTATGATGTGCGATTTAGAGGTGAATTTGCAGGTAGTTGTGATCTTGTGTACCCGCTGCCTTGTTCTTCACTGCAGTAGAGCCTGTGGACTGGGAAAGACAGGTAAGTGTCTGCAGGGCATCTTCTAGATGATATGCACTGCTGCCACTGTGCATTGGTGGTATTGGGGATATATATTGAAAGTAGTGGATGGAAGGCCATCTGTGTCTGAAATAGACTGTTAAATTAGTGTTAATGTATTCACATCCATTGTCACTTAGGATGGACAGAAATAAGAATGAAATATTACTTACAAAGGGAACAAGAAATTATCTCAACTTTTGCAATGACAGTTCTGGTTCTTAGACAGGTGGCACTTTCTCCAAACACATATTTGAATAGAACTTAATGAAAATATAAAAGCTCCCATCTCTTGCTGATAACAGGATAAGGCTAAACAACAAAACTAACTAAAAGTTGTCATAAACAACAACAAAAACAGGAGTTACTGGAAAAGCTCAGCAGGTTTGTTGAAAAAAAATCAGAGTAAACGTTTTGGATCTGGTAACCCTTCCTCAGAACAGGTTACATAATCGCAAGTGTTACAAATTAAAACAACACATATAATCAGTAACCAACACTGATAAAAAGATAATACTTATTTGAGTATATCACTTATCTTTAGAGTCCTCTTGAGGTTCAGTTGTAGTGTCCCTACCTATAGACCAGGAACCACAGGTTTAAGTCCACCTGCTCAAAGCAGTGTGTAATAACATCTCTGAACAGGTTGATTAGAAGAATAGGCTTTTAAAAAAGCATTGCTGTTATCAGAGATGGAATGAAAAGGATTCAGTCTGAAGGAATCCTGTATGATGCAGAAAAGAGATTATTACTCTCATGAGATATAAGAAGCAAAGACTTTCTTTCCCCCTGGGAAAATGTGCTTAATTTGATGCATGCACAGGAAGAGTAAGTAAATAAATAACAAAAGTTCACTTGTGTTCTAACAGTTTGATTAACTGGAGAAAGCTTTAAGTTCAGTAAATGCAGAGTAAGCTAATTCACAACTGCCGATTTTTTGAGCTGTTTGCTGTACTGATTCTGCAAGTAATTCAAAAACCCTAATCCATATACTAAAGTTTGCAAGACTTGAAGTTAAAGCTATTCTCTTCAAACATGTGGCTTCAATAACAGCATTGATGTTATTGACTTCACGTTCTTACAAACCCGAAGCCTAAACTTGTATGGATTAGTAATCACTGTGTTGTTATCATTCCAACCAGCAGACAACCACAATACTTTAGTTTGAAATCAATATGCAAGATAGGAATAAAATCCAGATGACTGCAATAATTTTCTAAAGCTTTAAAATCATTATTGAGCAAGATTATAAATCTTTCCCAATGTGTTTTCTCAGTATTATCACATGAGACAGAATTCTGTCCAAGTGTTAACGTGCTACAATATTTAATGATGTTTAGGTGACTACTGCAGATTGGCAGCAAAAATTGCCCAAATTGTGCAGCAACCAGAAATCTGCCCAAATGCTGCCATCTTGGATTTTAACCTGCTTTACTCCTCAGAGAATTAACCTGCAGATACCATGATGATCCTTCATATATCATGTCAGATCCCGATGATGTTATTGAGACAGAACTGCAACTTAAAATCTGACATGATTAGGCTGCAGCTTAGCTAACAGTCAGGAACTATGGTGAAGACAAATTCTCTTATTTTATGTTTTTGGGGCAACTGGGGCAGCTATACTTCAAATAATCAAACCGGTCCTTCAATAAGAAAAGCTTTAAACTGCGGACTGAATTTAGATCCTTCCTATGGGATATCAATGAGGCTCAGTTGTTAAAACAGCCCAGGCTTCATTCACAAAATATGAAATGCATCAAACAAATATTGGTAACGACCTAGCCAAAACCCAAAAAGACTCATAAATAGGCTGTACATTTTCAGTAAACAATGAATTCCCTCAGCAATAGAAAATCATAAACTCAGAGAGTAATAATGGATTGCAATTTCTGCTAGTCACAATACATCTGCTTTACAAGTTAAAAAGCATCATACCACATGACACACAACATCTTGTTTAGAGGCTAAATGCAGCTGTCGGCAACTTGGAGTTTTTTGCTGTGCTAACTTTGCTGATTAAATTCAATTAAGTGTTAATGAATCTGAGCAGATCGATAAGTAAAGCTTAGACAGTTTTGATTCTTTGAAAACACTTGTGGGTACTGTGTTATTTTCTGTTCTTTTGTAGATGTTTTAACTGATCACCTATGGATTACTCATTATGAGTAAGAGGATAGTAATTGATTTTTTTATATTTATATAGAAAGCTGGGATTAGCATCACTGACTAAATAAGTCAAATTATCTTTTTATGAATTGGTATTCTAGGAATTTTATTGGTGCTTTATCATGGATTGAATTCCACAGCCATTGTATTTAGGAAAACTGTAAATGAATGAACTTTATTTACATGCATGCCTCCCATGACGTTGATTTGTTCAATCTGTGACCAATTAATGGTGAGCCACTGTCAGAGTGGCCATTTCGTATCTCTTGCAATTTTGATGGAGTCAGGCTGTTCTTTTGTTTTCAGAAGACATAGTTCACAGCTGCTCTGAGTAAAAATTCCACCTCTTACCATTCCTCAAACCGTCACTCAAGCACAATGAAATTTCCATTGACATAACCTTTAATTTTGCCCAAAATAACATGCAGGCATTGAAAAGCCACTTCAAACAAAGACCAAATTATTACAGAATAATAAAGCTGTCCGATATAACTAGCATTCTCCATTGAAACTGCATAAGCAACACCCTGAAAATGTGGCGGGCTGAAAGGTGACCAGTCATTTGTTTTGCCAACTGGTCGTATTATGCCTGACGATACTCCAAGGCACAGTAACACACTCAGCTGCCAGGTGTTGGTTAACACAGTTACAGTGGGAGGTGCTAGCTATATGATAGATTTCATTCATTGTAATAAACTTGATTTTTGTTTGAACCTTTGTAATGTCTGTGTGTTTATTTAAACAAAATTAATGACTTATTCAATAACTGCATTTGATTTAATACCATTACACAATGATTTTCAAATGAATATTTGATTGTTTTTCACGAACATTTCAAAGCTGTCTAAGTGTTAATATACGGTTCATTAGTTGAGCATTGGGTGAGTGAACATGGAGGGGCTTAAGGTTCAGAAAGGGCAGAGGAGATACAGGCAGGCATGAAAGATGCATGAACGTTGAATCTGGTATGAGGAGGTGAAGATCTAAAATAATTCATGAACAGGTTCCTTCTCACCTGGCAGCTTCACCATGCCCCTCTCTCCATGACCACTTTGTGCTTGCCTTTAGGGGCATCAGGCTTGACTCCAGCCCATACCTACTTATTCCATATGAAAATCGGGCAGGCAGGTTCCATCAGGACGGAGAGGGGTTCATGGAGGTGGGAAATTTCCTGACTCCCACTTTTCATCTCCGTCATAAAAATCTGGCATTGTCTTGAAATCTCTCGACCTCCTTTTTTCTTGTGAACTGTTCTTAAAACAAATGACTTTCTTAAAGTTTTTAAGCATCCCATCCAACACCTGTTTCTTTGTCTTGATGTCATTTTTATCTGAATATAGTGCTAATCAGTGAGTTGGGACATTTTTTCTGCATCAAAGGTGTTGTATAATGCAAACCACATAGATTACTTCTTGCAAGAAAGCCTGAAGTTGACAATGAATTCTGCAAAACTAATGGAATAACTTCCTAGCTTATTTCCCATTTTGTGAACTAGAATATCCATTGGCCTTTTTAAGAAAGAACTATAATTCCAAAACTGATTATTTCATATAAGTAGATGTTCAATGTTCTTTAAAAAGCTAAGTTAAGAGTCTGTTGAATGTGAAGGACTCGCCTTCTTTTCTCTATTTGCATTAACAGTGAATATAATTTATATTTAAATGAATGAAAAGAGAGCCCTGAGCATTGGGTTCAAGTCTCACCTGCTGCAGAAATATGTCATAAAATATCCAAATAGGTTAATTAAAAATTACTTGCTGCAATGAAAATTTTCTATGTGGTTTATTTAATATTTATGTTTGTGACACATACAAATACTACTGATCTTGTTACAACTCCACAAAGGTACTATATTGGATGGAATTGAGGTAATATTTGGCTTTTGTATCTATATTGCACTTTACTCTTTCTGATTGCTGAAAATAAAAGCAAGCTGCATGCATAAGTAAATCATACTTTGATCTGATTATTTCTGTGTGCATTACAAAATAGTCTCTTGGCTTCATAGCACAATGTTAGTTCACAAACTGACACATTACCATAATAATTAGAGCTGTTAACAGGATTTACTTTGGTGGTGGGAGAAACATCATTGCAAAATAAAATTACTCGAGAAACTTGTTTATATATTATTTGCTTTTATAGGTACAATAAATGAGAATACATGAGTTTCAGCCCCACTTTGTTGATAACTGATTTACGTTTGGGAGAATTTTAATACAGATTTGGAATACTTAATAATCCACAATGTTTGAACAAAGAAAACTGATTAATGAGGGCTTTTGGGGCAGCATGGCTTTGTATTTTGTTTAGTTATATAATTGTATTGGTTGGAGAATTATATTCATTTAATGGACTTTATCAATAGGAGATGGAAACTTACTTATGTTGCAATCACAAAAGAAACATCTGCAGTACAGTGTTTGAACATTTTCAAAAAATAACTTTAATTTCAGCTAATGTGCAAACATTGGTCAGCAGTCAAGTAAGCAGGCAAATAGTTCCCTGATTTTTACTGACTTGATGGATGTTACAATTTCTCTCTAGTTTTACAACAATCCAACTTCTACCTCAATCGGCAATCCCTCCCATCAAGTGTGTTTCTATTTTGTGTGTGGCTGAGTGAAAGCAAGATGTCAGTACTGGTTGTGGATTTACATATGGGCTCTGAGCCCTATTCTAGCCTTGCAAGCTCACCCACAGGGAAGAAATTGGTTATTGACAAGTAGAGGTGGTGGTGGAGGATTTCTGGCTCAACCAGCTGTTCTCTTTGTCTCTTTCCTCATGCTTGCTTAAGTGGGTGATCTTGTTATTTGTATGGTTTTGACAGTTTTGATGAGAAATTTCTGTTTTGTATACGAAACAACATTTGATTCCCATGTGTTCATGTCAATACAGCAGAATTTTACAGAGATTTTGAAACTGGCTCCAGAATGTCTCCATTGCCTGAGTTATGCATCAGATTGGACAGTCGGGCACTCTAAAAGCATGCTCCATCTGCAGTAGCTAATATGAAACTGCCTTGGTCTCTGTGCTTGGTATGTCTAAATCTTGGAAGATGCTCATATTTATTTTGTATGATTCTTCTAACACAGTTGATATTGTTCTCAGGCTTTTGTATGATATCTATAAATTCTCCAAGCTTCAGCAACATGAGGAAGTATGGAGAGAAACACTGCCTACTGATATTGAGTTCAGTTTGGACTGGTATGTCCCTTACTCACAGAAATTTCAGTGCATAATTTACTATCAGCTAAACTATAATTTAGATACAGTGGGTCATTAATCTTCCTCAATGCTAAGTGATTGTAACAGATATGATTAACTGTAGTGGTGTGAAGGTGTTAAAGACTAGTCAAATGTGAAAAGTGGCAAGAAGAATTTTCCCAATTCTCTTACCTGAAGCTATTGGACCATTTAGATGTAGCTATAACATGCAAGTCAGATGGGGAAGAGCTCATTGATCTAATCTTGATCTCCCAAATCTGCTGACCAAAGAACAAGAACAAAGAAAATTACAGCACAGAAACAGGCCTTTCGGCCCTCCAGGCCTGCGCTGATCAAGATCCTCTGTCTAAACATGTCACCTATTTTCTAAGGGTCTGTATCCCTTTGCTCCCTGCCTATCCTTGTACTTGTCCAGATATATCTTAAAAGACACGATCGTGTCTGCATCTATCACCTCTGCTGGCAACGTGTTCCAGGCACCCACCACCCTCTGCGTAAAGAACTTTCCATGCATATCTCCCATAAACTTTCCTCCTCTCACTTTGAACTCATGACCCCTAGTAATTGAGTCCCCCACTCTGGGAAAAAGCTTCTTGCTATCCACCTTGTCTATATCCCTCCTGATTTTGTAGACCTCAATCAGGTCCCCCCTCAATCTTCGTCTTTTTAGTAAAATAATCCTAATCTACTCAACCTTTCTTCATAGCTAGCACCCTCCATACCAGGCAACATCCTGGTGAACCTCCTCTGCACTCTCTCCAAAACATCCACATCCTTTTAGCAATGTGGCGATCAGAACCGTTTGCAGTACTCTAAATGTGGCCGAACCAAAGTCTTATGCAACTCTAACATGGCCTGCCAACTCTTGTATTCAATACCCCGTCCGAAGAAGGAAAGCATACCGTATGCCTTCTTGACCACTCTATTGACCTGCATTGCTACCTTCAGGGAACAAATGGACCTGAATACCCAGATCTCTCTGAACATCAATTTTCCCATCTACTGTATAGTTGGCTCGTGAATTAGATCTTCCAAAATGCATCCCCTCGCATTTGCCTGCGTTGAACTCCATCTGCCATTTATCCGCCCAACTCTCCAATCTATCTATATTCTGCTGTAGTCTCTGACAGTCCCCTTCATTATCTGCTACTCTACCAATCTTCGAGTCATCTGCAAACTTGCTAATCAGATCACCTACACCTTCCATTTACGTATATCACAAACAACAGTGGTCCCAGCACAGATCCCATTGGAACACCAGTGGTCACCCGTCTCCAATTTGAGAAACCCCCTTCCACTACTACTCTCTGCCTCCTGTTGCCTAGCCAGTTTTTTTTTAATCCATCTAGCTAGCACACCCTGGACCCCATGTGACTTCACTTTCTCCATCAGCCTGCTGTGGGGAACCTTCTCAAACGCCTCACTGAAGTCCATGAATATGACATCTACAGCCTTTCCCTCATCAATCAACTTTGTCACGTCCTCAAAGAATTCTATTAAGTTGATAATACATGATCTTCCCTGCACAAAACCATGTTGTCTATCACTGATAAGCCCATTTTCTTCCAAATGGGAATAGATCTTATCCCTCAGTGTCTTTTCCAGCAGCTTCCCTACCACTGACGTTAGGCTCACAGGTCATAAATTACCTGGATTATCCCTGCTACCCTTCTTAAACAAGGGGACAACATTAGCAATTCTCCAGTCCTCCGGGACCTCACCTGTGTTTAAGGATGCTGCAAAGATATCTGTTAAGGCCCCGGCTATTTCCTCTCTCGCTTCCCTCAATAACCTGGGATAAATCCCATCCAGACCTGGGGACTTGTCCACCTTAATGCCTTTTAGGATACCCAACACTTCCTCCCTCCTTATGCCGACTACCAATTTAGTTTTATGGAAAATCAGGTGAATTCCCAAACGAGTATACATTCCTTGCTCATCTAGTTGTTTTATGTCGATTTTTAAGAGAGTTTTCATAATACAGGAAGATGGAAGTTCACCTTTCATATTGGAGAACATAAGAAATGAGGGCTTAAGTCGGCCAAAGGATCCCTCAAGCTCTGTTCTGCTATTGAGCAAGTTGGTTGATCCCTGACCGTAACTCTGCTTTTCCACTGGTTTCCCATATTTATTGAACTTCTTAGAGACCAACAGCAGGAATTTTATCTCCATGGTGTGACAATGGCAGTGTGGTAAAATTGAGAAAATGATGCAAAAGTGGAAGAATTAGAACACCAATGTCATAAAAATGTCCAGTTTTCTCCTAATCTTTAAATGGCAACTTCAGAATCTATCAACTACTTTATTGCTATGAACTTATGTTTCATTATTCTTCCCTTCCCCAATAAACTGGATTGCACAAATTCCTCATGTAAAGAAAACCACAGCATGTGACTTCAGTTCATTAAATACCTATACCAGTCATCAACCAATTGTGTGTGTTGTACAATGCCCCTTCAAGCTCCATGCCATCATTCTCCTTGACATTTTGTCCATGCTAGTTGACATCAACAAACCACCCACTTTGCCACATCATGGCTTTTCTCAGGCCAACTCTCATACACATTAGCCCTTGAACAGTTGACATCGAAGCTCACAGACACCAACTATGTGCATGTGCCTGCCAGATGATTTTGCATGCATCTGCACAGAATGCACCTTTATGGTTCTTGGCTTGCTTTCTTGTCACTCACACACTTTGGCAGCCTCCAAGTAAAAGCAGTCTCTGTGGCCTGCATTGTTTTTGTATAACGCAGACGGAGAGGCAAGCAGTTTGACATGATACGGAGCAATTAACTGCCATGGAGATGGACATGTCGCTGTTCATATCACATCTACAGCTTGTACCAGCAGTTTCTGTGACAAATACGGTGAATGTGCTTCAAACAGATAGACATGTCTGAAAGTCAAATTAAACCAGTAATGGCTACAGGCAGTCAGGGGTATAGTATTACAAAGTCAAGGGATAAATCCAATTCTAGTCTGTGAGGATTGGCTAGGGTTAGTCAGGTACTTGCTCTTACCAGTGTCCATGAATCATGTAAAAACCAAAAGAACTGTGGATGCTGTAAATCAGGAACAAAAACAAAGTTGCTGGAAAAGCTCAGCAGGTCTGGCAGCATCGGTGAAGGAGAAAATAGTTTTAACATTTCAGGTCCGGTGACAATTCCTCAGAACTGGGGAAGGAGGAAGGGGTCACTGGACTCAAAACGTTAATGCTGTTTTCTCCACCACAGATGCTGCCAGACCTGCTAAGCTTTTGCAGCAACTTTGTTTTTGTCCATGAATCACGTGATTGCTTTCAGGGCCTAGGCCATTGTCATTCCTGCAGATCAAGTTCTACCAGCCCTGGGATTACAGGTGGGTCAAGTGGTAGTGCTGTGAAGATATCAGTACGAGAACTAGGCCCTGCTCATTTGGGGCTGTGCTGCCAAACCTCTTTGGCTTTGTGGGCCATGGTCAGCCCGAGGTTTGGGCATTAATGGTCACGAGGCTTATCGGGGGAAGCTCATAGAGATATGGGGAAAGGGGAACTCAGGCCTGGAGATGAGGATCATTGCACTAGGTTGCTAAAGGGATAATTATAGTGAATGGGGGCAACTCAAGACAGAGATGGAATTAAATACAGCATTAAACTGTATTGTGGGGTGTTCGCACAGGCTATAGACACTCTGTTTTTTACATGAAAATATATGGCCAACAAGGAATTTGCAAAGCCATAGACTTGGGATGTAAAGCAGACACATTATTACATATGTAATAGGACCCAAAGGAAATGGGGAAGAGGCTGAAAGGTCATTGGGAACATAGGGACAGCACCAAAGAGAAGATTAAAGATTGGGAGTAAGAGGGATTATTCAGCTTTAGGCAGAGCCTAGGACTCTTTCACAAAAACACAAGTTGGAACCTTGCCAAGTTGGATCAAAAGTCAAACAAAACGGTTGATGTTGCCTGAAATATGGGTGGAATAAAGTATTATTTCTTTCCCTTCAAGTTGGAATGAAACACTTGTAGGCTATGCTAATAACAATTGGAATAATCACAAACAAAGTAATTCAGTAATGCCATCTATTTGGCTTCAATTTGCATTTCATTAGTAGGTTATTCATTGTCCACAAGTGCACAACAAGATCTATGACCTCAAGCATTTATGACTATTACCTTATGAGTAATAATTGCCTCCTTTCAATTTGAGCTCAGCAAATATAATCAGGCAAATGGACACAAACTTGTAACCTGAACGTTTTGTGTAAGAAACACATTCTGTAGTTAGGGCTGGAATACAGTGCTTCAGTGCTGCTTTATTCACCTCCTAAAAACTGTAAATATGCAAAGACATGGTCGATGATATACAAGGAAGTCTTTTCTGTGTGATTCGGATGGGACAGCTACCATTTTGGCTCACTGGCTGAATTCTACTCTCCCAGTATAGCATCAAAACTTTGCTCATGCAACATACATTTGAATAAGGTGGTAAACCTCAGTATTCCTTACAGAAACACGGCAATGACCTCCTTAGGAAATCTCTATCTCAAATAACATAAGGCTTCACCATGATGGATGCGACAGCTCAGGATCTCCAGCAAGAAAATTGTTTATCTGACACTCCCCAAAGTTTACCAACTCACGCACCTGACAAGAACATGGCCAAGGCTGGAGTCATTTTGGCCGTGCTTCAAATCTGAGACCGTGATCAAAATCACAAGGGCAACATGGTAGTTCATGGTTAGCACTGCTGCTTCACAGTGCCAGGGACCCCTGGGGTTCGATTCCAGCCTCAGGTGACTGTCTGTGTGGAGGTTGCACATTCTCCCCGTCTCTTGGTGGGTTTTCTCTGGCTGCTCCAGTTTCCTCCAAAGTCCAAAGATATGCAGGTTACGTGGATCGGCCGTGCTAAATTGCCCAATGGAGTAGGAAATGCAGGAATGATGTAGGGGATGGGTCTGAGTGGGTTGGTCTTTGGAGGGTCAGTATAAACTTGATGGGGTAAATGGCCTGCTCCACACTGTAGGGATTTTATGGTATGATTCTATGAAAATATTGTTAACAATCCAAAAAGAACAGAATCTGCACCAAGTGCCCACACAGCTATCAGAAGGAAAAGCAGCAGGTGAAGATTCACCAAGGGGAGAATGATAAGATCTAGATCTACAGTCCCATCATTTTCTTCATCTCTGAAAGACAACGCAAAATTAAGGATGTCCCTGGGTCATCATCATCATCAAAATGAGTGAACAGCTGGAACACAGAAGCACTCAGAAGGACTGGATGGCTATCCCATCCCAACATCCTGGTGCATGTCCAGGTTATAGCTGCTCTGAAATTTTATACTAGTGGCTCACATCAAGGAGAAACTGGGGACTTCTATGGCACTTCTAAATCCTCAATACATTATTATTGTATCTGGGATGTTACTGATGTCATTTTCTCCAGATCATATTCTTGGAACTGCCACAAATGACACATAACCAGAGCATTCACAGGTTCCTTCCAAGGTCCATGGGCCATACAAGGATGGCTACTAGGAGACAAGGGGTACTCCCTTCAAACATGGCTAATGACAATTTTACAAAACCCTACGACTGGCACACAATAAAGGTACAATGCTACTCACATGTTCATAAGGGCCGTAATGGAACAGACAATAAATTTCAAGGGGGTTTTGCATCCTTAACAGTAACACTTGCAAGCTTTGACATCACAGACATGGGAGGCAGAATGCCAAGGCATTTCTGGAGTATCCTGAAGCATCTTCAAGAGTGTCTGTGTATGGTTCCTCCTCCCTATGATTACGTGCTGGCACCAACTAGTGTCTCTGCGAGGAACAGGCACCGGACTTGAAATCAAGGTCCCTCGCTCCCTGCCACTGATGCTCACCACCTTTGGCTAGAGTGATAGGTTGTATGTATCAGCCAGATACCGAATGGGTTGAACCTGGGTCTCCATTGCAATCACAAACTCTCAATGATGACAGCCAGATGCTCGCATGCTGGAGACAGACAACTCAGCTAGCTGAGATAGATTAGTGATACGCTCACCAAATAATGCTGCCATGTCTAATCTTGATAGAATACCCACTGAGGTGAAATTGTCTGAATTGGTGGAGGGTGCAAATGAACGCCTTGCTGGTATGTCATCTGAGGAATCAGTTTCTCCTCAGGAGATAGACGTGGCCCTGAGGATCTCCTGCGCTGACCTCTTTGGGCAGACATTCACTAGGTGTTGTTAATACCCGCATTAGAGAAGGGAGAGTATTCATTTTGCCAGAGGAATAAAAGCTTGTGCACATGCAAAATGGGTTAGCACTGGCATTACTGGGAGAGGTCAGCAAAGCAACATTAAAGCTTACATGGTTTGCCATTGAGGTTTCAGTGTGTCCACAGGCATACTTGTGCTCTTCTCTACTCAATTGAACTATTTCTTCGTGAAAGAAATGAGATACATATCTGACAGCCAACTTCCACCACCAGCCTTCACTGACCAGGTCCGTCCAGGCCCCGTCAGCCCAGTTTGGTCCAGTTTTTGCTGCAGATAATAGAGGAAAGGGATTGAAGTAGACAAAAGAACAATCAGCAGTAATGCAGTATCTGGCAAGGTGGTGAGCTATCCCTTATGAGTAAGTAGGAAGTGCAGAGGATAAGGAGGAGTAATAGTTGGAGAAGGTGACATATATGAGGACAGTGGAATGGACACGATGAACGGATTAGTGAGAAGTGTGGTTGGTGAACGGCGTGTGCAGTGTCAAAGTTAAAATGGGGGTGTAGCCCTGCCCGAGACAGCAGACTGACACGGCACTCATCCTTGAGGAGCACAGAAAACTACTCATCTTTGTCCTGCACATTCCTTTAACACAGGATACAGCACTGACCCAGGTTGAGTCGTCTCATGGCCTCCTCCAGTGGGCTGTAAAAAAAAGAAAAAAAAGACAGCTTTCCTCTCTCTACCACCCCATCCACCAGCAACTCCAGATCCCTGTCCATAAAGTGTGCAGCTAACTTGCCTTTTTTGGGCTAATTCCTCAACAACAGTAATGGAGCACCATAGTATGAAGGCCAGTTCCTGCTTCAGTGGCATTAATATGGTGAGATCCTAATGATGGTGGGCACTTCTGCCTCCACTGGAGCACACTTTCACATGAAGTGCACTGAATATCTTGATAATGCAGTCAAGTTTAAGTGTTAAACACTGCATAAGAAAAGTCACTGCATCCGAACCTGTGACTTAGTGCATTAATAGGGTAGTGAGATTGCGTTCCAAAAATTTATGTTATTCCATATGCAACTGTATTTTTCAGATTAACAGCTTGGAATTATGAAGGTAATGAAATCTTCCACATCACCTTTGTATATCTCTCCATAGATGCTGCCAAACCTGCTGATTTCGGACATTCATTCAGATTTTGTTTCCATTAAGTTTGGTCCCTAGGTCTTAAGTTTTATTAATTGCAATAGTTTTGACATTGAGTTATGTTCTTTGTCATGGAAACAAAGTTGATTCACATCCATATTGAAAAAAAACCAAGGATAAAGTAACAATCTGTGATGAAATTTATTAAAAGCATGTGTTGTACCAGATTAATTTTTCAATAATACTTGTAATTATATCTAGTATCACACATTAACAAAATCTTCCGAAAACATCAGAGCGCCTTGGCACTGGTGTCATTCACTGCAAAAGCCCTTACAGAGGAGTGATGTAGACTCAAAGACGAAGACATTCTCTCTGCTGTCACTGTCTAAAGGCAACATAAATGACAAAATGTCTTCTAGAATGTTCTGAACTACGAGCAGCCTGTAGTTTTAAGACTTGTGGTTTCAACTTTTGAGCCAAAGCCTGTGTAGAATAATGGTGAGGGAATCTGAGGAGAAGTTGAGCATTCAGAATTTTCAACCCAATTAAATTTCATATTTGAGATAATGGGAACTGCAGATGCTGGAGAATTCCAAGATAATAAAATGTGAGGCTGGATGAACACAGCAGGCCAAGCAGCATCTCAGGAGCACAAAAGCTGACGTTTCGGGCCTAGACCCTTCATCAGAGAGGGGGATGGGGAGAGGGAACTGGAATAAATAGGGAGAGAGGGGGAGGTGGACCGAAGATGGAGAGTAAAGAAGATAGGTGGAGAGAATATAGGTGGGGAGATAGGGAGGGGATAGGTCAGTCCAGGGAAGACGGACAGGTCAAGGAGGTGAGATGATGTTAGTAGGTAGATGGGGGTGCGGCTTGGGGTGGGAGGAAGGGATGGGTGAGAGGAAGAACCGGTTAGGGAGGCAGAGACAGGTTGGACTGGTTTTGGGATGCAGTGTGTGGAGGGGGGGGGGGGGGGGGGAGCTGGACTGGTTGCGTGGTGCAGTGGGGGGAGGGGACAAACTGGACTGGTTTAGGGATGCAGCTGGGGAAGGGGAGATTTTGAAACTGGTGAAGTCCACATTGATACCATTAGGCTGCAGAGTTCCCAGGCGGAATATGAGTTGCTGTTCCTGCAACCTTCGGGTGGCATCATTGTGGCACTGCAGGAGGCCCATGATGGACATGTCATCTAGAGAATGGGAGAGGGAGTGGAAATGGTTTGCGACTGGGAGGTGCAGTTGTTTGTTGCGAACTGAGCGGAGGTGTTCTGCAAAGCGGTCTCCAAGCCTCCGCTTGGTTTCCCCAATGTAGAGGAAGCCGCACCGGGTACAATGGATGCAGTATACCACATTAAGCAGAGATTCACCTGCACATCTGCCAATATGGAATGTCATCTTGGGGCCTGGGATAGGGGTGAGGGAGGTGGTGTGGGGGCAAGTGTAGCATTTCCTCCGGTTGCAGGGGAAGGTGCCGGGTGTGGTGGGGTTGGAGGGCAGTGTGGAGCGAACAAGGGAGTCACGGAGAGTGTGGTCTCTCCGGAAAGCAGACAGGGGTGGGGGTGGAAAAATGACTTGGGTGGTGGGGTCGGATCGTAAATGGCGGAAGCGTTGGAGGATGATGCGTTGTATCCGGAGGTTCGTAGGGTGGAACAGTCCCTCTTCCGCACCTACACAGGCCCCAAACCCCACCTCTTCCTCCAGTACATTGGGGAGCAAGAGGCGGCGCCGATACAGTCATCAGAGGAGCTCGAACAGTTCATCCACTTCAACACCTTCCACCCCAACCTTCAGTTCACCTGGGCCATCTCCAGCACATCCCTCACCTTCCTGGACCTCTCAGTCTCCATCTCAGGCAACCAGCTTGTAACTGATGTCCATTTCAAGCCCACTGACTCCCACAGCTACCTAGAATACACTTCCTCCCACCCACCCTCCTGCAAAAATTCCATCCCCTATTCCCAATTCCTCCGCCTCATCTGCTCCCACGATAAGACATTCCACTCCCGCACATCCCAGATGTCCAAGTTCTTTAAGGACCGCAACTTTCCCCCCACAGTGATCGAGAACGCCCTTGACCGCGTCTCCCGTATTTCCCGCAACACATCCCTCACGCCCCGCCCCCGCCACAACCGCCCCAAGAGGATCCCCCTCGTTCTCACACACCCACCCTACCAACCTCCGGATACAACACATCATCCTCCAACACTTTCACAATTTACATCCGACCCCACCAGCCAAGACATTTTTCCATCCCCTCCCCTGTCAGATTTCCGGAGAGACCACTCTCTCCGTGACTCCCTTGTTCGCTCCACACTGCCCTCCAACCCCACCACACCCGGCACCTTCCCCTGCAACCGCAGGAAATGCTACACTTGCCCCCACACCTCCTCCCTCACCCCTATCCCAGGCCCCAAGATGACATTCCACATTAAGCAGAGGTTCACCTGCACATCTGCCAATGTGGTATACTGCATCCACTGTACCCGGTGCGGCTTCCTCTACATTGGGGAAACTCAAGCGGAGGCTTGGAGACCCGCTTTGCAGAACACCTCCGCTCAGTTCGCAACAAACAACTGCACCTCCCAGTCGCAAACCATTTCCACTCCCCCTCCCATTCTCTAGATGAACATGTCCATCATGGGCCTCCTGCACTGCCACAATGATGCCACCCGAAGGTTGCAGAACAGCAACTTATATTCCGCCTGGGAACCATGCAGCCTAATGGTATCAATGTGGACTTCACCAGTTTCAAAATCTCCCACTTCCCCTACTGCATCCCTAAACCAGCCCAGTTCGTCTCCTCCCCCCCACTGCACCACACAACCAGCCCAGCTCTCCCCCCTCCCCCCCCCCCCCCCCCCCCCACCCACTGCATCCCAAAACCAGTCCAACCTGTTTCTGCCTCCCTAAACCGGTTCTTCCTCTCACCCCATCCCTTCCTCCCACCCCAAGCCGCACCCCCTTCTACCTACTAACCTCATCCCACCTCCTTGACCTGTCCGTCTTCCCTGGACTGACCTATCCCCTCCCTATCTCCCCACCTATCTTCTTTACTCTCCATCTTCGGTCCGCCTCCCCCCCTCTCCCTATTTATTCCAGTTCTCTCTCCCCATCCCCCTCTCTGATGAAGGGTCTAGGCCCGAAACGTCAGCTTTTGTGCTCCTGAGATGCTGCTTGGCCTGCTGTGTTCATCCAGCCGGACATTTTATTATCTTTAAATTTCATATTTAATGTGATCCTACCCATAAAGATCTTGCTAATACAACCAAAGTACTAAGGATTCTGGAGACATGAAATAAAAACAAAATACTGGAATCATTGTACATGGTTAATACAAGAGTCATTAGACTCAAAACATTACCTTTGTATGTCTCTCCATAGATGCTGCCAAACCTGCTGATTTCGGACATTCATTCAGATTTTGATTCCATTAAGTTTGGTCCCTAGGTCTTTTGGAGATGGTCATTTGATTTTGGCTTTTTTCGTAAATTTCGAGTTTCTAGTTCAAACTTACAGTCCATTTCCCTCAAGGTTTGGCAGGGAAAACGTCCAACTAGCCTCTCAAAACATGTTTCTGTCAGTGTATTTTACCGATCTTTGAGAAATAAGTTTGTGCATAAAGCAAAAAGTATCTGGAGTATTTGTAATACATCTTATGATGAATGTTTATATTATCATTTGGAAATTTGGGCTCTAGAGGTAAATGGGTTTTTGCTCTTCAGTTCCATGAAGGTTACTTGTGGTTCCACATCTAAATAAAAACAATGTTTTAATGGAGGAGTCAAGATAAGAGTTCCAAAGAATGTTAAATTAAGCTAAATTACTAAATAACTGCTGAAGTGTTTTACTACAAAATTTACAACCCAGAGAAAGACAGATTGAAAAGGGGGCACGAGTAGATGCAGTTCACAAAAGGAATGGATCCATACCAACAGAAGGGCAGTTTTGGCAGCTCCCAGACCAGAGCCATAATGAAGTCTTAAGATGTTTTAGCAGTCCATGTAACCAAGAATATAAAAAGACTTTTCTTAACAGTATATTGGCTGATATTTCCCCACTCTGTGTTTATGTATGCTGGGGAAAGACAGCACTGAATTACATATGGTGAATGTACAGGAAATCGCTGAAACACTCGCAAGCTTATCAATTGTGTACGGACCTTTAAAATGAATATAGATGTGATACTTCATCAGGGCTGAATGTCTGCAAATGAGATTGTTGATGGAGAAAGTTTTTTGCTTATGATTATGTTTTTCCAAATGGTCATAAATTTTCTGCTGGTTGAATTGTTCCAAACAAAATGAATGAGTTTGAGGAGTCGCTGTGATAGTCCCAATTGGCACAGGTCATAGCAAAAACTGCTCAAAAAGTCATGAAAGTAGCTGTTGAATAAAACAATTTTGCAGAGCCAAAATTTCCTCTGTATAGGATTATAGAATAACAATAAAAATAGGAAAAAGGAGTACATAATGTATGGCTCATAGACTTACTCCACCATTTAATATGATCACACCTGAATTTGGGCTCAACCCTACTTGCCAGTCTGTTCTCCATAATCCCTCAATTCCCTAATTCGGCATTAAGTACATTAAACATGGCGGGATCCATTAGTCACTGCAATAAAGAATTGCAAAGACTCACATTGTTAATGTTCCAAAGAGGAACAAGAGACTGCAGTGTTAAAACAACAGGAAATTTATAAAGGAGTGCTCACTCTACAGGTAGTAAGGTTAGACTAAGCTGGCAGACAGCATCATTACATCACAAGATCAGACTTTTAAAAAGTGACAGACCACATACTTGCACAAATACATGTCATATGCCCATTGAGTAATTTTTTCTTAACGTCAGTTGTAAAATTTTTACCCCTTATTTCAAGACTGTGCCCTCATGTTTTCAATTCCTCAATGGGAACAATCCCTCACCATCAACCAACAATAATCCATCAGGATTAAGCCCCTTTATAATTTTGAACATTTCAATGAGATCACCTCAATCTTTTAAAATGCCAAAGAAGATAGACCAAAAACTTACTCAGTCCCTCATCCTAGGGTAACTCCTTCAACACAAGACGAATTTAATGAAAATTCACTGGAAGGAAATCCTTCCTTAGATAAAAAGATCTAAACTACACAGAGGGTCCAAGATGTGCTCCCACCGAAGCCTCATTCAATTGCAATCAGATTTGTTTATATCTGCCCTACATTGCCCATATAATAAAGGCTAATGCACCATTTCCCTTCCCAATTGCTTGTTTAAAAAAAAAACAATATTGTGGAATAAATGCAAACTTATTCTGTATTTAAATCTTGAAATTATTTATTGCAAACACAGAATAAAGCTGGTGTCCTATTGTCTGTTGCCAACAATAGATCCTTTACTTTCCAAATTCAATTTCATTCAAAGTACAACATTCTTAAATCCATCTTTGCACTGCATTAGTGTTGAAAGTCTTGCTCATTTTAAACAGGAACATCTTTTCTAACAGAAAATTATTTGCTAATATAGATCAATTTACCAATTTAAATATAAATGACTGTAAACCAATTATTTCACAGGCTTTAAAGCAGCAATTGCACAAAAAGAACTAGCAAAAAAACGGCATATTAAAAAGCTTGTGACAGGAAACAGAAGAAGAATCTTTAGTAGCAAAATATGCTGACCATGTAGTTAAAATTGCACTGTAAAATACAGGGAACTTTAGGATGATGCACATTCATTTTGCAAGTTAGCACTGGTATTGACTACCTCTAGGCTTATACAATTAATACTAAAACATTACGACAAGTACATTCTCCTGATAATCCCTACACAGCATATCAAACGCATTATTAGTGTACAACTACCAAGGAAAATTTCTCAAATAAGCCTATGTCTGCATTGCTGGTCTTAACAGTTGGTTTCTGCAAATAAATTCAACAAGCTTATAGTTTCATATTATTATTCATCACGTCTGTTATAGGGATGATCATTTTATAATTCTGAGAGGAGTTTTAAATCTGGCTTAGGCTGACAGAATTAAAATAGTTTACTTTGCTCATTACAAGAATTATCATGAAATCCAAAAACAGTTGTAACATAGTTCTTGATAAAAGTCCACAGTTCAGAATGTGCAATGATTCACTGAAATTGACAGCGTTATTCAGAGGCCACAGTTTGAAATATAAAAGCAGTATTGATAGTCAAACTGGAAATTTAGTACACTAGATGGAACAAAGGAATTTGCCCGTTCATTAATTTCAGAGAACGATGTTAAAACTTATCATGTAACATGTAAATTCATTATTCTCTGGCATGACTTATTGCTAAAGAAGTTTAAGAAATCACAATATTTAAGGGCGAAAGAAAAAAAAATCATGAGCACTACAGCATTGTCACCTGCTCCAAAGTTACAAGGTAATCAGATCAGGGAAAGCATCTCATTTCCATCGCTAAGACAAACAACACCGAGTTTAAGATTGCATCCAACCTGTTTGTTCACGAGGCGGCCAGGGCTGACATTATCTCAGCTCGATCATATTTGAATGTTTCATCAGCCTCACTCACAGTGTGAATTGAGATCCAGAAAGATGAATGGAAAACCTGCACTCCACTCAACCCCTCTTGTCCCCTGGGTTCCAGTTTCCCAAGACCGTGATTGAGCCAAAAATCCTTAGGCTAATGTAAAATTTAATTAAATATTCAAGAGACCAATGAAACAAAAAAAAGGTGTAGCAGGGGAGATGAAAAGTTAGAAAATTAAGAATAATTACCATCTTCAACAGTATGATGGAACCACATTTGAACTAAACTGCACTGCATGATTTACAGTCAATCAGTAGTTCAAACACTAGATGGAGCTCTGAGAGTTAAAAGGGGAGGAAGTTATCAACAATGATTCTGTTACATGACACACCTCCTGTGTGCCGCTTATGCAAATACTTCAATTATAGCCATATACGAGCACATAGATCAATATTTTTAAGATGTTGGTTAAGTGTGAAAAATAATCGTACTTCTTTTGAATCAAGCTACATTCTACTTAATGATAATCTTACATCTTTTCAACAATGGTCCTTGCAACTCTGAAAATGCTGAATGAAGCCACTTATTAATAATGGCAAAATTGCTATTCTGCATACAAATCCAGTGAATGAACCATGTCAATACTAACTGCTTTACTGTATATGTATACTTCTGAGGGGTTTAGTGATAATTAGGGAATAAAAAAAAGTCAGAAATGAATATAAGAAAATGAAAATAATGAATCAGCTCCCAGGAGGTAAAAAGGAACAAAAAAAAAGTTGCTGGAAAAGTCTGGCAGCATCTGTGAAGGAAAAAAAAACTGAGTTAACATTTTGGATCCAGTGACCCTTCCTCAGAACTGCCTAAGTTCAAATCAAATCATTTTCCAAATGATATCAAGAGCACAGGACACAAAGTACTACTGTATGCATTGTAAAGTGGTTTTCTATCTAAATCAATCCATCTTAGGATAAATGCAATTACAGTTCCATACGTATTTCAAGTGAAATACATCATGTATATAAGCAAGTGTCTATCAAGTTAGAAAAACTCAATCATGAATAAAATCCACAAAGTTGAGCATCAATGTTATGAAGTGAGAAAAGTAAAAATCTTCTGGACATTTTTCTAGTTATATTTTAAAATAATGCACCTAACTTGTAAATTCATGTATTTACAAACTTGCATATTCTCAAGGAAAACATTCGTGTGAAATCTAGCAAAACAAACTTAGTTCCTTCCTAGTGATAGATGGTGCAAACCAGTTGCTTTAGTCAATTTTATACATAAGTTTAGAAATTACAAGTCTGGTCCTTGTGTAGAGCACAGGAAAGCAGAAGTGGGGAAACAATAAGTATGACATCAGCACTGGTGTGTCTTTTTTCCCCCCCCCCCAATATAAAGAAGCAGATATCTAATTCTGTGAAGTTTAGTTTCAAAGTTACCATGAACTCAAGCTAACATGCAGGTTGACACGCATAGATTTGATGATAATTAGGAACCAGTGAGCTTATTCTAGAACTGTTAAAGCTCAGCTCCCCACTGGCTTGGTTTTTGAAAGTACGACTGCATGAAATTGCTAGAATATGTGACAGCAGACATTTGATAGAACAGCATCAGTTGCAGTACTAATCTATATTTTCACATCTAGAAACGAAAAGAAAATGTTTTCTGCTGTGTGCACTTTTCTGAAATAAGGAAAACTAGTTATATAAACTTACTGTGCATAATGCAATAAAAAAATTATGCAGCAAGACGCACTTAAAACACTGTTTACAGGAAGAGTTTAAATTTCGACACGGTCATAAAAGATTGCATTTGTGCAAGAATGTTTTAATCAATTCCAGTAGTGACTGCACGCATGCAAATGAATAAGTTTTTGATGGTGACCTACACAATTCCCAATGTGAGCTGAAATTGCAAGACATACTCTTCAAAAACTGGACCACAATTGCTGATGATGCAAAAATCAATATTTATTGATGGTAAACTTGATTTACATCATCCCCCTGCCCCCACAAGCACTCGAAATCAAAAAGACTACTTTAAACAAGCCGGTGCTAAAAAGGTTCAGTTCAGTAGAGCAGATACACCAGTAAAAGTGGAAGGTACTTGAATTAAAGTTCATAACATTAACCGACAATCACAAGATCTTCGTTAATGAACTCATATGGTGGCACTTCTAAGTTAAGTGGAGCTGGGCCCTTCCTGATTCTCCCTGATGAATCATAGTGAGATCCATGACAGGGGCAGTAGTAGCCACCATAATCACCAGCATTGGCTATTGGTACACAGCCCAGGTGAGTGCAAACACCAATTACAATCATCCACTTTGGATCTTTCACTCTGTCAGAATCTAATTCTGGGTGTCGCAACTCAGCTAAGGACACTGCCTGTTCAACCTCAATTTCCTTGGGCGAACGGTGGCGGATGAAAAGAGGTTTGCCTCTCCATTTGAAGGTCATGTTCTTGCCTTCTGGAATTTCATTCAACTTCACTTCAATCTTAGACAGTGCTAACACATCAGCAGAGGCGCTCATGCTTGAGATAAACTGGGTAACAACATTCTTTGCAGCATAGGCTCCCATAACAGCTGTGGTTCCAGTTAATAAATACGAGAAACTTCTCCTGAAATCACTGCTATCTTGTGAGCATTTCCTGGCATCTTGAACTTCTTGTCGTCTATAATCAGAGAAGTCTGGAACTTTGATATCGCTGTGTGCATATCGAACTCTAGATGAAACTATGCAAGATAAAAAGACAACATAAAATTATTTTCCCATATTCTCAAAGTGATACCATTAAAAATCTGTATTTTCTAAAGCTTAAACTGTCTGATTACTATTTCAGTATTTAGTTTTCCCCTAACATTTGGTAAACAATACAAATCATGCAAATCCTTTTGCATACATTTTTCCAAAACCTGCTGAATCTAACTTGTACCACTATTGGCACCCCTGCTCAACAAGGAAGTGCTTAACTTCAACCATGACACGCAGCTCCTGTTTTTTGACCGGGATGGCTCGCCAGTCACCCTCAGGACATGCCTGTCTTTTACCAGGGTTTGATCACTGTCTAGGACATGGTCACCTTGCGGCAGACCTACCCTACATCAGGAGTAATGGCTGTCAGAGACCTGTTGCTCAGGAATCCACACCTCCACAAATCGCAGGTTCAAATGGCTGGCAGAGAAGAGGGCTGTGGCTGAGGGGGCAACCAGGGTTGGGAACATGCTGGGTGGCAGAGGCCTGGGCTGGATAATGCTGCAGAAATTGGTGCACAGGGCAGCAGCAGACATTCAACTCGCAGCCACTGCCATCCAACACCTTAAACCGGTGGTGCTCGGACCCAACATGGTGCACCAGTTGGAGGATGCTCAGGTGTGCGATAGAATCCCATCTGTGCATATCCCTGCTCAGACAGAATTTCACATTAGTCCCAGGATCCTATACCTCGCCTGGGAGCCTGTGACCTCAACCTCAGTCACCTCTTGGCTCTGTACAGAGGGTTGTTCTCCTTTAATCAAATGGCGTGCCTATTGGCTGACAGGTAGTAGGGATCCCCAGTGGAGGGCTCTCTCCCAACAGGAATCCACCTTCTTTCCCTCAGAGATCCGGGGTGGAGCAGGCCCTTGTAACCACAGATTCAGTAGTTCAAGGACTCTCAGCCCAACTGTTTGTTTTGCGGCCCTGGAGAGACCATGGGCCACATGCATATTGTGTGAGAGCATTTGCACCCCCTTTTCAGTTATCTTAAGAACATTCTTTTGTATTTTTGGTTGCATTTCAGCCACACGCTCCTGATCTTTGGGCACCCTGTGTGGAGGATCTCCTTGTAGGTCTGCTCCTGGGACTGGCCGTTAACAGGTTCAGGCAGCAGCCTGTGGACGGGGTCATCACAGCCCACTGCCTGACCCTCTTCCATCATTGTATTTAAGCTCGGGTGTCCTTGAAGAGCAAGCACGAGGTGACCACCAACACACTCGATGCATTTAGGGACTGGAGTACTGTTTCCCCCTCCAACTCTATTTTGATTTGAT
The DNA here is from genome assembly GCF_030684315.1 of Stegostoma tigrinum. NCBI lineage: Eukaryota > Metazoa > Chordata > Chondrichthyes > Orectolobiformes > Stegostomatidae > Stegostoma > Stegostoma tigrinum. The sequence continues at coordinate 31,995,389 of NC_081369.1, forward strand.
CTCTATCCTCCCCTTCACTTTTTCTTTCATATAGGTATTACCCGTCGGGGGTCCTGCGTGTCACCGGTTCTTTCGCATACACGGGTGCTGGGGAAACTACATACTACTACGACTACTACTACTAAAAAAGAAAGCAAGCAAGGCAAACGTTTGTACACTCTTGACTATATGGCCTGACTTGTTAGCATTTGTTTACTGTCCTGCAATTTATACGTTTAATTGACTGTTGTGGCAGAAAATTCTACATTTACTACCTCTCCTGAAGTACTACATCCAAAAGACTATGTTGTCTCAACCAAAATAAACAGCATTCAACATTGAAAAATAAACACTCAACCTAACTCGTCAATCAAAATTTCAATCACATCAACATTTCTTCCAACACCTGTAATCTGGTCTGAGGGGAGCCCATGGTCCATTTTGCCCAATTAAAAACATCAAAGTTGTGCTGGCAAGCAAATTGATCAGGACCTTTAATTCCACTTGCTGCTGCATCTTATTGGATGCTTTCTACTGTGCTATGCACTGACATTTTTTGGCCTTGTTATCTTAAGTTGAAATGCAGCACCCATACCTCCTTTATTTTTAAGGCTGCTTTCGAAGTTCTCCTTTTTTGCCATAGACCTATTACAAACTATTGGCCTTAAACTTCCTTCTGAAATCTTTCATTTGAATGAACAATGAGAGCTTCTATCGATTTATTTATTGCAATAAGCATGTGGTTTTAAGCAATGTTCATGATTGTGATTAACATCAGAAATGAAGATTAATGTGCATACTTCTATATACACCAAAACATAAATCTGCAGTAGGAATGATCCATTTGTCAAATCAATTTGGACTTTAAAGGATATATTTTGCAATATAGTAAAGAAAGACCAATTAGCATTTTAAAATATTGCAAAGTTGTAAATGTAGGGCGGAAGGGCGGAAGAATAGGTCAGTCCGAGGAGAATGGACAGGTCAACGGGGCAGGATGAGGTTAGTAGGTAGGAAATGGAGGTGCAGCTTGAGGTGGGAGGAGGGGATAGGTGACAGAAAGAACAGGTTAGGCAGGCGGGGATGAGCTTGGCTGGTTTTGGGATGCAGTAGGGGGAGGGAGATTTTGAAGCTGGTGAAATCCACATCGATACCATTGGGCTGCAGGGTTCCCAAGCGGAATATGAGTTGCTGTTCCTGCAACCTACAGGTGGTATCATTATGGCACTGCAGGAGGCCCAGGATGGACATGTTGTCTAAGGAATGGGAGGAGGGGGGGGGAAGGAGAGTTGAAATGTTTGCGACTGGGAGGTGCAGTTGTTTATTGCGAATCAAGCGTAGGTGTTCTGCAAAACGGTCCCCAAGCCTCCGCTTGGTTTCCCCAATGTTGAGGATGCCACCCGGGTACAGCGGATGCAGTATACCACATTGGCGGATGTGCAGGTGAACATCTGCTTGATGTGGAAAGTCATCTTGGGGCCTGGGATGGGGGTGAGGGAGGTGGTGTGGGGGCAGGTGTAGCACTTCCTGCCAGGTGTGGTGGTGTTGGAGGGGAGTGTGGAGCAGACAAGGGAGTCGCGGAGAGGGTGGTCTCTCCGGAAGGCAGATGTGCCCACAATTTCCTCAAAACACCGAGTGCACTGATGAACACCACTTTCTCGCTCTCCAATGAAACTTGATCATGAACGACAGTGACAGAAGAGGGCAGACAGTTGGCAACTATGATCTACTCCACTGTCCAATGTCCACACCTGTTAATAGCCAACTTGGCCAAACCCAGGAGCAGACAAACAAGGAGGTCTCCGACACCCACACCCCTCTGCACCTGATGCCCAAAGATCAGGAGCACAGGGGTGAAGTGAAACTAAAAGCACAAAAGATTTTTCAAATAAACAGTTTCATTTCTATGGGACTGATGAAGGCTGCAGAGAAGATCTTCTGTTTCCACATTGTTATTTGCCTTCTGGTTTTAAAGGCAACATCCGAGTGGCCTGATATGAATTTTCTACCCAATTACTACATTTTAGTGATTGGTGTATGTGAACCCTAAAATCCTTTGGAATCTCCACTATCCCCAGCTTCATCAGCCTCAATAATACCCCAAACTATCTTTTTTTGTTTAAAATGGATGACCTCAATATTTGTACAATTGTCGTAATATAAAAAGTGGAATTTCCTAAAAGTAACATTCAGTGATTAATGTTTCATATCCTGCTCATGTTTAAAGCATGTCAAGCGGAAGACAAGTTCGTCTCAATGCATGTTAAGACAACACCATCAGTTGCATTTTACATCAACGCATATTGGCAGAGTGCAATCCCCTCCAGCACGTTATGCAAAAAAAAGAAAGAATTTAATGAGAATAAGGTACTCGGTGATTGGACAACTGGAGACATTTATTTCCACTATACATTAAGATTTAACAAATAAAACATCAAACAGGAAAAATAAAACAAAAAACTTATTTCAGTTACAGGCTGCAAACTGTTACACTCCTGGATCCCACTACCTGATAGGCCACTGTGGAAGGCAACTTCCATTTATTAAGGTAAAACTACACAAACAGATGACATCATCAACTCCTATTGTATAAGCTCTTTCTCCAAACAGGCTCCATACTTGTTATCTCCAATTATTGAACATCTATTCATTACAATTACATCTGTCCAGATACTTTCTACAGGCTCACTGGAAATTGTAGCAATTAGACAGAATACATCTATGCAGAGTAACTGAAACCTGTATCAAAAGGACAAGCCTGTTGTTTACTATTAAATTAGATTTTCACTTTCCTGACATGTACAAAGTTTAACCCAAGACATATGAATTAGAACAGTTAAATCAGTCAAGTGGGACAAACAGTGGAGATAGTGGAGGGATTCAGAGAATAAATCTAATGCTGGTAAAATAAAAGGGAACAATCCTCCACACTTTTAGAGGCTACTTTTCCATTTTAAATTATTCATAGACTACATGCCCAGAGAAAGTTAGACAGCCAGATTGACTCCAAGGGCTCCCACATCTTGCACCTGTGAACACAAACATCACCAGCCCCTGAATCAAACCCACAGAAAACACTTTCTGAAGCAAGGTTTAGGCCCGAAACGTGATCTTTCCTGCTCCTCTGACGCTGCATGGCCTGCTGCGTTCATCCAGCTCTACACCTTATTATCTCAGACTTGATCACTGCTCCTTTTACGCCAGAGGCCAACCTTCAGTCAGGCTAAAGTGGTGAAGCTGCAATAGAGGAGTGCAACCTCGCTAGGTATACTTACAGATTGGTTTTCATTTAAAACCCAGTTGACAGAAGTTACAAGATAATAAAATGTGAGGCTGGATGAACACAGCAGGCCAAGCAGCATCTCAGGAGCACAAAAGCTGACGTTTCGGGCCTCTCTGATGAAGGGTCTAGGCCCGAAACGTCAGCTTTTGTGCTCCTGAGATGCTGCTTGGCCTGCTGTGTTCATCCAGCCTCACATTTTATTATCTTGGAATCTCCAGCATCTGCAGTTCCCATTATCTCTGACAGAAGTTACAGGTGGGTTGCGCATGGGTAAAAACTGACCTAACAGCTCTACTGAAAGATCACGAGCGGAAGTGTCAACTGTTGTGGTCTTCCCACTGGATTATGCCTGGACCACCCAGCATCTTCGGCGTTTTGCTTAGAGTTAAAACTACTGGGCATGATGCTGGTTTTGAGAGGGTTAAGGGTGTAGCACTGCATACAACTGCAGTGTGATTGACTTCCCTGGAGGCCTAGGTTTTAAAACAGATTCTCACATTGACCGACTTAGAACAACTTCCCTGATCCACAAGGTCACGGAGCCTGGGAGCAGCGAGGCCGAATCGCTGCAGGATGCAGCGGCGACAGAAGCCTCCGACCCCGGGTGGGAGAAAGGCGTTCCGAGTGCTCAATCTCCGAATCCGAACTACTCTCCCCCGAACCCTCCCGCTCCACTCACCGTTCAGGCCGGCGGTAACAACAGCGCCGCTCCGGGCCGCTTGGCCCTGCAACGACTCCCGGCACAGGACCGGCCTCTTTATATCCACAATCACCGCATCGGCCTTAGAAACCACGCCGAGCACCAGCGGCTTGAGCTGCAACGGCACGATGTTGGTGGTGGCGGAGAGGTACGGGGCGAAAGGCCCCGAACGAGCGATCAACGACAACATAACGGGAAACCGTCAATCGGACACCGCCGACAGCGACCTTAAGCCAGAGGACACGGGGACGACCACTGCGCAGGCGCTGAGTCGAACGCCATAGCGCAGCCGCCAGTGCCATCAATGAGCAGTGCGCAGACGCCACAGCCGTCAGTGGGCGCGCTAGATGAAGGGTTCAGGACTGAAACTTCAGCTTTTGTGCACCTAAGGTGCTGCTTGGCCTGCTGTGTTCATCCAGCTCCACACTGTTATCTCGGATTCTCTAGCATCTGCAGTTCCCATTATCTCCGATCTCGAGTATTGTCCTTTTGCACTGCGCAGGTGCAGAAGTGAAAAAGCCAAGTATTGTTCTGGAGTTGGATTCTTCCAAGGTGTTGGGTTGTGTTTACAAAGTAACAAAGAACTGGGGATCCTGCGGGTTCAGAGACAGAATGTCCCTGTTAGTGTGAGGGGCAACACTAATACGTATAGGGAATGTTGGATAACTAGAGAAATTTAGGTGCTGGTCAAGAAAAAGAAAGAAGCATATGTCTGGTGTAGACAGCTGGAATTCAGTGAATCACTAGAAGAGTATAAGGGCAGTAGGCATATACATAAGAAGGTAATCAGGAGGCCAAACATGAGACATGAAATAGCTTTGGAAAATAGAGTTAATAAGAATACATTAGTGCAAGAGAGTAATTAGGGAGACAATAGTGCCCCTTAAAAATCAAGGTGGCCACCTATGTGTGGAACCTCAGGAGATGGGTGAGATACAAAATGAGTATTTCACATCATTATTTACTGTGGAGAAGGACATGAAAGCTAGAGAACTCTGGAGATAAATAGTGATGTCTTAAAAAGTGTTCATATTACAAAAGATGAGGTGCTGGAGGTCTTAAAACATATAAAAGTAGATAAATCCCTGGGACCTAGTCAGATGCTTCCCAGAACTTTGTGGGAAGCTAGGGAAGAGATTACTGGGCCCCTTTTTTGAGGTATTTGTATCATCGATAGCCGCAGGTCAGGTGCCAGAGGACTGGAGGTTGGCTAATGTGATGCCATTGTTTAAGAGAGGCTATAAGGAAAAGCTAGGGAACTATATAAGTCAGTGGTGGGTAAGTTGTTGGAGATGATTCTGAGGGACAGCATTTACATGTATTTGGAAAGGTAAGGACTGATTAAGGATAGTCAGTATGCCTTTGTACATGGGAAATTATGTCCCACTAACTTGATTTAGTCTTTTGAAGAGGTGACAAAGACTATTAATGAAGGCAGAGCGGTAGATGTTGTCTAAGTAGACTTAGCAAAGTATTAGACAAGGTTCTACATGGTAGAATGTTTAGTAAAGTTTGAATTCATCAGATCCAGTCTGAGCTAGCCAAATGGTTACAAAATTGACTTGAGGGTAGGAGACAGAGATTGGTGGTGGAGGATTTTTTTTGGACTGGAGGCCTGTGACCAGTGATGTGCCACAAGGACCAATTCTGTGTCTACTACTTTTCGCCATTATAGGGTTTAGGGTCATGAGTATATGAGGTATGGTCAGTAAGTTTGAAGAAGACACCGAATTAAATAGCATTGGATAGTGAAGAAGATTATCGTGAGTACTATGGGACCTTGATCAGATGGGCCAGTGGGCCGAGGTTTGGTAGATGGACTTTGCATTTTTGTAAGGCTAGAGAAGTTGGGGACATAAATAGCAATGTCTTGAAAAGAGCTCATATTACAGAAGAGAAGGTGCTGGGAGTCTTAAAACATATAAAAGTAGATAAATCCCTGGGACGTGATAAGGTTCTTCCCCACGCTTTTGTAGGAACCTAGGGAAGAGATTGCTGGGCCCTTTTCTGAGGTTATTGAACCATCAATAGCTGCAGGGTAGGACTTATACACTTATGGTACGGCTCTGGAGAATGTTGCCAAACAAAGAGACCTAGGGGTGCAGGTGCATAGTTGCTTGAAAGTAGAGTTGCAGGTGGACAAGGTGTTTGACATGTTTGCCTTCATTGATTGTAACATTGAGTGTAGGGGTTGGGGTGTCATGTTTCAGCTGTACATGCTGTAGAGGGTAATAAAATGTGAGGCTGGATGAACACAGCAGGCCCAGTAGCATCTCAGGAGCACAAAAGCTGAAGTTTCGGGCCTAGACCCTTCATCAGAGAGGGGGACGGGGTGAGGGTTCTGGAATAAATAGGGAGAGAGGGGGATGTGGACTGAAGATGGAGAGAAAAGAAGATAGGTGGAGAGGAGAGCATCCCCCTCTCTGATGAAGGGTCTAGGCCCGAAACGTCAGCTTTTGTGCTCCTGAGATGCTGCTGGGCCTGCTGTGTTCATCCAGCCTCACATTTTATTATCTTGGATTCTCCAGCATCTGCGGTTCCCATTATCACAGATGCTGTGGAGGACATTGGTGAGACTACTTTTGAATACTGCATACAATTCTGGTTACCCTTCTATAGGAAGGATGTTGTTAATCTTGAGAGGGTGCAGAAAAGATTTACCCACAGTATTGCCTGGGTTGGAGGGCTTGAGCTACAGGGAGAGGCTGAATAGGCTGGGGCTTTATTCTGTGGGGTGCTGAGGTGTGGCTTTACAGAGGTTTACAAGATCATGAGGAGCATGAAAAGCCAAGATCTTTTTCCTAAGGTGGGGACATAAGTTTAAGGCAAGAGAGGAGAGATTTAAAAGGACCTGAGGGGTAGTATTTTCATGCCGAGGGTGGTGCGTGTATGGAATGAGCTGCCATAGGAATTGGTGGAGGCGAATACAATTACAATATTTAAAAGACATTTGGATGGGTATATGAATAGGAAAGGTTTAGAGCGATATGGGCCAAACGTTGGCAAATGGGACTAGGTCAGTTTGGGATGTCTGGTTGGCACAGAAGAGCCAGACCAGAGGATCTGTTTCCATGATGTATGACTCTGTAAATACAGAAAATGTTGAGGATATTTGGTCCAAAATGTGTTTTTGTGAGAATGAAGCAGAGTCAAAAGGATATGTTGAACACCTAGATCCCATCTAGACTACATAATACTGCATTAATGGCATTTTATTCCAGAGACATTCGCAGCTGTGTTTTTGACAATGCAGACTTGATGGACTGAAGGACCTCTTCCATACAGTAGCAATCTATGAATTGCAGCATGACATACCTTTTCATAATTAAGTAATGAAGCTAAAAACATTAAAGTATATCAATCATGTGGTAACAAAGGTAAACAAATTGCTCGTAAAACAGCAATGCTGGATGGTTGAAGGAAAGAGAATATTACGTTAAAATTACAGTACACACCATCCGACATTAAGGCAATGAAATACTTGCAGATTTCATCTATTAAAATTTTAATCAAGGTACCAAGCAATGAAATAAGTTGGGCTAAATGGGTTCTTTTCCAAACTGCATCTGAGCCAGTTGAATTTAGTGAAACATACAAGTTACTTTTATTGTCCTGAGTACGATAGTGTTAACCAGTTCTGAAGTTGGGCATATCACAAAGAGGGCAAGGAGTAGAGCTGGAAAAAAACAGCAGGCCAGACAACATCAGAGGAACAGGAAAGCTGACGTTTTGGGTCTGGACCCTTCTTCAGAAATGGGGGAGGGGAAGGGGGCTCAAATAAATACAGAGTGGGTGGTGATGATAGAAGGTGGATAGAGGAGCAGATAGGTGGAGAGAAAACAGAAGGTCAAGGAAGCGGGGATGAAGCCAGGAAAGTTGAGTGTAAGTAGGAAGTTGAGATGGGGGTTGGTCAGTGAGATGGGAGGAGCGGATAGGTGGAAGAGAAGATGAACAGGTCCAGGAGGTGGATACGAGATGGGCTGGTCTTGAGATGAGGTCGGCAGTGGGGAGATTTTGAAGCTATTGGGCTGCAGGAATTCAAGCGGAATATGAGGTGTTATTGCTCCAGCCTTTGGGTGACATTGTTGTGGCCCAGGGTGGACATGTCGTCCAAGGAGTGGGAGGGAGAATTGAAGTAGTTTGTGACTGGGAGATGTTGTTGTTCGATACGAAGTGAGCATAGGTGCTCCACAAAGCAGTCTCCAAGCATCCGCTTGGTTTCCCCAATGTAGAGGAGGCCACACGGGAACAGCGGATCCAATATACCACATTAGCAGATGTGCAGGTGAACATCTGTTTAATGTGGAAGGTTTTCTTGGGGCCTGGGGTGGAGGCAAGGGGAAGGTGTAGGGGTACGTGTAGCACTTACTGCGGTCGCAGGGAAAAGTTCCAGGGGCGGTGGGGCTAGTGGGGAGTGTGGAGCAGACAAGGGAGTCACAGAGAGAGTGGTCCATTTGGAAGGCAGATAAGGGTGAGAAAGGAAACATATCCTTGGCAGAGGGGTCAGATTGCATATGGCAGAAGTGACGGAGAATGATGAGTTGAATCTGGAGGTTGGTGGGGTGATACGTGAGGAATCAGCAATTCCTACTTTCTCTTACAATAAGGCCCTTGTTTTATGCTGGCACGAAGATTAACTTCTTGTTAGTAGGATTTTGTGCTTTGTGATATGAAGGGCATTGTACAACTGATTCTGATAAAGAAGATGAGGAAGGGAATTTTCAACACACATTTCTATCAAACTAGGCAGCATATAAGGCTAGAGGGCCGTATGGGCCATGCATATTCAACAATAATATAGATCAACAACAGGTCATGGACAGAGAGCTGAGAGAAATGAACGCTTTGAAATTAAGGATCCACTTATTTATTTTTGAAACATACTGTCAACTCGACCATCCATTTTAAGTCAATTTGAATGTATATGTCCGACATTTGTAAGACTTTAACTTCCTCGTTTGTGAAATGAAATGAGACCATTTCTACCAAGACCTTTGTTATCTCATGATCATGTCAGTCTGCCTTTAAGAGACACTCTCATATCATCACTGTATCTTAGCATGTGACCAGAGTGTATAAAGGTCTCATACTCCATCTTTCCCAGCAAATTACCTGAGGCATGATATGCTACCAGAGCATGATGCTGTTTGTAACCTAATAGTTCATGTTAGCCCGGACATTGTTGTGCCTGAAGAATATAATGTTGGGATATAATAGCTATTTTTAGTGTCAGTTGGGTCCTTCAACACTAAATTATCCATAACTATTTTCTTGTGTTATGAAGGGTAAGCATTGCTGCATTAAGTACCGTGTTGAAGGCAAAATCCACATCAGTCTCCTTGCATGGCACATTTAGTCGCATTTAGCTGCATTCTCTTAACTTCAAGCTATTCATCATTAGTAAACATTATTGGGTCCTGCTGTAGTGCGCTAAAACTGCTCATTATTCCAGCATCATTATTGGAGTATAAAGATAATTCACATCTTGCTTTTCCTAATTTCAAGCCATCGTCTAAAAAATTCTTCTCCCCTGTTGTTACCAGCTTCACCTCCAACTGTGAAGAGTTCTCTGGACCTTGTTATCAATCAAATTGATACCATTCAATAAATTGCCTCTACCCGGCCCCATTTCCAGCAGACAATCTGGTCAAAATTCTTCTAATGGCCTGCATGGCAGAGCACTGAATCTGCATCTTTCTGTAGGTTCTTTCCTGTTCCCCTTCTTGCTCTCGCTCAACTCATTTGTCCATGAAAATCCTTCTCCTTTTATCCTTTTCCCTAAACTACTGACCACTCAATTTCACCTCCTGGTTCACATGTTATCTGATGTGCCTTCACTTTACAGCTTTGTAGTTCTCCCCTCTAAATTTGACCTTCTAAGACCCACAAGAAATAGGAACAGAGGCAGGCCATTTGGTCTCTTGATCCTTCTCTGCCAATGAATAGGACCATGGTTGATCTGACATTCCTCATGGCCACTTTCCTGCCTTTTCCCCATTACCCTTAATTCTCCTCATCAGGAATCTATCTGTCTCAACCTTAAATACACACAAGGACTCTGCACCTTATTCTCTGTCTGTGGCTAGGAGTTCCAAAGACTCACAACCTTCTGAGAGAAGAAATTCCTCCTTATCTCAGCTTTAAATTGGTACCCCTTCATTCTAAGATTATGTCCTCTAGTCCTCGTCTCTCCCATGTGGGGAAACATCTCAGCATTTACCACTTCAGAAATATTATACATTTGACAGAGATCACTTGTTATTCTTTTCAACTCCAGTGTATAGAGTCCTATCCTAACTACTATTTGCTCATAAGACAATCCCTCTATACAAAGAGTCACCCCAGTGAATCTTTTCTGAACTGCCTCCAATGAAACAATTGCTTTCCTTAAATACGGGGAACCAAAACTGCTCACAGTACTCCAGGGATTCCAGTATACAGGCTATGGGGAAAAGCAGGAAAGTGGAGGTTAGGGATGTCAGATTTACCATCATCTTGTTGAATGGCAGAGTAGGATTGAGAGGCTAAATGGCCAATCCCTGTTCCTAATTCTTATGGTTTATGAGGGGAAATTTAGAGGAGAGAACTACAAAGCTGTAAAGGGAAGGCCCATCAGATAAGATGGGAACCAGGAGGTGAAATTGAGTGGTCAGCAGTTTAGGGCAAGAAGGTGATTGAAGAAGGAATGATTTTCATTGACAAATGAATCCAAGGCTGCACTGAGACGTGGTGAGAGGAAAAGAAAGAAGATGACGTCTGAAGGCATTTAGGTGACATTTCATTGTAAAAACATTATTACATTTGTCAATATATGCTCACTTTTCAACATCAGCTGTGTGTGTGTGAACATTTATTTAATTGAGAGTCTGAGATGGAAGTGGCAGAGACAAGTCTGCCTTAGTGCCACACAAACTTTTATAGTCCAAATTCTGAAGGCAGCAGCTCCAGTACCTTATGCATTGGAAGGTGATTGCTACTTTGTAAACTAGGGTAAATCTTTCCAGGCCACAAGGCATATTTTGTACAACGCAGCCATAAGCAGGAGTGAAGCATGATGCTGCTTGAAATGGTCAAAATGCTTTCTGGCAAGATTTGCACTCCACACAGTAGGTCAATGCCTAAGTTTCACATTGCATGTCGAGATTGCAGGTGTGTTTCAGCTTTACTGTGTGGGTATCTGTTTAATGCTGTTACTCTTCAAAGGCCCTCAAATTGCTCAAAGGTAAAATCTCCTCTGACAAGAATGAAATATTTAAACTGTCCAGTTAGTATGTGATGGCAGCCATTTTCATATTCATTACACTTTTGTTATTTCCAACACAATAGAAGGAAATGGCAAACAGGGTTCATGCACTGAGGTTCAGGCTCAGCTTTTTACCCCTGGTGAACACATTCTCTTCTTAGTAGCGGTCCCCTTCAACCACATCTACTTTTAACTTCCCATATTCCCACATAACTGGTCTTATCTAACTCTTCTACTCCCACTTTATCCCCCAACCCCAAGAATATGGAGTCAACATGCCAAATTTAAAGTATACTCTTCCACACCCATAAAATTCAGGATTTGCTGAGTGTCAATGATCCAACTCCCGCATTATCCCTTTCACTTCTATGGCCTATCGTCCTTCTTCCTATTTATCGAGCTGCCTCCTTCACAGTTGTTATCTCTTCTGCATCTTGGCATACTGCTCCAAGTTCCACAGTGAGCTCCTCAGTATCCCCCCACACCCCACCCCCCACCACCACAGCAGTAGCACCTGGTAATACCCTCCACAGCAGTAGGACCTGGTAATACCCCCTTGACCTTTAGTGAATGGGCACCAGGACTTACTGTGGTCCATCCTTGTGACCAACTTGGACCGACATCCCCGACTGATGACTGACGAAACCTTGAATATTCTTTGTGTAGTTTCCTGCCTCACTTACCATGGCTCCCTGGGCTAGTTAGATTTATAGGGCTCACCATCACCCACTGACCAGACTGTAGAGATATAGATCTCTGGCCCTGAACACTTCAAATATTTCACTGACTGTCCGCAAGCCACTTGATTAATATTAGAGGTTGCCCTTCAGTTACTTGACTGGGATGCCATGACTGAAGAGTAACTCCCTCAACTTGGCTGAGGACCTAACACCCTTGGATTTTGAGATATGGCCGTTTGGTTGAAGCGTCGGCAGAGTGTTTACTGCATGTGCAGCTGGCACATGGTCCAGATGAAAGATTGATTTAGCATGTTGACATACAGCAACATGTCTAACCCCCTTGACTGATCACTGCTGGCAAGCATGACAAACTGCTTGACTTTGCGTGTGCACCAAAGGCAAGGCAAGGCACAGCACGGCAGAGGTACACTGAGCATGTCACTCTGGCTGAGGGGACAGAGTGCAAAAAGGCAAGATAAGGCAGAGACAATGTGGGCATCCAAGCAAGTGCTGAGAGACCAAGTGAAGACCCCTGAGATGCACCTTGGTTGAACCCATGAGATGGCTACTTGTCCGTGCAAGCAAAATGCCCTGACAGCAGCTTTTGATCGAAAGGTATCATTTCTCTAAAGCGAGGCATTGAAGAGCAGAAATGTAAAGACCATATTGGTATTTTTGATTGTGAACTAAACTGAAAAGAACTGGTTTAAAAGCCAAAGATCGTTGAAGGAATGCTGCAATTTTTAAAATCACCTCCAACAACATTCATGAAGTTTGGCACTAACCAGGACTCAGCATTCCGCCTACACCATCCACAACCTTAAACATTCACTCCTTCCATGACTGACACACAGTAAAAGCAGTGTACACCATCTGCAAGATGCACTGCAGGAATCGGCCAGGGTTCCTTTGGCATAATCAGCCAAATCCACAACACTCCCACTTAGAAGAACAAGAGCAGCAGATGTGTGGTTTCCCTTCAAGCCAATACCATCCTGTCTTGGAACTATATTGCCACTCATTCACTGCCATTAAATCAGAATCATGGCATCCCCTTCCTCACATACTGTTTGGGTACTTATTCCCATATGATCTGTAGCAGTTCAAGTACACCACAAAACCGCTTTCTCAAGGGAAGATAAAGATGGCCAAAAAAGACTAGCCAGCAACACCCACTTTCTATGAAAGAACTTTTAAAACTTTTCAGGAAGTGCAGAAGTATGCGAAAAGCACCAAGGTATGGGAAAAATTTAAATGATGTCCAGGGGAAAATACATTTTATACTGCATACTTCAATATGTCTTTGATTTATTTATGCAGAGGATGTATTGCTTGAACAACTGAAGTGTCCACAGCCGTTCATAACAAATGGATACTTGGATGACAACATTAGAGGAGGTGCCAGCATCTGTGTGACCATATGGTACAATCACAAAGATAATTAAACTCTTCAACTTTTAGGCATGAATCCGACCATTTCTGTTGGGTATTCAGTGTCTGTTCCAACATTTGTTATTTTTCTTACTCTAAAATTCTAACAGAATTCCCTTCTTAAATTTAAAATCAACTTTTATATCCCATTGCATTTACTTCATTGAATTCAACATACGTCAGAATGTGCACAGTTATAAATAGTTGGCAGTGTCCCTTCTCTTTAGCCACTTCAGTCTTTGAAATGGTATTTAAGTGATGGTAGTACATAGGGAATTCCAGGTGTTGCAAGATAAATGATGAAGAAGGAATGGCAATACACGTGACAGTCCAGATGGTGCATGTCTGGGAGGGAAGGCTTAAATTAGTGATATTCCTGGGGCTACTCTCATCTTCCTCGGTGGTGGAAGTCTTAGGGAAATCGATGTTGCCAAAGATGTTTCTTTTGCTTGATTTCATTTGACTTTTTTCCTCTGGAGTAAGTTTGGCTCCTTTGGCACTGAGCTAGTGTATCAACAAATATTTTGAGGGGAAAAGGTTATCAAAATTAACTGAGTAGGATGAAGGCACTGTACATCAGTACCAAGTGTGACTTTTTCAGGATTTCTATTACACAACACAAAAATATAACATCAATCAAATAACAAATTTGAGTGGCCAATAAATCTCAGCTGGAGTCACCTCTGGAATCATTTATGAACTCACCCTTACTTAGCAAGGCAAAGTATCGCAGAAAATAAGTCAAAGAGTCCTCCTCTGTAACAAAGAAAACAATAATCAAATGCTTAAAAATACTGACAATAACAAAGATAGGATCATAACATAGAAATAAAAAATAAATAAACTAATCTCTATTGATTTGATTTAATGTATTATTGTCATGTACCGAGATCTAGAGAAAAGTAACGTTTTGTGTGCTATCAAGATAAATCATACATTACATAACTACATTAGCGAATAGAACAGAATGCAGAAGGTGCAGAGAAAGATCAAGTCCAATATAAAGGAGAGATCCACTGATAGGTCAGATAATATTGTGGAAGAAGCTGTTCTTGAATCTGTTGGTACGTATTTCAAATGTTTGTAACATCAGCAGGATGGAAGAGGATAGAAGAGGGTATAACTGTGGTGGGAGGGGTCTTTGATTATGTTGGCTGCTTTCCGAAGGCAGCAGGAAGTATAATGGAGTCAGTGGATAGAAAGCTGGTTTGCATGATGGACTGGGCTGCATTCACAACTCTTTGTAATTTCTTGCAGAAATTTCTTGCACTAGATCTGTAATATCACTTTATTTAGATGTTCTCAAATACCTAGGGGAAAATACATTTTCTATGTTGTGTGTAGTATATTGAAATATATTTTAATGTATTAGTAAACAGCTTTTTTTAATGTCTGAGCTCACAGACTTATTGAACCTGGTCTCTTTCAGAAACAGTAAATATTTATCACAGTATTAACATGAGTAGAGGAATAACATCAACAATAACATATAAAATAAAACACCCTGGAACAGAGAAATAAATAAACCTGGATACAACAGAAGATGTGGGAGGCAATTAGACTGATGAAAGCCAAGGCGAAATACATAGGCTTTAAAGAAGCTTTTGAACCAAAGCAGAACAGTTAAGGAAAGCATTTGAAAATAATGAAGTAAACCAGAAAAAAAAAGAGGTATTGTGTAGACCACTCCGAGGAGAGTGGGAGTTCTGATCAACATAGCTCTAAAGGAGAGGAATTGAAGAAGGGACTTGCTTCATTGATGATGCAGAGCCAATAAGGTTAAGCTAAAGTAGAAGTAATGGGACAGGTCTTAGTATGGCATCTCATGTAGGAAAGGTGGCTTTTATGAAAAGTGGTATCATATGAAGAGAAATAACAAGCTGGCCGTTGCAGTAAACAACACTGAGCAAAGTGGAAAGGTTGTAAATAAGAATTTCCAGTCAATAGAAATTTGATAGGCCTGGAGTCAGTCAATTTTGTAGAGGTTGAAAAGTATATGATTAATCATGGTTAAGTTAGGATCTTTGAACTACAATGCAGATGTTACACAGGACAAAGCGATGGTATCAAAATGCTCCCTTCCATTCAGCAGTTAACGACATTCAGCCTCCGATCTTTCGACAAGCATCCTCCAAGGCAGCCTTCGAGATACACGACAAGGCAGAACCACTGAGCAAAAACTGATAGTCAAGTTCCGTACCCATTAAGATGGCCTCAACTGTGATTGTGGGCTCATGTTGTGCTACAGGTAACCCTGTATTTGTAAAGTCTTCCTTACTGTCCTGTTTTGACACAGTCACCTTGCTAACATGTTATGATCTCTCTACCTTAATTAGTTTGTACTGTTTTGGATTATGTGTTACTTTGGTTAGACCTTCAGCATGAACTCTTATACCTATCATGGTATTCCAGCCATTTGGTTTGTTTTCATCACCACCTTTTTTTTGTAGTTCTCGCTCTGTCTCAATTAATCAGATGATAAATCATCCCTTCACTTGCTATTTAGCTGTTGACACTTTACTCACACCGTCAGAGACTTTTGATCACCTGCAAAGACTTGTTATTCAGCCTATCGACAGTCCACTCACACCATTTGTTTGATCTTTTGTTCTGTCTGCCTATAAATGATGCACCTATGTGCTTCTCTTCACACCACCTGATGAAGGGGCAGCGCTTCAACAACTTGTGATTTCAAATGAACATGTATAAAGTGGTCCAAAAATCCCCATCAGTTGTTGGACATACCCTAGACTTAAAAATCCACTGAAGGGAGAAGTTATGGGAACTACAGTATATTGGATTTAGGTCACTGGGACTCCAGGAACCATGGGATGCAACTGAGCCAGGAAAAGGCTGGCTGGAACAGACTGGGAAATATACAAGACTAGGGGCAGATATCTGGAACAGGGACTAGCTACATGAAGCCAAAGGAAAACCTCCCATCCACACCTCATCTTAAACAATGCAAGCCAGTCTATAGGAAATAAACAACCTCAAAAATTTCAGACCCTTTGGAGCCTACACAGCTATCAACCCATTCAATTCCAGATCAGTGCTCAGGCACAAAGTTACTGAATATTCCACGCCATTGTGTTACATGCAAACCTGTTTCACCTTGGAACCTTCACACCACCTTGCAAACTGAACAGGAAATGCCAGACATTCTAAAACCATCAAAACCATTCTCTCTCTCTTCAGTAAAGTAACCAACGCATGGAAGATAGCTATTCTGTTGCACAATTTGTTGCAAACTTACCTCTAACAAGTGACGGAAAATCTTTATAAATAGCCTCTCTCTCATTCCCGCCCCCTTGACCTGACACAACCTGTCCATCATCTTCCCCACCTATCCACCTTGCCCTTCCCACCAACCAATCCCCAACACCCCTTACCAGCATCCAAACTATCTCCAACCCAAGTACCTTTCCCCTGCTGCACCCATCCTCCCTCTTGCCTCCTTGACCAGACACAATCTGTCCACATTCTTTCTCACCTATCTACCCCATCCATTACACTGACCAAACCCCATCACTCCCTACCTGTACTCACCTATCACCATCCTACGTATCCTTCCCCTAGCTCCACCCCTCCTCTCTCTATTTATCTCCCAGCTCCCTTCTCCCTTCCCATTTCTGTAGAAGGGTCCCAACCTGAAATGTCAACTTTCCTGCTCCTCTGATGCTGCCTAGCCTGCTGTGTTCCTCCAGCTCCATACTGTTGCCTCTGACTCCAGCATCTGAAGTTCTTGCTATCTCCTTTATAAATATGGTACCAATTTCCTCATGCCATCAGCAAAGAACTAAAAGAATCAAGAGATCAGCTGGTGACAATGGGGTGGCACAGTGGCTCAGTGGTTAGCACAATTGCCTCACAGCACCAGGGACCTGGGTTCAGTTCCACCCTTGGGTGACTGTCTAAGTGGAGTTTGCACATTCTCCTCATGTCTGTGTAGGTTTCCGCCAGGTGCTCTGATTTCCTCCAGTCACAGAGATGTACAGGTTAGGTGGATTGGCCATGCTAAATTGCCCTTAGGGATATGTAGATTAGGTGGGTATAGGGGCATTGGTCTGGGTGGGATGCTGCAAGGGTCAGCATGGACTTGCTGGGCTGAAGGGCCTGTTTCCACACTGTAGATATTCTATGATCTCGGAAGGTGCAAAATGGGCACCACATCAAATCCTGTGGATTAGTTCCATTGAATTGTGTTTTCCCAGTATTTATTCTTTCTCCACCCGTAACATCTATATTTGTTTATTTGTCTGTGCATGTAGCAGTTTAAGAAAGGGGTTAGAGCTTCAGCCAGTGGAGTCATATGCTCATAATTCATATTTTGCCTGTGGTTAGAATTGATTTATATGTAATACATTGTAATTCCAATTGCATACCTGGTCAGAAACCTGACCAGAAACCTGGTCAGTGCTTTTGTTAACCTGAATCCATCAGTCAGAAAAATTGGGGACTTAGAGTGATTTGATTAAATCTTTAACTTTCATGACAACTGTAGGAGTAATGGGGTTGGAATACCAACGGGCATTCTCAAGGGTATCGTAACATTCTTTAATTAATTACCACATTGCATTTTCCTGCCAATATCATTTTACTCTGACAGAATATCAAGTAGGTCAAGTTTACAGGATGAAACAGCTAATGCATTGAATTGCAATTACAATAGAGAATTAATGCTGTAACAAGAATTTTGAGATGCCAAAACCATGCAATAATCAAACATTGACAAAACTACAGAAGTGGAGGCTATAACTTTTAAGTTTCGGCAATTTGCCATAAAACAATCCATTCACAAAAGCCCTTAAAAAAGGATCTGCATTTACAGTTTGCCTATTTTTATCTTCCATGTAAGCTTTATGACATTGAACTCTTCCAAATCTCATGTCTCAGGTATGAACAGATTCCCAGTCTACAGGAATAAATGAAACAAGAAATGTCCTTATTGTTAGGAGTTTGAAATAAAATTGGAAAGTACTTGAAATATGTCGCTCAATCAGCACCCATACAGACAAAAGGGCTGATTAGTGTTTCAGTTGTAAGATCTTTAGAAATGAGAAACGATTGATAATCAAGTTCCATTGTACAGTAGAAAGGGATTGTAAAGTGTGACAGCAGGAAAAAGACAACAGGTAGCAAAGATATGGAGAGGAATTTAACGAGTGGTACGATTTACAAACTGCCGAGCAGAAAAGCAGAGACCTGAGAGATTCTGTAAAAATGCAATCCATACGGCAATGAAAATACATACAAATAGCATAGATAGTTCGCAACTAGAAATGCAATACATCTGGATTGATTTAAAGAATAGGAAAGGAAGTTGTATTCCATTAGTGTGTATTACAGGTCAAACAATGGATATTATATCTAGGAAGAGAGCTGCAGAGAATTCAGAGAAACACAAAGTAATAACAAGACAATAATATTGGAGATTTTAACTATCTCAAATTAGGCTTTAGCGAGCATTGTCAAAGCAGGCAGTGTAGTTTAGAATGCTTCTTAGATCAATTAGTTTCTAATACAATAGGAAATAGACAACAGAAAGTGGCCTGAGTTAGGTCTGAGAAATAAATTTGAAAAATTAACTTAAATGGAGTAAGAGAATTGATGAGAAATCACAATTCCACCATAAATTCAATATAGAAATAAAAAAAAGGATGGCAAAGGGTAGAATGTAAGAGAAGCTTGCTGATGCCAACAGAGAGATAGGAAGTGGGCACTTCTTCAACAGAAGTTGCCATATAAGCAATCACAATGTAAGTTTTAAATGTGTGTGGTGAGCACTTGTCATGAGTCCAACCATGTGGCAGGGGATAGTCACTCAGTTTACCTCCTCACCAGGTGCTGAGGGCAGGGTCATAACACATGTAGAAAGGAACGTCAGGAAGCAAAGATTTTGGTTCCAAAGGGAAAAAAATAATAATAATAGTGATACTTGCAAAATTAGGCGAGGCGGCAGAATTAAAGTTGTGTCACTTGACTTGTCATCCAGAAGGTCAGATTAATATTCTAGGGACATGGGTTCAAATGCCACCGAGACATGGTGAAATTTGATTTCAATTAATAAATCTGGAATTAAAAACTCGTCTACTGACTCGCACATCTCATGCAAGAATAAAAACATTAGTGATCTTTTAGGTTTTTCATTTTCAGTAATTAAATCTTCCTGTTCCACATTTCTTTGTAACAGGTTCCATTAAATACTACCTGAAAAATCATGGTAACAGAGTATTGGACTGAAATAAAAATGTGATGTTCTGCAACGAAAGGCACTACCAACAAATTAGTGGATAGGTCAGCAGTGGGAAATATTTAAATAAAAGACCAGTTGAGTGTAAAATAAATGTATTCTTATATAATGTAGTTCTCTGTCAAAATAGAGAGTGTAACATATTAACAGAGGCCCAAAATGAAGAAAATTCTGAGGAATATTATAATGAATACAAAATGGCATGAGTAGGTAATAAAGAGAAACAAAAATTGAATGTGAAATAAAGAACTAGAAATTAATTTGAGATGAATTGAGGTGCAGAAAAGCAACAGAGGCTATATCATAGCAAAGGCTGTACAGCAAAAGGTGGAGCTACTTAGAGATGTCAGAAAACAGTGCCAAAGGAATATATACCTATCCAGAACGTTGATTACTGAAACGATCGGGGAAGACCTTGCTCCTTGTTTCGTTGCTTACCTCGCCATGCCAGCGCCATCAAAATTACTGTGCTCTCGATTGAGTTCACTTTTGATTCTTTCTGAAGATTAGCAGTGGACTTCAGTAGTGTCAGTGAAGTGTTTACAGTCATGTGGCTATTAAAGCAATGAGTGACCAGCCGGTGAGATTCGATATTATTACGAGTAAGTTGAAGTAAATGACTTAATTCTTATCTCTGTCATCGTGTAAAATGAATAAGAGCAAGTTGTAATCCATCCTTTTCTGATGCAAGTTAACAACTCATTTTATATCCAACTTGAATATGAGTATACATCAAATGAACGAGTTTAGTTTGGGATTATGGACAACATACACTGTTTGGATTGAAGGGTCTGTTTCTTTGCTGTCGCCCTCTGTAAATATACAAGGACAGTGAACTCACCAACATCCATTGTACACTACCACAGGTCAAGTTCTGGCCTAATTAGTCCAAACGTAACTGATTCTATATTCTACTTAACGTCTGAGAAACACAGCAGTTTAATGTTTGCTTTGTTGTGACATCATCTCAGTGAAACATAACAGCCATTGATTGAAACACCCAAATAATCTCTGCGGAGCTGGGTTCGAATATGGCCATGGCAGATGTTGGAATCTGACTTCAATGAAAATCTGAAGTTAAGAATCTAATGATGACCACAAAGCTATTACCGATTGTCAGAAATTGTTTGATTTGATTTATTATTGTCTTATACACCGAGCAACAGTGAAAAGTATTGTTTTGCGTGTTATCCAGACAAATCATACAGACATAAGGATATTTTTTTTTTATTCACAGGAAGAGGACATCACTGGCTAGGCAGAAATTACTGCCCATCCCTAATTGCCCAGAGGGCAGTTGAGAGTCAACCACATTACTGTGGATTTGGAGTCAATGTAGACCAGACCTGGTAAGGGTGGCAGTTTTCTTCCCCACAAGACATCAGAGAACCAGATGTGTTTTTACAACAATCGACAATGGATACACAGTCATCACTAATTTCTTAATTCTAGATATTTAGACTGGGGAGTTGATGGCCTAGTGTTGTTATCGCTGGACTGTTAATCCAGAGACTCTGGGGACCTATGTTCAAATCCTGTCACAGCAGATGGTGGAATTTGAATTCAATAAATATCTGGAATTAAGAGGCTAATGATGACCATGAATCCATTTTTGATTGTTGGGAAAAGCCCATCTGGTTCACTAATGTCCTTTCGGGAAGGAATCTGCCTGCCTTACGTGTTCTGGCCTACATTGAACTCCAGACCCACAGCAATCAGTTTGACTCTGAACTGCCCTCATGGGCGATTAGAGGTGGGTATTCAATGCTGCCTGATCAGTGATGCCCACATTCCATGCATGAATAAAGGAAAAGAAAACAGAATGCAGTTTATAGCGTTACAGCTACATAGAAAATACAGAGAACGATCACCTCTAACATAAGAGAGGACTGTTCATAAGTCTGATAACAGCACGTAAGAAGCTGTTCTTGAATCTGTTGGCATGTGTTTTCAAACTTTTGCATCTTCAATCCGATGGAAGAGAGTGGAAGAGAGTATAACTGGTGTTGGAGGGGTTTTTGATTACATTGGCATCTCTCTCAAGTCAGCAGTAAGTATGGATGGAGTCAGTGGATGGAAAGTTGGTTTTTCTGATGTGCTGGGCTGCATTCACAACTGTCTCTAATTTTCTGTGGTCTTGGGCAGTGTAATTTTCATATCAAGCTTGGATGTATCTGGTTAGGATGCTTTCTTCGGTGCATCTATAAAAGTTACTGAGAGACGTTGCGGACATGCCAAATCTCCTTAGCCTTCTGAGGAAGTAGCGGCAGTATCGTGCTTCCTTGACTGTTATGTCAACATAGATGGATCAGCGCAGATTGTTGGTGATACTTACTCCTAGTAACTTGAAGCTCTTGACCATCTCCACCTCAGCACCATTTATACAGACAGGGGTATGTCCTCTACTCCACTTTCTAAAGTTGATGTCCAGATCTTTCATTTTGCTGACATTGAGGGTGAGGTTGTTGTCTTTACACCAAGCTACTAATCTCGCTATCTCTTTCATGTACTTTGTCTCATCATTGTTTGAGATCCATGCCACTATACTGGTGTCATCAACAAATTTGTAAATGGAGTTAGAGTTGCCCACACCGTGTTGAGTATATAAGAAATATAGTAAGGAGCGGAGTATGCAACTTGGCAGGGCACCAGTGTTCAGGGATATTGTGGAGGAGATGTTGTCACTTGTCCTTACTGAATGTGATTGTGAGTCAGGAAGTTGAAGACTCAATTGCAGAGAGGGCAGCACTGTCCTAGGTTTCAGTGTTTGGAGATGAGTTTGGTTGGAATTACGGTGTTGAAGGCAGAGCTATAATCAATAAATAGGAGTCTGACATAGGTATCCTTGTTATCCAGATGTTTCAGAGACAAGTGTTGGGGCAGGGAGATGGCATTTCCCATTGACCTATCATGATGGTAAGCAAATTGTAGTGGACCAAGGCAATCTGGGAGTCTGGAGTTCGTGTGCCATTACTAACCTCTCAAAGCATTTCATAATGATGGATATCAGAGCCACTGGATGGTAGTCACTAAGGCACATTACATTGCTTGATTTTCTTTTGCATAGGGATGCAGGTGGGAACCTCAGATCGGAATAAGGGGAGGTAAAAGTTGCCTGTAAATACTCACACCAATTGATTCATTCAGGATCTGCATGCACGGCTGGGTACTCCATCCAAGCCAATCGTTTTATGTGGGTTCAATCTTGTAGGATTGGGCAAAAATCTCTCATTTTAAATATGGGCCAAAACCCTGGAGTTTCAAACAAAGCCTGGGCTTCTAACAAAACTTTTAAAATTAACAAAAGATATCTGGGCTATGCTCTGAGGAAATGCACAGTCACAGGGACAGCCACCTGGACCCATTGTTTAGTGAGAAGATCCATATCACACCTCAACTCTAAAAGAACAATGAACCAGACCTAAAACTACAACTTAACCCGGACATCATTGAATCTTTACAGATACCAAGACATCAAACTTCAAGTAATGTTAATTTGCAGAAATACTGGAGATCCCATCTAATTGAAATACATTTACACTTACTCTAAACTATCAGGAAGACAGTTCTTTGTCTGTCTGCACATGAAAGGTTAAGGGGCTCTCTTGTGGCACAGTGTTAGTCCCCACCCCTGGACTGAGTAGACCTGGGTTCAAGTCCCACCTGGTCTAGAAGTGTTTAGTAACACCTCAGAGCTGATTGATTAGGGGGAAAGTAGTGGACAAGAAAAGTTACCTAAAGCAGGCTTGAAGATGTATTACAGCTACCTGGTAGATAACAGTAATTTGTGCTTGTGAAGAATATATGGCCTTGGTATTGAGGCTCCAATTTGGTTGCCGAATGATATGGATCAGATTGGCATGAAATTCAGTCCTCATTCTATGTGAGTATGTTTGGGACTTGTTTCCTTGCCATTCTGTGGTGGAGATGGTGCTGTTAGGAGTCAGACCTGCCTTTTGGTCAGAGGAACAGGAGATGGTGGAATGGGTGGAGGCTAAGGAGAAGAAAAAGAAGAGATTAAGCCTCCACCAGAGCTCAGATCAGACATGGCTAAGCACTAAAAATAACACAGCCATTTGGTGGTCTGGCTCCATTCTGGATAATTTTCCCAGAGTAAGGATTGGTGGAGGAGGAGTGAAGTGAGAGGAGAGAGAACAGGTGAACAAGCCAGCTTTTTGAGTGAAAAGGAGACTGATTGAAATTTTTCACTCATCCTCCAAGACGCAGCAGATGGTGGGGTTTAGGTTAATTGCCTGGAGACATCCTCATAGCAGCAGATTAGAGTCACATCTCCAGGCAGGTTTAGATATTGTAGCAGCTGAAGGCCTCATATTATGTAAGTTCCCCACTCCCATAAACCTGATTGACAAAGCCACTTATAATTTAAAATCTTAAAAGTTAGAGTCTGTGTTGACATGTATTCTCCATTACTTACTTATGCTTGCTATCCTTCTAGTTCTTTCAATCTCTTAGTTGTTAGATTGATTAGCCAGCCTGAGATCTCACAATCATTCGAATTGGATGATAAGCCTCTCTTAACCTTTAATTGGCCAACATGTGGAAGGTTGAATTGAATGACTGTGTCCCACACAGTACAAACGATTGAGCCACATTTAAACCTGATGATAAAGCTCAGAAGTTGACAGGGAAAACCCTATATGATCCATTAAACTCATTTCTTGTCTTTTGACTTGCTTTCCAGTAATCAGTGAAGTTTATTTATAAAACTGTTCACTGAAACAGAGCCTGATGGAAACTTATGGTTCAACCTAGCCGGAAAAAGTGGTGACACAAATTTTATTACACATTATTGCAACATTTTAAACAGATTGTTGAGAACGAACTGAAGCATATAAGACAGAAATTAGTATTGGAGTAGGCAAGCAATGCCAGTCAAATATTTCACAATTTAGCTTTCAGGTTCATTGGGTTATCTCTTAGTGACTAATTAGATATGAATTATTCACTCTTACATATTGTATGGTCAGCAGCAGAAAAGTTAATACTGAATTACAATAAACATAGCACTGAACAATCACCAGATTAACGAGCATTATTTGGGACAATGTTAACAAAATAGATAAAAGAAAAAGGTACAGCCAAGTAAAGTCAATCAAAAGGCTACATGATTTGGAGGGGTAAGTGAGGGGTATAACATTCTTATGATACTATTGTTTTTGATGATCTTGGTGGTAGAGATGTGAGGCTGTGATGTATTGTCTACATGTGCTGAGTTGCTGTCATGCCCCATGTATAGATTGCACATTTGCAGCAGTAATGCAACAATGATGATGGAGTGGCAATGGGGCTGAACCTTTTATTATCTGCTTCAGAGTTTCACAGAGGGTTTATCTCTGCAAGGACTAGTCGGCTTTCTTGATTTATCTTATCAAAAATGCTTCATTAATGACTAAATCAATCAATTTTTGAAAGCCTTTGCCTAATATCATCAAAATTGACCTTGATCCAATTAAGAACTTTAACTTGTGGACCAGGCCTATCCTTTTCCATTACAATTTTGAAGCTAATATAATTATGGTCACTGGTCCCAAAGTCCTCCCTCACCAGTATCTCAGTCACTTGCCTGCCTTATTTCCCAAAGAAGGTTAAGCTTTGCTTCTCCTCTACTAGATACGTGTTGACATTAATAAAGAAAATTTTCTTGAACACACTTAACAAATTCTTCCCATCCTAGCCCTTAACACTATGGCAGTCCCAGTCTATGCATGGAAAGTTAACAATACCTACCAATACAGCCCTATTTGCTCCTCATTTTCTTACTGACTATTGAGGACCTATAGTACAATCCCATCTAAGTGATCATCTCCATCTTATTTTTCAGTTCCACCCATGCAGCATCACTGGACAATTCCCTAGCAATATCCTCTAAGTGCAGCAGTGATATCTTCCCTAATCTAAAATGCCACCCCCCTTCACCTGTTGCCTCCCTTTCTATCCTTCCTGTAGCACCTATACACAGAACATTGAGCTATTAGTTCTGTTGCTCTCTCAGCCATGTTTCTATAAAGAGCTATGATACCCCAATTCCATGTTTCCAGACACGTCCTGAGTTCTTCTGCCTTACCTGTTAGGCCTCTTGCATTGAAATGAATTTAGTTTAATTCATTAGTCACACCTTGTTCACTCCTGAGGTCTTGCTTGCCTTGTCTTTCTAATTTGTTCCCTTTAACTTCTAAACCAGCCTCAACCTTCTCTTTTCTTACCACTGCTTTGATTTTATTACCAACCCAATCCCTGACACTACTATTCCTTCATGCCCTCTGTGCTGCCTCCTCACTTACTTGGGATCTCTTCCCACCTGCACCAACTATTACAACTGTTATATCCATTTTTATCCCTATTAGCAGCTACTTCTTTTATTCCAGGAGGAAAACAGCTCACAATAGAGCAGGAGCGAGTCAATGTGGGTGATGGGCTGCATTATATTTGGCTCCTCACCCCTTATAAGGAGAGAATCCTGATATTGATGGCTTTGAGTAACTGACTGACCATATGTATGCCCTTGGACTGGTTTGGAGACTGCTCTTGACTTTGTGTGCTGGCACTAATCTCTTGACTGTCGCAATCCTTGCATAGTAAGCACACTCACAAAGCTAATAGAAAGGGACTTCCAGGATGTTGATCCAGCAACAGTGAAGGGTCAATAAGAAAATAAAGAAGCTGTGATATCTGTTAAGTGCTTTTCACAAACACTTGGTGTCTAAAAGCACTTTACAGTCCATGAAAATCTTTGAAGTATGATCAAAGTTGTATGGTAAGAAAAGACAATCAATTTTTACTAAGCAAATTCCCACAATTAAAAAAAGTGATAATATGCAGATTGCCTGTTTTTGTGATGTTGGCCGAGGGTGGAATGAATATTAACCACCATACTGGGTTAATTCTCCTTTGCTTCTTCAGAATAATGCCACAGATATTTTATAGCCACCCAAGTAAGTTGATTGATCTTAAATTTAATGTCTCACTGAAAAGATACCATCTCCATTAATGCAATGCCCCTCACTTCTGCACTCGAGTGTCAATCTTGATTTATGCTTTCAAACACTGGACGGGATCTTACAGTTGCAGGATGATATATTTTCAAGTCAGGATGGAAGGGATCTTGCAGCAGATGGTCTTCCTGTGCACCAACTGTCTTTGTTTTTCTAGGTGGTGAAGATCAGAGGATTAGAAATTGCTCTGGAAGGTGTTTTGATGAATTTGTATAGTACATCTTGTAACTAGTGCACATTGCCATTACTGTGCATCAATGGTGATAGAAGTGAATGTTTAAGGTGCACATGGGGTCCCAATCGTTTGGGTTCCTTTGTCTTGCATGGTGTTGATTTTTTTGAACAATGTTTGAGTAGTACTCCAGGAAAGTGGAACATGTTTCGTCCTACAGTTGTTGAACCTTGTAGATGCTGGATAGGCTCTGGGAGTCAGAAGGATGGTTACTTACTAAAGAATTTGCAGCTAGAGATCTCCTTTTGTAGCCATAGTAATTACCTGGATATTCCAGTTATATTTCTAGTCAATGGTTAAAGATAATGGTGGGGGTTTCAGTTACGCACTCAATTAGGGTAGTAGCACCTCCTGATTGTAATTTACAGCTGAATATGAAGATTATTCATTCATCCTTTTTACTGGAAGCCTGGCATTTGGAAATGTCAATCTTCTAATCTTTTAGCTGTAAATAATAAATCATCATGAAATACCTCATGCTGTTTTTCCATAAACATTTAAGTAACCTGATGCTAAATGCAGAGTAACATACCTGTGGTATTTTTTTGCTTGGCTATAGTTTTAACAATGTCTATCAAATTAAACCACAGTAACAACATGTAGTGATAAAGAAAGGTCACTGGACCTGAAACATTAACTTTGATTTCTCTCAACAGATACTGCTATACCTGTTGAATTTCTACAGAAATTTGTGTGTGTATGTGTGCGTGCGTGCGTGCGTGCGTGTGTGCGTGTGTGTGTGTGTGTGTGTGTATTCGTTGAAGAATGTCTAGTTTGCATCTAAGACACCTTTAACATTCTTTTACATTTTCTATTTCAATGTTTTGAATAGAATTGTGAAAGGCTCTGTTGTTAGCCCAGAATATCTTGTGAAATTAGAATTCTAAAAGTGCTTTACACATTGTTTGTTTTAGACAAATAAGTATGCAGGCAAATAAACATTCATTTTTAATGCTTGAGAGTCAATATGATCACACTAAGGCTCATAAATCCTTGCTGAAATTCAGTACTATATGCTTACTATAACATATCACACTTTTTCATATCCTCATTCCTCAGCATCAATGCCATTATTAGGCTATAACAAGCACCACAACTGAGTGTTCCACAGGCATCATAACAAAGCATTAGACAGAATGTGAATTTGCATGCCCATAAATATAAATATAATTTCCTCAGACATTCTCTTTCTTTACTTCTTTTTGTTTTGTGCATAACAAACTTTGCGAGCAAATTAATATTCTATGGTACTTTTAAATGATTATGGGCCAGAATTAAGTGCAGTAGGAGGAGGAGCAGACCATTTCATATTCATTTAATTGTTTTTATCTTTACACTGGAATTTGCAATGAATTAAAGTTTGAAATGCTGCACAACTGTTACAGTAAATTTGGGTACTGCATGAACAGAGTAAGCAACTCTCTATCTCCTTATTGAAGTTCACTGAAACATTCTTAATAAAGAGTATTTGAAGCAATAAATGTGAGTTACAATAGTAACTTGCATGCCCAATCAAGCATATCAAATGAATCAAAGAAGGGGAAAGAATGTTTAGAAAAAAGGAAAAAGAAGTCAGTCATTACAGCACAGAAGGAGAAAAGTGGCCCATTGAGTTTTTCTGCAGAAAAGTACAGCCAATCCCATCCATCTGTCTTGTTCTTGTAACCACATGAGTTTACCATCCTCAAGAACCCATCCAAATTTTTCAAAACTATTTATCACCTCTTTTTCCACCAGTTGCTCTAGCATGAGCTCCTGGTCTATTACCACTCGTAAACAGAAGTTCTGCACTTCTTGGACACAATGTTAAATCTGTGACATCCAGTCCTTATGCCAACTGCCAATGGAAACATCATTTTCTTTGCCTGTCTTATCTTCCCTTAAGTATTGCTTGAGCGGTGAGAGTTTATAAAGCCTACTTGTGATAAGGGACTCTAGGGGTTCTGCTCAATAAGTCACCGAAGGTGAACATGGAAGCTATTAAGATGGTTAATGGAATGTTAGATTTATCTCAAAAGGATTTGAGTACAGGAATACTTGCTTCAGTTGCAAAGAAGTTTGGTTAAACTGCACCAGTATTTCAGTCCAACCTGTCTCTGCCTCCCTAACCTGTTCTTCCTCTCACCCATCCCTTCCTCCCACCCCAAGCCGCACCCCCATCTACCTACTAACCTCATCCCACCTCCTTGACCTGTCCGTCTTCCCTGGACTGAACTATCCCCTCCCTACCTCCCCACCTATACTCTCTCCACCTATCTTCTTTTCTCTCCATCTTCGGTCCGCCTCCCCCTCTCTCCCTTTTTAATCCAGAACCCTCACCCCATCCCCCTCTCTGATGAAGGGTCTAGGCCCGAAACATCAGCTTTTGTGCTCCTGAGATGCTGCTTGGCCTGCTGTGTTCATCCAGCCTCACATTTTATTATCCAGTATTTCTGTGTGCAGTTTTGTTTTTCTTACTTCAGGATGGTATTATTTCCATAGAGGAAGTGTAATGAAAGTTGATCAGAATTATTCCAGGATGGCATGCCTGTCTTAATGAAGAGAGATGAGTCAAAATTGGCCTATATTCTCTAGAATTCTAAAGAAAGAGAGTCAATCTCATTGAAATCTAAAAGTACTTACAGTGTGGATGTAAGTAGGATGTTTCTCCTTGTTGGGAAACCTAGAAGCAGGAAGCACAATTTATTAACAAAGGAGATGCCAGTTCGGACCAAGATGGAGAGGGCAGCCCAGTAATGCAGTCGTTAGCACTGCTGCCTCACAGTGCTAGGGACTCAGGTTCAGTTCTAGCCTTGGACAATTGGCTGTGTGGAGCTTCCATGTTCTCCCTGCATCTGTGTGCCTTTCTACTGTGCCTTCCCTTCAGAGGGTCAGTGCACATTTGATGGCTGAATGGTCCATAGCTGCACCATAGGGCTTTTCAGATGCATTTTTTTTCGAACAGAGGGTTGTGAATCTTCGGGATTCTCTACTTTAGTGGGCTGTGACAGCTCAGTTGAGACTGATATATTTCTGATTACCAGTGATGTCAAGGATTACAAGCACAGTGCGGACAAAAATCATTAAAGTTTTTGATTAACCAAGATCAAGATAAATGGCAGAACAAGGTTGATAATGAATGGCCTGTACCTATGTTGTTTTAATGTGCCATAAAGTTTCACATTTGTATCAATCTTGCCTCAAATTCCTTTGTCCCAAGGAGAATAAACACTTCTCCAAACTAAACATGTAGATAAAGTCCCTAATTGCTGAAACCATTCTGGTAAATTTCCCTGCACCCTCTCAAGAACCCCCAGATCCTTTCAAAAGTGTGGTGATCAGAACAGAATGTAACTCTAGTTATAGCCAAAGGAAACTTTATAAGGTTCAGCATCATTTCCATGCATTTGTACTTAATGCATCTAAAATTCTGAAATGAAAAGAAAAATTGTGGGACCAACTCAGCAGAGAGAAAGCAGAGTTAACGTTTCTGTTCAGTGATCTTTTATCACAAACTCAACATGTCCTGCTACTTTTACAGACTGTGGACATGAACTCCCATGTTACTCTGTCTCTCTTCACTCTTTACAACTATATCATGAAATCTATAATTCCTCTCAATTACTTTGGTATTAATTTGTGTCTGTCATTTGTCTGTCCATTCTGCAAGCCTATCTATTTTCTGTTCTGTTCTCAATGTCTTTCACAAGTCAAGATTAGCTTAATCGGTTAGATCAGCTAACAGGTGAATAAACCCCTTTTTTGTCCCGTCATCATACTTTCATCTGTCATTATCCAGAGAGCACCAGCTTTGATGCCCTTAGATATACAATTTGTTAGAATATATTTTGTTAGCCTGCACCAAAACAAAAGAGAAAGTAAAGTACATTAAAAGATTGTGATAACCATTGAAATCTGAAAAAATGAGACTGCATACACATTAAAGTTAATTTCCAATGCCTGAGATTTTGTTTGAGAATAATTAGGATTTAAAATTCTATCCATTCAAAAAGATATTGAAACTTAAATTGACAAGTCCTATCTGTCTATGGTAAAATCAATCTGTAACCACCTTCTAAATACAGGAACTTCATGGTCTTTAATACATTTTAACAGGGAACAGTGAGCAAGATGTATTTTTTGTACTGCTTATGGAGGAGAGTCATATCTTGCATTGCAGTTTTTGATATGTTTGTTTAATTACGCATGACAGTCATCTAAAGATGCCCAATTTGTATGTACAAAGCAGTGAATGTTACCTGCCTTTTTCTTTACAGAGCAATATTTGTTTTTGATTTACAAAAACAAAATTATGAGCATTTACATTGTACACATTTTAATTGACACCCAGACTATTATTAATGCATTTTTGAATTCTCACCAATCAACTTTGTGCTATACAAGTTCTTTCAACATTTTAAAATATTAAATATCTTAAATATTTTTAAAATATTTTAACTTTCTTTCTAAGGTCATTGATCCTTAGTTATTAAAAAGCTTCAGAAAGGTTACTTCAGTTTGCAGTCTAATCTACTTTAATTCTATTAGATTAGACATTGTAAATCTTCAGTAGCAATTTAATCAAGAACAATGCAAATGTTGAAATATTGCTTGCATAATCAATTATTAACTGTTTGAGGACTATAGAAACAAATTGAACATAAACAATTATAATTAGGCTGATATACTGTCTTGAGAAAAGAGATAATAATTTTAACCTATGTTTCCACTGAACATAAAAATTTTTTTTAGAAATAACTCAGGCATTGTAGAGATAACAAGAACTGCAGATACTGGAGTCAGAGACAACATGGTGTGGAGCTGGAGGAATGCAGCAGATCAGGCAGCATCAGAGCAGTAGGACAGCTGATGTTTCGAGTTGAGACCCTTCTTCAGAAATAGGGAGGGGTAAGGGATCTGGGCAACAAATAGAGAGAGGAGTGGTGGGGATTGGTCAGTGGGATGGGTGAGGTGGATAGGCAGGAGAGAAGACGGACAGGCCGTGTCAGTCAAGGAGGCAGGGATGAGAGGGAGGGTTGGATGTGAGATGAGGCTAGGGGTGGGGAGATTTTAAAACTGGTGAATTCCATGTTAAGGTTATTTATAGTCCTTTGCTTGACAGACAATGAGTTCCCTGCAATTATCACTGATCCAATGAAGGGATCACATGAAATTTGGGCACTGCTGGCCAAAAATCAAATGTTTTAACAAAATAATGAAAATTTGTACATTTTGCCCTGCAGTTGAAGAGTTAAGGATGGTTTGAAAATGCATTGATTTGATGTATGTTGTTTCAAACAATATGTTTTCAGCAGCTGGTTATTGCTTAGCGTAAATTGAGGTGACTTTCATAGACATTCTGCTTGTTTTTATTAAATTTCATTGTAAATTGTTAGATCACTCTGCAAAACCTGCCATTCTATCACAAAATGCCATCAAATTTCATACATTCAGCAACCTAATACAATCTGTGGAATGCCTCACATGGACTGCTGGACTGCCTTTATTTTAAACACAGCTTTTCACTGAGAAGGCAGAATCGCTGAGTTTTCCCTAATATGCCAAATGTGCTGGAGTTATTTTAAGAATAATTGATAATATTTGAGACAAATCTATCACATTGGAGGTCTTACAGTCTTGTGACAAACATATTCCATAGATGAATGGAAGCAATTGGTAATGCCTTCAGTGTTAGTAAATATTTGGCGGCAAGAACATATTTGTCATTCATAACCTTGAGACACACTAAATCCTGTTTTAAATACTGCTCCCCTCTTTCCTGGAAATACACAAGAAATTTGAGATGCATTGGACAAACAGAAGATTAGCAATATTTTATACTTAAACTTAGAAGCTTTATGTTGTCCAATGATACATGATCTGACAGTAAGTCTGTCTAATATACCTGATGCAGATAGTAAGAATGGAGGAGCCTCTAGATAGCCATACTTGATGTGGAACAGTATCTACCAAGCTAGTTTCAATTGACAGCAACCTGTTCCAATAGAAAATTTCTTGGATACAGACAAAGGTAATTTTTTTTCCCCGGAACTGATCACTAGGCTGTAATTTGAAGTTATAACTTGAGATATGCTGCTGCTCCATAACATGTGAGAGATGGAAAGAACAGAGGACCCAGGAGAGAACTGGACAGAACCAAAAGCAGAGAGAAGAGAACAGGAAATGAACTATAACAATGAAGGAAGTATTGAGCAGGAAAGACTGGCAAGACAGTGGAAAACGTGGGATGACAAAAGGACTGGTAAGCAAGCAGCAGGTAGCTGAAAGGAGTGGGAAATGGGAGAGACAGAATGGAACTCATCATCCATAAGGATGGAGATAGTTTTGTTTCTATTATCTTTCACTGCTGTTGGAATACGTCTGGCCTGTACCTGAAGAATGAAAGCAAAAGTAAAATAACGTTAAAAGAGTCTAGCAATAATTAAAATCTGACAGAATCAGACTGCACACTTGTTTCAGATGTTGTTTGCTAATAATTATCACAGTTAATGGGAATATTTAAATTGAAATTAGAACTCCAAAACTTCATGATAAATTTAATCTGTCTCTACATTTGCAGGCATAGAAATTTGATGACCTTTGATACATTTCAATGGGAACAGAACGAAAGATATTGTCAATGTTGGACAGCTTTGGAGGATAGTCACATTTTGCATTACCATTTCTGATTTCTGAGTTTAATTGGGAGGCTGACAACAGGGGAAATAAAATAAAGTGGGGGGAGGGAGCAGGGAAGCAGGAGGAAGGGTAAAAAGAGTGATGGGTAAGAGGGAGCAAGAACAGTGTGGTGCATCCTTTCCTCTGATTGGGGTGCAGCATTTTTGATGTGAGTGGCTGCCTATGGCATCACTGTCAGCGATTTGCATGGATCAGCACAGGCTGTTAGTATCAGCTGATCCTGAAAGAAGCTGCATGGGATTAAAATTTCCATTTCTTTTCTGTATTACAATTGCAAAAATATAATTAATTGTTTTACAAAGTACTTGCAATTGTATTGCACTCTGCAACTGAATGTGAGTTGCAAGGTGCAGAGTCAGCAAGTACAGCCTATTTAAAGTGTGGCATGGTTAGTTAGGAATGAATAATTGAATTTGCTGCATACAAGTAATCTTACACATAAGATTTAAAGTTTGTGACATGTGGCTGATATTGTTATCTTTTCTAATGTACACACAAGATACCATTAAATAGGTAAACAAACAAATGATTGACAAATTTAAATGGAATAGAATTGAGCAGATAGGCAACACATCATCATAAGCAAAAAAATAAGTAGACCATAAGACATAGGATTGGAAGTAAGGCCATTCGGCCCATCGAGTTCACTCCACAAGTACTTTCAATTATCGCAATTATTTTGTCTTGTTGTAGAAGTCTTCTTGTTTCATTGAGTCCTAAAGACAGGCAGTCATTTCATTACTGCTCATTTATGCTTATGTCAGCACCGTTGTACTGAATGAAAAGTAAAATACAAAGGCCTGCCAACTTGTTACTCTTTACCTATTTCAATTTTCAGGCAGACTTGTGTTGTTTATTCTGTGAGTCAAGCAAAGGCTTATGTTATGGCCACAATGACAGAATTGTAGAATTTTAGAACATAGAAAGCGGCCATTTGACAAATCATGTCAATATCGCCTCCTGAAGGAGCTATCTAAATGGTCTCATTCTTCAGCCTTGTCACCCTAGCTCCCTACCTTAGGTGGCATTGGATTGGAATGACATAAGCTATTCAAGGTTGAATCTGAAATGCTTGTATGAGTGTTGCCATTCAGTCCATAATGGTACAATCAATTGTAGTATCATTGCGGCTGCAAGTTAAAAATGATTCGCTGGTGTCTATGAAAATAGTCTCATACCATTATAAAGCCAAAAACACTGCATTTTTGTTTGGTACAATCCTTAAAAATTGTCAGCATTTTTTTCAAATTCACTGAATAGGTAAAGTCAAAATCAATATACACATTTTTCTTGTTGGTACAAGAATATAACAGTTCTTTAGACTAAAGAAATGCACGTGAAGGGTATATTTGTATACAGTGTACCAAAGGTATGAGATATTTGGATTGATAATATCCAAAATCCCATTTTATAAACAAAAGCAGAAATTGTTAGAAAAACTGTGCAGATGTGGCAGCATCTGTGGAGAGAAAGCAGAGTTAATGTTTCAGGTCTAGTGATCCTTCTTCAGAATGAATCCTATTTTACAGATATGTAAGAGCCATCTAGACTCAAAATGTTAGCTGGCTCACTTTCCATGGATGCTGCCTGACCCATTGCGATCACCAGCATTTGTTGTTTACAGTCCCATTTTATAAGCTTTTTTTTCTAATCTAAGTGACAGTCTAACAGCTGAAGGAGAATTACCATGGGTTCTGCTAACCTGTCCACTTAAATCCCGGTATCATGTACTTTAACATTAGTCTAATTCGCTGCATTTCACTTGGTGTTATGAATAAATGTCATTAGATTTAGTTTGTCAAGTCTTCATGTGTGTAATTTTTGCCACCTAACTGACTGAATTGACTGTGAGGTGCAATCAGGAGACTATACATAACTGGAAAGAGAAAACAAAGTGAAGATTTAAGGTAGGGAGTAATGCAACCTACTTATCAAAGCATTTGTCAAGCTACCAAATGAGAAAGACATGAAAATGAAAATGTTACATAATAGAAACAATAGAACCACATCTAAGACAGTAACAAATTTAGTTTAGTATGATTTCATAGAATCCCAACAATGTGGAAACAGGCCATTTGGCCCACAAAGTCCATATCACCCCTCCAAAGAGCATCCCACTGAGATCCATTCCCCTACCCTTTCTCTGTAACCTAACATATCCCATGTCTAACCCACCCAACGTACACATCCCTGGACACTACAGGCAATTTAGCATATCCAATCCATCTAACCTGCACATCTTTGGATTGTTGGAGGAAACTGGAGCTCCCAGAGGAAACCCACATAGACATGGGGAGAATGTGCAAACTCCACACAGGCAGTCACCGAAGGGCGGAATTGAACCCAGGTCCTTAGCGCTATGAAGCAGCAGTGCTAACCACTGAGCCACTGTGCCTCCCAAAATGGGCATTTCCTCAAGTCAAGTACCTAGGGAGGATTATATCAGCACATGGTCCATCACAGATTTTTTTAAACAAAGAATTGGAAAGGCAAGCAATTTCATAAGTTAAAAATAATTCAAAGTTTTAGGATGACCTTATAAAAAATTATTTTTGACAGTATTGCTGTAATAGTATTTTTCTGCGAATCTGAATCATGGAAAGGAGAGGAATTTTACGTTTGAAATAAGAATATTTATCGAAGTTTCTGCAAACCAAATACCTTAATCACAAGTACAGTCCCATAGAAACAAAAATGATAGATCTGCCTAAGTAATAACTAAACCTCATTTATTTTCTCTTGTTGGATGCAATGGATGAAGATTTTCAACATCTTAAAAGAGACAATATAGTTATCGGGAATTTAAATGTGAAATTTAGAATTTAATGTATTATATTATCGCTTCCTGCAATTTGGATCGCAGGTTATATCTTCTCACTGATTGATTAGAAGAGCTATGGACTTTGTAAACTCTCAAACATTCCATCATGATACTCGTGAATCTCTATGTTATATTATTTCTATATTTGAAGTCTAATATCTATCACTGGGAGAAGGA
This sequence comes from Stegostoma tigrinum, assembly GCF_030684315.1. NCBI lineage: Eukaryota > Metazoa > Chordata > Chondrichthyes > Orectolobiformes > Stegostomatidae > Stegostoma > Stegostoma tigrinum. The sequence continues at coordinate 32,031,879 of NC_081369.1, forward strand.
AGAGGACAAAATTATTAATCATGTTGCATGATAAACCATTAGTCATGTCAAAGTAGCATCTAATTATTCAATGGGAAAAAAATTGTAATTTCCCCCTACCTAATTGATTATTAATTTTAAATATCAATCCATAATAAAATATAATTCCATTAGTTGTAAATCAGTATTCTGCTTTTATATTACTTTTTGCAAATCAGCATCACTTCAGTTATTACGGGTAGAGAAATATTTACACATCTGGGGTGACTAAGAATAAAATGGACAGTCCACAAATTAGGACTGCAGAATTATTAAATTACTTCAAAGTTATTTATTAATATGCCTGACTATGATTTATCCTATGTTTTATAACATAATTTTAAGGCTAGTTGAGCTTTGCTTTCTGCTAGTTAATTTTGATGTATTTTGTAAAAAGAGTCTTACAGCATGGAAACAGATCCTTCAGTCCAACCACCCCATGCCAACCATGTTCCCAAACTAAACCAGACCCAACTGCCTGTGCTTGGCCCATATCCCTCCAAACTTTTCTTACTAATGTAGTTATCGACATGTCTTCGAAACATCATAACTGTACCTGCATCCACTTTCTCTGGTAGTTCATTCCACACATGAACCACTCTTTGAATAAAAATATGTCCCCTGGTTTAGAACACCCCCGACCTAGGTTCAAGACCCTTGTCATTCGCCTTATCTATGTCCTTCATGATTTTATAAACCTCAAGAAGACCACCCCTCAACCTTCTACGCTCCAGTGAAAAAAGTCACTCCAGTTTATTTTTGTACCTCAAACCCTCCAAACCCAGCAATTCTCTGCTAAATCTTTTCTGAACCCTCTCTGGTTTAATACCAGGACTACACACTGTACTCCAGGAGAGGCCTCACCAATGTGTCACCTCGCCTATATGTCATTCAACCCCTGTACTGAAAGGTCTGAGCAATGAAAGCAAGCATGCTGCATACCTTCTTAAACACCCTGTCTTACCAGTGACACAAATTTCAAAAAATTATGTACCTGAACCCCTAGGTCCCTCCATTCTACAACACTACCCAGGGCCTACCGTTTATTGTTAAAATCCTGCTCTTGTTTGCTTTACTAAAACGCAATACCTCACATTTATCCAAATTAAACTCCACCTGCCACTCCACAGACCATTGGTCCAATTTATCAAGATCTCTTTTTAATCTTAGATAACCTTTTCACTCCCTGTTCTACCATCAATTTTGGCTATAAATAAAAGTATGTTTGTTTATATGCAGGTTTAAAAGTATAATTATTCTGCCTAAGGTATGATGGGATTTATTGTGAAAAATATTTTTTCGCAATTATGAACAGTTGCATTCAAAGAATTGTTATTTGAATTCTTATATCATAGAGATCTTTACTATGAATTCCTTATAATTAAACTGATAGCAATTTCTTCAATAGCTTTTTCCTTAGGATAAATATATTCTTTCATTGTAGAAAACATTGGGATATTGCTCGACCAAAAAAAAAGGATTTACACTATAGTGGGGTGTATGTGTGGATGTTCAAATACCTTCAAAACTGAAGAACACCATTCTGAAGAAGGGCCACTGAACCCAAGATGTTTTGTCTCGATGATTTTACAAGACCTTCTGAGATTTTTTCAGTAATTTTTGTTTGGGTAACTGCTTTCACTATTTGGGGTTTCCAAAACTAGGGGGCATTGTCTGAAAATTGGGGCCAGACTATTCAGCACAGGTGTTAGAAAGCACTTCTACACACAACAGGTGGTAGATATTTGGAATTCACTTCCACAATGCTGGATCAGATTATTTTAAATCTGACATAGGTTTCTTTGTTAAGCAAAGACGTTAAAGGATGTGGGTCAAAGGCAGGTGTTTACATTTAGGCTACAAGTTAGCCATGGTCTATTGAATGGTGGACCAGGATCGAGGGGCTGAGTGGCCTACTCCTGTTCCTATGGAATCTTGGAGTAATTATTGACAAGTCCCTGCAGTTGGCAGCGCATGCGAACAGGATAGTTAAGAAGGTATGTGGGGCACTTGCTTTCTTAAGCCATGACATTGAGTATAAGAGTAAGGAGGTAATAGTGCAGCTATATGGATTCTTGGTCAGGCCACAAGCAGAGCACTGTGCAGAGTTCTGGTCACCTCTCTACAGGAAACATGTGATAGCACTAGAGGGGATACAGAGGAGGTTCACCAGGATGTTGTCTGGGATGGAGAAATTGAACTATCAGGAGAGACTAGATTGGCTTGGATCGTTTTCTTTGGAGCAGAGAAGACTGAAGGGAAACATGATTGAGGTGTATAAGATTTTGAGGGGTATGGTGAGGTCAATATAGAACAGCTGTTCCCCTTGATTGTGGGGGCAATCACAAGAGGGCATAGTTTCAGGGTAAGTGGCAAGAGATTCAGAGTGAATTTGGGAAAAGAAACCTTTTCAATAAGCGGGTGGTGGAAATCTGAAATGCACTGCCTGAGAAGGTCATGGAGGCTGGAAATCTTACAAGCTTTGAAAAATATTTGGATGAGTACTTCAAATATCATAACATTTAATGATATGGGACTGGTACAAGAAATTGAGATGAGAGCACCTTTAGTGCTAGTTAAATTGGTGCAGACTCAATGGGCAGAAGGGTCTTTTTTGCTCTGTATGAATCTACAAATCTATTAAATATCACAGTTTACTTTCCAGAATTCTGTGACCTGTTTGATATAACCTGTCATGTCATTGTTTCCTCCGCTTCCCAAAGCTGTAAATAAAGAAGTGAAGGAGAAACAGTGAAGTGGGTTCCATTTATAGTATTTACATAACAGCCATTCTGTAAAAAGAAATGGTCTCCTTTAATCTGCTGATTCAAAGATCATTGGCTGATTTATGTAATTTATTTTAATGAATTTATTAATTCCAATTGTTGAAATTGTGAACCTCCTCATTTGATGATTTTCAGTGTTGTCAACAGGGTGATGGAATAATAGAACATAGAACATAGAACATAGAAAAGTACAGCACAATACAGGCCCTTCGGCCCACAATGTTGTGCCATGGAATAATCCTAATCCAAAAATAAAATAACCTAACCTACATTCCCCTCAATTCACTGCTGTCCATGAGCATGTCCAGCAGTCGCTTAAATGTCACTAATGACTCTGTTTCCACGACTACCGCTGGCAAACTATTCCATGCGCTCACAACTCTCTGGGTGAAGAACCTCCCTCTGACGTCTCCTCTATACCTTCCTCCTAACACCTTAAACTATGACCCCCTCATGGCAGTCAATCCTGCCCTGGGGAAAAGTATCTGGCTATCGACTCTATCCATGCCTCTCATTACCTTGTACACCTCGATCAGGTCACCTCTCTTTCTCCTTCTCTCCGGAGAGAAAAGTCTGAGCTCAATCAACCTCTCCTCATAAGACAAGCCCTCCATTCCAGGCAGCATGCTGGCAAACCTCCTTTGCATCCTCTCCAAAGCCTCCACATCTTTCCTATAATAGGGCGACCAGAACTGGACACAATACTCCAAGTGTGGTCTCACTAGAGTTTTGTAGAGCTTCAGCATAACCTCGCGGCTCTTAAACTCAATCCCCCTGTTAATGAAAGCCAAAACACCATATGCTTTCTTAACAACCTTATCCACTTGGGTGGCAACTTTGAGAGAGCTATGCTCTTGAACAACAAGATCCTGCTGTTCCTCCACACTGCCGAGAATCCTGCCTTTAATCCTATATTCAGCATTTAAGTTCAACCTTCTAAAATGCATCACTTAGCATTTATCCAGGTTGAACTCCATCTGCCATTTCTCAGCCCAGCTCTGCATTCTGTCAATGTCTTGCTGAAGCCTGCAATAGCCCTCGATACTATCAACGACACCTCCAACCTTTGTGTCATCAGCAAACATACTAACCCACCCCTCAAACTCCTCATCCAAGTCATTTGTAAAAACTACAAAGAGCAGAGGCCAAGAACAGAACCCTGTGGGACACCACGCAGCACTGACCTCCAGGCAGAATACTTACCATCTACAACCACTCTCTGCCTCCTGTCAGCCAACCAATTCTGAATCCAGACAGCCAAATCACCCTGTATCCCATACCTCCTGACTTTATGAATGAGCCTGCCGTGGGGAACCTTATCAAATGCAGCTCCAACCAAACTCAAGAAGCTTGTTACCATCCAGGGCAAAGCAGCCCATTTGATTGGCATCACATCCACAAGCATCGACTCCCTCCACCATTGACGCTCAGTCGCAGCAGTGTGTGCTATCTGCAAGATGCACTGCAGAAATGCACCAAAGACCTTTAGACAGCCTCTTACAAACCCACAACCACTTCCATCTAGATCGAAAAAGGGCATCCAATACAGAGGAATACCACCACCTACAACTACCCTACAAACCACTGACCATCTTGACTTGGAAATATATTGCCGTTCCTTCACTGTTGCTTGGTCAAAATCCGGAAAATGCCTCCCTAAGGTTCTAATGATTAACTGACAAAATGTGGACTGCACTGGATCAAGAAGGCAGTTCACTACCACCGTCTCAATGCCACGAGAACAAGGCAATAAATGCTGCCCAGCCATTGACACCTACATCTCGCCAGTGAATACAAAATATTCACCATTATAGTTACATAACAAGGGAATGGTTGGCTGAATATTAAAGGAAGGATAATGCTGAATTAAAATTATGCAAATTTAAAACCAATACACTATTCTGACTCTACGTGCAATGAAGTGTACAAATGATGAAATTTATAAGTACTTCATTTAGCACTGACCCATAAAGTAATAGAAGTGCATCGGTACCTTTCTGTCCTACATTTTGGAAGTTGAATTTAGTCAAAATTTGAGTTGCCTTATTTTGTACCTTTATTCCGTCACGGGAAGAGAGTTTCACTGGCTAGGCAGCTTCCCTAACTGCCCAGAGGGCAGTTAAGAGTCAACCATATTGTTGTGGGTCTGGAGTCACATGTAGGCCTGACCAGGTAAGGATGGCAGGCTACTTCCCTAAAGGACATTAGTCAACCAGATGGGTTTTTCCGACAATCGACAATTGATTCATGGTCATCATTTGGTTCTTAATTCCAGATAATTATGAAATTCAAATTCCACCATCTACCATGGCAGGATTCGAACCAGAGTTCTCCTGTGTTATGGGTGATCTGTTCCAAAGCTGGAGCAAGTGGGATTTGAACTTGGGTCTCTTGGTTCAGAGGCAGGACACTATCACTAGGCCATAACAGCCCACTCTTTCAGCATTTTCTTATATGCACTGATTAGTTGTGGGGATACAAACTGGATAACTATAAAATTATGTAAAGCAGATAGTAGATGTTCAAATTCATGACCTTTCTGACACATTTTGTCAATACCTTCAGCAGGTTCTTAATTTAAAGACCTGCTGAGTAATTGAAAAAAAATCCAAAGTAAGTGCATTCACTTCAAACTCACAATGCTATTCAACTCAATTTAAAATCATATTCAAATATTTAAAAGTAAATAATTATAAAACACCCTTCAACGAACATGACAATTCTTCCTAACATTGAATGAATACGGAACAAAGTTGTAATTAAAATAGCTCTGAATGTCAAATGATATTGAGGAATTAAGTGGGATGGCTACTCAGTTTAATGTTTGATCATTCTAGTTATTAAAACTCATTGAATAGGAATATCAATTTAATCAATTCAAGGGTGTGTTTTCACAAAACTGCTGGCGAGGATTAAAGGCATTTATCCACTTTTTGGAGTGTTGATAGGATTAACGATGTTCTGCCAGTGTGATAAAATTACTTCTTTACATGGTTTGTTCCAATTTTTTAAAAAAGCCTTATAATTCCAGGTTTATTGTCTGCTCATTCCTACTTCCAGACCTTCACAAAAAAATATAAATGTTCTGTCTAAGGATTTGGACTGAGGTCTTTCCAAAGTTAGGTCTTGTGCGTGAGGTGTTATATTCCATACTTAATGTGTGTTCCATAAGTTGATTCTTATTGGAAATCGGTAAAGAATTTAGATGAGACAGTGAAATCTTTTTTAGGCAAATCTGTTACTTCAAAGTCTTTAACAATTTAGGATATTTTTTGGAAATTTTCTTTGTAAGTCAATTGGACAAAGTAACAGCATAATTTACGTCACAGAATCACAGAAATGTTACAGTGTATAAGGAGGCCATTCAGCCCACTATGTTTGTGTTATCTAGTTCCAAACTCCTGCTTTATTCCCCTTACTCTTGCACATTATTTTTATCCATATAATTATCCAAGGTCCACTTGATTGTCTCCAATAATTAAATCAAATTAAATCAAATTAATTCATTCTATATCCTAACTACTAGGTGAGTGAAAAAGATTTTCCTCACCTCACTCCTGCTTTGTTTGCAGATCACTCTAAAGTGAGACAATTAAGCATTATGGAGGGTTTTGGGAATATTTATAACAAATTTATAAACAGAGAATGTGAAATGCATTTGATTAATGATTGTTAATAGAAGCTGCTCTTCCATTATTTGAAACTGCAATTTTCAAAATGGAATCAATAAACAAATACGAATGATTATTTTAACAATGTATGGAATTGTTTTATTTTAATGATGAACTTCGACATTTTTAAAATGTGAAATTAGTCTTTCCAAGCTTTAAAAGGACTCAGTGGTAATTATGAATTTGTAAGATATTAAAAACCCAATTACAATTCATTTAATAGGGTGAAACATCTTAAGGCATTAATTGTGAGAACAATGGTGTAAAAATAACAAGTTCCCATTAACTCCTCGAAGAATTCACAAGCACACTTTATGGAGAAATATCAAATCACTGAAATCAACTTTGGGGTCTCCATATTCACCTACACATGCACAAATTCCAATAATCAGTGTCTTCTCCTCCAAAAGATGGTTAACATGGAAGTAGGAAAGGCAGTTGATTAGATGACTTACTAGTGTAGCTAAATCTGCAGCCTTCCTGTCTTCACTGGAACCAGTGGAGTAATGACAGAAATTGGTGCCATTACTGTTACAATAATCAAGGCCTTAATTAATACCTTTGTGCCTGTTTTGGGAGATTTTATCAGTGTCAATATCGGGCTGGGTTAGCACAGCTTTGTGGAGGGCAAGTCATGCCTGATACATCCATTAGAATTCTTTGAGAAGATAATGAGCGGATGAGAGTAGTGGACGTGATACGTTAGGATTTCCAGAAGACCTTTGACAAGGTGCCACACAAGAAGCTGCTAAATAAGATAAGATCCCATGGTGCTAGGTTCCTGGTCCTGGCATGGACAGATGATTGGCTTACTGGCAGAAGGCAGGGAGTAGGGATAAAAGGGTCTTTTTCAGGGTGGCACCTGTTGAGTAGTGGAGGTCCACAGGAATTGTGTTAGAACAACTATTCATGTAATATATTAATGATCTGGACAAAGGAACTGATGACATTATTGCTAAGTTTGCAGATAAGTGAATGGACAGGTAATGTTGAAAAGGTGGGAAAAATACAGAAGGATTTGGACAGTCTAGAAGAATGGGCAAAGAAAAAGCAGATGGAATAAAAAGGGAGTAGTTACAGTTATGCACTTCAGTAGGAAGAATAGAGGCATAGACTATTTTTTAAATGGTGCAACACTTCAGAAATGTGAAGCTCAGAAGAACCCAGGAGCCCCCATTCAGGATTCTCTTAAGGTCAACTTGCAGTCTTAGGTTGCATTTAGGAAGGCAAATGCAATGTTAGCATCCGTTTTGAGACGGCTAGAATACAAGAGCCGGGGTGTACTACTAAGGCTGTATAAGGCTCTAGTAATACTGTGTTTGGAATATTGTGATCAGTTTTGGTCCCCTTTCAAGGCAAGGATGTGCTGACATTGGAGGGGGTCCAGAGGGGCTCACAATGAACTGGGAATGAAGGGTTTGTCATATAAAGAGTTGTTGAGGACTTTAGGTCCATACTTGATGGCGTTTAGAAGGATGAGGAGTATCTGATAGGTACAATCTGATTGATAGGCCTGGATAGAGTGAAAATGGAGATGTTTCCACTAGCCGGAGAGACAAAGACCTGAAGGCACTAGTTCAGAGTGAAAGGACAATCCTATAGAACTGAGATGAGAAGGAACTTCTTCAGCCAGTGGATGGTGAATCTATGGCACTCATTGCCACAGAAGGCTGTGGAAGTCATCATTAGTGTATTTAAGGTAGTGTTCTTTTTGATCTTGATTAGTAGGGGGGCCAAGGGTTATGGGAAAAGGCAGGAGAATAGGGCTGGGTAACATATTAGCCATGATTGAATGGTGGAGCAGACTTGATGGCTTAATGCTGCTCCTATATCTTATAGTCTAGTTCACAAATTATTTTGGCATCAAAATTGCTGGAACTGTGTGGTCAAAATCATTTATAAATTACACAAAATAATCATCAGGATGCTGGTGAACTGAAACACTGCTTATGTCATTTCAATGTTACAATGGCACTCCAGTCACCTTCAAGTGGGGAATGCCGATGTTGTCAATCTCAGCAACCAAAATGATTTCTGGAACTGTATGCATTATATACAGCGCAGGGATGGATTCCTGCATAGCTATCATGAAGTTAATCTTTCTACATACTGAGTATCACATAACCTGACATCACCTCTTGTTAGTGAGTTTTGAGAAGATTTGTAGCTCAGGTTGAGGTTCTGGATGTAAGTTTGCTTGCTAAGCTGGAAGGTTCGTTTTCAGACGTTTTGTCACCATTCTAGGTAACATCATCAGTGAGCGTCCAGTGAAGCGCTGGTGTTATGTCCCGTTTTCTATTTATGTGTTTAGGTTTCCTTGGGTTGGTGATGTCATTTCCTGTGTTGATGTCATCTCCTGTTCTTTTTCTCAGAGGGTGGTAGATGGGCTCCACATCAATGTGTTTGTTGATGGAATTCCGGTTGGAATGCCATGCTTCTAGGAATTCTCATGCGTGTTTCTGTTTGGCTTGTCCTAGGATGGATGTGTTATCCCAATCAAAGTGGTGTCTTTCCTCATCTGTATGTAAGGATACGAGTGATAGTGGGTCATGTTGTTTTGTGGCTAGTTGATGTTCATGTATCCTGGTGGCTAGCTTTCTGCCAGTTTGTCCAATGTAGTGTTTGTCACAGTTCTTGCAAGGTATTTTGTAAATGACGGTCGTTTTACTTGTTGTCTGTATAGGGTCTTTTAAGTTCATTAGCTGCTGTTTTAGTGTGTTGGTGGGTTTGTGGGCTACCCTGATGCCAAGGGGTCCGAGTAGTCTGGCAGTCATTTCGGAAATGTCTTTGATGTAGGGGAGAGTGGTTATGGTTTCTGAGCCCGTTTTGTCTGTTTGTTTGGGTTTATTGCTGAGGAAATCGGCGGACTGTGTTCATAGGGTACCCGTTCTTTTTGAATACGCTGTATAAGTGATTTTCCTCTGCTCTGCGTAGTTCCTCTGTGCTGCAGTGTGTGGTGGCTCATTGGAATAATGTTCTAATGCAGCTTCGTTTGTGGGTGTTGGGATGGTTGCTCCTGTAGTTCAGTATTTGGTCCGTGTGTGTTGTTTTCCTGTAGACGCTGGTTTGAAGTTCCCCATTGGCTGTTCGCTCTACTATGACATTTGGGAATGGCAGTTTGTTGTTGTTTTCCTCCTCTTTTGTGAATGTTATGCCAGTAACGGTATTATTATGATACCACCAGCTATGTATCCTATTTATCGCTGCTGTGTTATATTGTGGACAATAGCTGCACCTTGCCCTTTTATGGCCAATTCCTGAAGATCTTTACATGGGATAATGATGGCAAGAGCTTGACAGTTAGGAAAATGACTTTTTGAAGCTGTGTTGACTTCATTTCAACTGCTATGTTTCCTGAGAGTGAGACATGAGAAACATGGATGCCCACTATAAAGCTGCTAACCAGGTTAGATCAAAAGATGTCAGTCTCATTTTCATACTTAAATTGCCATTCAATTGTTCTTGGAACAAATTGGGTGCCTGTCTTTTGCCCTACTTCTATAAAAACACATAGACTGAGCATGCAGCAGGCAGGCCAGAGTTTGAAAATCTTTAATGAGTGACATGACCCACCCATATTTGCATGCTAATATTTCTGCTCACTGATCAAAGTAATACTAAAAACATTGAAACATTACTGGCAATACAACATATCAGTTTTATCAGTCTAACATGAATTTATATATATTTAACATGAATTTTCCAAATGAACTAAACTGTTGGTGGTTTAAGACCATAACTGCTATTTTTACATACAAATAATAAAAAGAAACCCTCACTTTTACGATGCACGTGTATTCTGTGGAACAACTGGTCATCTTTCTTGCTAAGTTGGTGATACAGAATGACTGCACATCAGCCATCCACCCTATCTGCATTGTCTTATTCAGATGGATTTAATTAAACTGATAGGATTTCATTCCTTTCATGAAATAACAGGAATTCCGTCTTGGAACAATGTTCTATATTTGCAGTTCAACTGGCATTAGAGTATGATCATAGGTTGACATCTTTTGTTGCACCTTCCCTGTGCAGAGACAAGGATTGTTTCTTAACATCTTGATCACGTCCCTATGTAAAGAAATGCTAATGCAAGTGATCTGTGTTCCTCTGAATTATCAGTTTCACTAGAATAATAGGCTGTCACCACAGCATAAAACAGTAACCTCTGCCAACAGACTTATTCTAATGTTGCATACAAAAAACTATCAAATGTGTGTTCATCCTTATTTACAGGCTGTGGTAATTTAAAATTTGTCAAAGTCAAATTGAAGAAATGGTCCTGAACACTTCTGCATTAATTTCCTTGTTTATCCATTCCCCGGCCTATTCTAAATGCATGAATTGAAATTATTAAATTAATCCACCAAAATTAGGTCTTTATAACAGTGTGGGAAAGAGGGATATTTATTTTGTGTACAAAATTAGAAGTGACATGTTTCAGGATTTTTAAACCTTTTTTCTTCCACACAAATGTTTTAAAACATAGTTTCATATATAACGCTATAGTTTACCAAAACCTTAAAGGAACCAGGCTGAAAGGAGCACCATGACAAGCATGAGGGAATTTCAAGGGACAGAAGTGCCAAAAAGAGAATTTGGAACAGTTCAGTGCAATTTGTAACTAAGATCTAAATGTTTCCTTTATCAAATTTACCTAGCTAGAAGCTGACTTTAAGCCATTCAAGAAGAAGAAAAATAGAAGCAATGGTCTATTCACAAGTGTGTCTGCTAAGAAAAAGTGGCAGATTTTCTTTAAGAGTAAAAGAAATCAGAGAAGGGTAACTGAGCAAATGCCAATAGCGTTACCTAAAATGTTATCCAAGTGCAAGTGGGGACTTTCAAAATAACTTAATGGGAATAAATCATATGTTACAGCTGTAAAGGAAAAGAAAATGTGTCTTATGGTAATATTGGGCTGGTATTTTCCAAAAAAGGACATTGTCAAATCTGACTTACTAATAACAGGTATCATGGAGAGAAGTCAATAATCTGTTTTTTTTAGTGAAGTGAAGAAGCTTATACAAGCATAAAGAGAAAGAAATGCTCACAAAGTCTTTGGCCTCGTAGTATGTCAGAGCAGAGAAAGCGTATAATGGTTTAGACATGCAGGCCATTCTTGGGTGTAGTGAAATGTATATTTTATGGAACTGACAGAGAAAGGCCACACAGAAACAAAATTGCTGTCGCAAAGAAGGAACAATGTTTGTTTATGCATGTAATTAACAGGCCCCTGATATATTGTGGGAGCAAACCACTTTGAAATGTGCAATATCTGCAATGTTCTTAGCAAGTCATTACTTGAATTTTAAAAACAGCCGTTTCATTAGATAATACGTTTCAACAGCAGACGTTTCTGTTGTTTGGAATTCAAGGTCTTAAAAAGCAATGCAACATTATAATTAAATTTTACTATCTATCTCTGTAACTTCTTATAGATTCCCAGCTGAGTGTTCATTGATATTAAACTGTTCCATTTTAGAAGTTCTTTGCACCCAAGAAAAAAATTAATGAGAGTTTATTGCAAGTGCTTGACTGTACCCGAGAGGTGTCTCTTTGATGTTTCGGTGAATATATTCTCCAATGAAGCCATTGTTAAATGGCAGATAATACATATAAATAAGGGACCAGCATAAGCCAGATGAAATCTAATTCAGCTATGATTCTATCGAACACCAATCTCATTTGCATGTTCCAGCATAATTATTTCCATGACGATAAAATACACTAAAAAGCAGATATCGCAGCATTTTTAACTTTTCCAGAAATGTGCACTCTAAGTTTTTTTTAAATGTGCTTAAATTTTAGAATAAGATAAAACTGCTTGGTTCATTAAACCCATTATTTATAACAGACTGTGCACAAGTAGTATTGTTTTCAACATAATCCAATTTGTTTTGAAATATTGTAACTGTGATCATTTCCTTGACCCACAGATAATCTACTTCAACTCACCAATAATCTCAGTCAATAGTATCACCAATTAATCTCAGTCAAACATCTAAAAAATATATTATTCAGCCATAACCAATTGTCAGTCTCTACTGCAGTAGCATACAAAACATTGCGTTCCTCGCAGTATTTGATCATTGATGTGTGTAATCATCTTTCTCACTGCTGTTCCAATTTTAAGATTCATTTATTTTACAAATAAATTAACTCATTAATTGTTTTAAGTGAAAGTCTATTTTACATTCCAAACCAAAGTCTTCCAGGTTTTGTTGCAACTAATCAGTGTTACTCAAGGTTTTTCAATCACAGCTCAAGCAAGAAGAAATAGGCATTTTTAAAAACTCTTTAATAACGCTAACTTTTACCCTCTGAATTTTCCATCTCCAATAAAAATAGCTTCCCATAATGCACAAGTCAGGAGTATGATAGAATACTCCCGATTTGCCTGATTAGTGCAAACCCAACAACACTCAAGAAGCTCAACTCCATCCAGAATCAAAACATTCTACTTCATTGGCAGCACATCCACAAACATTCCTTTTCTCTACCACTAATTCTCAGGAGCAACAGTGTGCACCATCTGCAGGAAGCAAAGCAGAATCTCCCCACATCTTATTTGATGGTACCTTCTAAACCCACAGTCACTCCCACCTTGAAGGATAAATGTAGTAGATTCACGCGAACATCACCACTAGCAAGTACCCCTCCAAGTCACAAACCAAGCTAACTTGGAAATGTAATACCGTTCATTCAGTGTTGTTGGATCCTGGAACACCTTCCCTAACAGCATTGTGGATGAGTTTACATCAAAGGGTCTGCAGTAGTTCCAGAAGGCAGCTCACCACCACCTTCTCAACAGCAACTAGGGATGGGCAATAATGGTCCAGCAGCAAAGTCGATGAATGAATAAAAAATTAAATATAAAATCAATGATGGGAAAATCTCTCCATAGCTTACTAAGAAAATCTATTGGATTACATTTTTCACCTCTGCCTCAGTGGTTCTAATGTGCCCCTAAGTACACACTGACTTTCAACCAATATATCGTGTGCATGGCCAAGAAAGGGAGATTTGTGACAAAAACATGGTTGCAAGGAGAAAGGTGGAGAGGCTTTACAATGCCTTTTTACTCAGTAGTGTGGGTGGGGAAACAATTTCAGTGAGGAATTCTCTTTACCGAAGCCCCTAAAAGTCTGAATGAAGTGATGAATCATTTTTGCTTCTGGAAGTAATTTGTTTCTCTGAAGTTCTACTCAAAACCATTTGAGTATCACGAAAAGCAACATTTACCATGCATCACCAGCACATTTGGACAATGGCTTAAAACATAATTTTAGGAAAAGAGAGTTTTTAAAATATTCCTTGTATGTTTAAGGGTATCAAACTGATGAAATTTAATTGATACCGCTAAAAATCAGACAAAAATAAACATTTTTAATCAGTGGCAATCTACCACCTATGAACAACTTGATTTTAAATGAATAAAAATGGCTTTGAAAAATATGCAGAATCATCTGTTAATTACACTGAGCTACAGTGATCAGTTTCTCTAAGGAAATGAAAAAATGTATATTACAAAAGTTTTTAAGCTTGCCTAACAGTTTTCCTGTGCCTAAAAGTTCCAGATTAGTTCTTAAATCCTGAAATGAATGTGAGTCATGGAACAACTGATGAATAATTCACTGCATTTTGTCGTCAACTATATGACCAGGGCTGGCTTTGAACTTGATGGTCTTTATACAAGCACAAAAAGATTGTGGAAACTCATCTAGTACTTAAAATTCAATGGTCACAGGGAATATGCTGATTTTGAATGAAGTGCACTAATGAGAGCTGTGCAATCTTGTAGAATCTAAACCCTAGATTTTAATTCAGAATCTGATAAAAAAAAACCTTGCAGGTTCTTGGGAAACATTACCTGGAGTTGTTTATCAAAGGGAAAGTTGTTTTAGCCCTAGAAGACCAGAAGCTTCTATCTCATGAGAAAGAGAACTGGTGTTGGGTTTAATCTGTGGGTCTCTCAAACAAGTTTGAGAAGGGAGGGCTGTTATGGTAACCTTGGCCAGTGCAGAAATTGAATCCACACTGTTGGCATAATTCTGCATCACAAACCAGCCATATAGCAAACTGAGGTAACCAAAGGAGTTGATTATATAAATTTTATAAACATATACATCATTTGTTCAATGCAGGCGAGAGTAATTGTCAAAACTCAATTTCTCTGACTTATTAGGTGACATGGTTACACAGTAACAGCACCTTTTGTATTTATTTTGATATATTGGGTGCTTGGACTCAGATGGAAGCAGACATGGAAGATGCATCAATATTCTCAATAACTGTCAACCTTCTATTGAGCCCAAAACCCAAATGAGAGCAAAAACATTACTTTTATATATGCTACAATGTTTAAGCCAGCACAAGTCAACAAGCATAAGTTAACATAACTTTTTGTCGAAAATAAATGGCACATAATTCTACATGCAAAAAGCCATCACCCTGAAGCCAGTTTCTTCCTCCTGGTGAGATAACAGTTAGTATATTTCCATCATTTTTACACACAGCTAGAGCCTTTACATTAGGCAGTGACAACTCTTTTTGCTGCATCTCAAATCTTAATCTCAGATTTAAAATTGTAATTCACAGAGTATCCATTCAAGTTGTATATATTACACTTTTTTCCCATGTAGTAGCTTCTGATGTAATGCAGTCTTGAGTGAGAGATTCCATAGTCATTTGCAAGGTAGTCATTACCCCAAATGGTTAGAATGTTTTCTGGCTCACAGTCAGTGGCGTATTCCCTTACTGACATATTTAAACCTGTCGTCTCTTTGTTGCAAATTCCATACCTTGCAGCCTGCTTCTCCTCCTTCTCTTATGCTCTAGACTTATCCTCACTCATGCAGCCTGGCCCTTGTCCTCCCCCATCCACTTTTGTTATCTCCTATAACCGTCTTTCAACCTCAACTTCTATTACAGCCTCCCTCTCACTTCATGATGCATCCCACACCATTTCATTGCAATCTACTGTGCTCTACTCAAGTCCTCCTCTCTCTAGTCTTCTCACAGCCTCTTTCTCTCTTCCTCCTTATGTTCACAGAGGCAGGAGAAACCCTGATCTCAACCTTTAAAAATAGCTTGTGGCATTTCAGCCCAGGAGGCAGTCTGGAATAGGAGTCAGGCTGTGTGACTCCTGAAGCCTGACATTACTCATCTACTTGAAAAACAAAGTTTTGAAATAAAGATTAAATTCTAAAACTTTTTTCCTGATCTCACTTATTCTCTCCCCTCACTCATTATGTCCAGCCATGCAATCCAAAGCTATGTTCTCATTCACTTGCTCCCTACAAATTTTTGTCAATTGATGCTGCTGTTCCCCATCTATAGCTTCTCAAACTCTTGTGTCTTGTACCCATTGTCCATGAACCTATATACTCTCATGCTACCTTATACTATTTCCCCATGAGGCATCATTCTCTAAGGCTTCCACATACCCATTTTAATTCATGCCTCACAGCTTTGCGTTACCACCTAAGCCCATTTAAGCACTTTCCACATCTTCAATAACCACTTATGCCCCATGATGTGGAGGTGCTCGTGTTGGACTGGGTTGGTAAAAGGTAGAAGCCGTACAACATCAGGTTATAGTCCAACAGGTTTATTTGAAATCACAAGCTTTCAAAACACTGTTTCTTCATCGGGTGAAGTGATGTGACTTCTCACTTATGCCCCAAACATCCAAATGGCCTCTTATAATACCCATGCCAACTCGGTGCCAGCTCATCTACCCCACACACACACACTGTGCTATTCCTGCTGCCCTTACTGGCTCACCTACAATCCATCACAGGCATATTTCAGGAAACATGCTGATAGAAAATGAAAATAATTTAACTATTAGTGTTGCCACTGTTGAAAGAAAACACACTCATTAATACAAATATATTTACTGTATTGAAATTCCTCAACTAATTCTCTATGAAAACAAGCATGTTATTTAAATGCTCATTCTCTTGTGTAAACAAACATATTGTTGAGATGCTTATTCCTTTACTGAATAAATTTTCCCATTCAATAAACACATGCAGCTATCCATCAAGATGTTTATTGGTAGGCACCCCGCTGTGTAAATGATTGTTTAGGAAATCAGCCATGTAGTAGAAATCTTATTAAGACACAAACCAACAGGAACATTGAAATCAGAAATAATAGGAACCGCAGATGCTGGAGAATCCGAGATAACAAGGTATGGAGCTGAAGGAACACAGCAGGCCAAGCAGCATCTTAGGAGCAGGAAAGTTGATGTTTCTGGACTTGATGAAGAGTCTAGGCCTGAAATGCCAACTTTCCTGCTCCTAAGATGTTGCAGGAATGTTGAAGTATCAGGCACTGCTTTTTCTTTACTTCTACATAGATGACGAGCTGACTCACTGATCAACTGACTGATTGCTTAACTAGTGAGCTAAGAGCAAGATGGAGACCTTTTCTACCATAGTGTCAAATGTCAAGCTCTCTTAATGGTATAACACTTTTGAAATCTGTGCAATAATGCAACGATAATTCAATAAAACCCATTGCAGCTCACTTAAGAGTGTCAATCTTACATGCTACAGAGTTTTTAATACTTGTTCATGCAGCAAAGACTCATATTTGTGATTGTCACTTGTCAAATGATTAATTTCTATTAAGGGAGAAATAACCACTTAGAGTTTTGGTTGCTCTATAAAGGTGTACTCTGAACAATTTTTGCACCACATTTTGAAATTATACAATGAAAGTTGATGAGGGTGTTACCAGAGATGAGGCACCTCAGTTACGAAGAGTTTGAAAATGTTGGGATCAGTGCCTTTGGAACATAATGATTAAGAGGTACCCTCATAAACCTCTTTAAAAATGCTGAGAAATTTTGATAAGGCTGATAGAGAAAAACTATTGTCTCCAGCAATTGGATCACTAGTCAGTGCTCATAATTTCAAACTCTTTAGTAAAATATCTAAAAAATATGACATTTCTTTCAAATTTGTTGGCATCTAGAATTCTTTACCCAAAAAATTGAGTTCATGAGTAATTTTAAGAAGGAGCTAGACACATATTTGAGGTTTTGGAGTAGATTTGCAGCTTGGGTTGTGGGTGTTGAGGCTGGTTGGCTCGCCAACCTGGTTTCTTGTTTCGCAAACATTTCATTACCTTGTTGGTAACATCCTCAGTGCAGCCTCCGAAGAAGAGTCGGTGTGTTTTCCCGCCTAGTTTTTAAACTCTGCGGTCCGTTGAGCTGGATTGCCTCACTTCCGGTTTTCCTTCGTAGTGGAATGTATATGGGGTCGAATTCAATGTGTTTATTAATGTCATGCTTGGTGGAATGCCATGCTTCTAGGAATTTTCATGCCTGCCTTTGCTTAGCCTGTTCCAGGGTCTTGGTGTTGTCCCAGTCAAAGTCGTGGTTCTCCTTGTCCATGTGGATTGACCAATGCTCTCTCATCTCAATCCACTTGGATATGGTCAGACTGGTCTTTAAAGTTAGGAGTATAAGAGGGCAGTGTATGATCACTTGCTTACATAGAAACAAATAAAATAGGAGCAGTAGAAGGCTATTCAGTCCTTCAAACCTACCCTACCAATCAATGTGATCATGGCAGATTATCCAGTATCCTGTTGTCACTTCCTCCCCATGCCCTTCGATCTCTTTTGACCCAAAGAACCATATCCACCTCCTTATCTGTTACAGATTTATTTTACCTGTAGTAGTTATCCCATTATTTGTATGGTTAAGGTACCTACAATTGCCATAAGGAAGCCAACCTTTTGTACTTTGGTGAGTCTTATTTTTACGGTCATATTGTATGATGGGGGCCTCAGAGATCAAACTAACTTTTTTCAGTGAAACAATCTTGTCAACCCTGTCTTTGTAATACCATCCTAAGATTCCAATTATTAGCCCATATTGATTTATAGAGTTGTACAGCACGGAAACAGACCCTTTAGTCCAATTCATCCATGCTGACCAGATATCCTAGATAAAACTAGCCCCTTTTGACAGCTTTTGGCCTATATCACTCTAAGAGCATCCCATTCATATACTCATGCAGATGTCTTTAAAATGTCGTAATTGTACCAGCCTCCAACACTTCCTCTGGCAGCTCGCTCCTTACATGCACCACAAAAATTTGCCCTTAGGTCCCTTTTAAATCTTTCTCCTGTCACCTTACACCTATGCCCTCTAGATTTGGACTCCCCTACCCTGGGAAATAGACTTTGACAATTCACCCTAGCCGTGCCTCTCATGATTGTATAAGCCTGTACTATGTCATCCCTCAGTCAGTGATGTTCCAGGGAAAATAGCTCCAGAGTATTCAGCCTCTCCCTACAGCTCAAATCCTCCAACCCTGGGAACATTCTTGTAAATATGCTCCAGTTTTCCCCGACCCATGACTATTTCACGATATTTTATTAAATTTCAAAATAATTTAATGTCGCTACAGTTGCTTTAAATGCTATTTGGTAACTAAGGAGGACGATGTAGCTTGCTTCAATAAATGGGTAACAAATTGCTGTGTAACGGGGACGTACATTGTAGCCAAGTGGAATAGACAAGGAAATCTACCCACATAAATGGACAGTCTATCTATTCAAATGGATGCTTGCGAAGCTGGAAAAACTCAGCAGTTTTGGCCGAATCTGTTGAGAAAGAAACAGAATTAACATTTTGCGTCCAATAACTCTGCTTCGGAAAAATAACTGGGATCATTTTGATTAGATTTAGAAGGGCAAAAAGTATAGACATCCTGATTCCTCTATAGTTTACGTTACTTTGTTAAACCTGATTTAGGCTGGTTGATGAGCTCTGTAGGAATTGAATAGGGGAGCTGAGGAATAGCAGCTAAGGTTTTTGATCAGAAAACTACAGGTTATGTGCATTGATAAGTGGAACATGAAGCATACATTGAGGATGGATAGGTTCTGTTGTAAAATGGGCCAATGCATTGCTGACTTGAGGAAAAGCCAGTCCCACTGGAGTAAATAGTTTGATACATTCTCTTGCTGTCATTATTTTCCTCAGGGAGAACAATACTAATAATGGAAGGCGGTGAGAGTCAGAAAGAGCAAAATTAATACCCTGAAAGAAATGTTAGTACAACTGTAATTAATTTAAAAATGTCACATTGGAGCAAATCTTCACAAAACATATTGTTGTGGCGTCCAAGAGCCAGGCCTGCCTCCAAAATAGAGTTGTTGGTTCACAATGACTAAGAGGTGTAAAGTGAGATTATTGACAATTTAATGAAAGTACCCAGACACATGATGCTTTGCTCACAACGTCACAATGCAGGGATATACTTTAAGGACAATTGTTAAGAAATAAAACAAATTAATTTGCCTTGTGTCACACATGGCTAAATATGGATTTTGTTTAGTTCGCCCTGTATCTGGTCAAATAGTGATAGAAAACTGTTACCATCCTATATTTCCACAACTGAATGAAAAGGAAATTCATAGGATTTTCTGCTTACCAGATGCAGCTTCTAATATCACAGGGATATAAGCCAGGTGCAGATTGGAAAGAGTCACGTTAGAAGCGACATCAAGTGCATTTTTGAATACAATGTTCAGCAGTACTGCAAGCCTGTATCTTCAGATATTAGATGATCAAGTATGACACAACAGATTGAGTTAATATAAAATGGCAAGGGTCCTGTCAATGATTATTCCCTTTAAATGCCCTAACATCTGTGGGTCTTGCAATCCCTCTCTTGGGCCAAGATATTTAAGTTGCCCACTCCAAGTGTGGTCACAGTCATTTTCTTCCCCGTTGCACACATCCAATTTCCATCACAATGGAAAGTAAGTGTTTCTTGGTCAGTAGTTTCTAACCTCCACCCGTAAGTGTCAGTGAGGCCCCCAAATATGTAAATCCCTTTTCTGTTGGCCTTCCCATAAACCCAACAGGCTTCGTACTTCTCCAAGTTACCCCCAACCCCTTCTACAAGAGCCTGCACCTGCCCACCATCACACCCATCCCCATGCTAAATGTGATCATACACTGCCCCCACCCCCTCGAAGCCCGGGTGCTCCTGACTGTGGACAATCGCCTCCTTTTTTAGCCTTAACCCACACCCCTTGCAGATACTGAAGCTCCCATTCATAACTGTCATCCATCATTCCCTCCAGCCTGCAGCCCATGATCCCAAAGAATAACTTGCTGAGTTTCCTTTCAGGGGCTTTGACTCACAGTACAAGGGCCCCTTGATTGATGGGTTCCTCAAAAGACTTTGCTTATGATTAGTCCCCGAAGACTTTGGGACATGGCTGCTTGCTTGCTGCACATGCAGTGTGTTTTCCACATTAGCTGCTGACACATCGTACACGTGCGAGATTCACCCTCCAATCGGCCATACTACAGCACGCATGCCCCCTTGACTGAGACATGCTGAGCAGCAAGGGAAGCTGCCTGGTTTCTGACAGTGCCAATTAACACAGCAAGGCATGGCATGGAAGCTGTGAGCAAGTCAGTGACCATTAAATCAGTGAGCAGTAAGAGAACAAGTGAACAGCCCTGAGATGCAGCCTGGTCCAATTCATGGACTGGGTGTCTGTGCTTGTGTGCAATGTGTTCATGCTGCAGCCTTTCAATGCTAGCTGCTGATGCACCCTGCAATCCAGAGCATCCTACCAGTGTACCAGAGACGTGGCAGAATGCTTATAAGGCGTTGGTTAGTGTGAATGCCGATATCCATGGACAAGAGGTGCATGTGACTGGTTCCTGTGAATCATGGCCTGTGATTTAGTTTTGTCAAATGCAGCATGGAGTTTTTCAGAGCCAGTGGTGAGCTGAATTCAGACGGTAGCTGTTCTGGTTTCCATGTTGTGTTTTCTTGATATCCAGCAAGCTTGATAAGATAGAGATTTGGATATCAACGAGGTGTGTTAGACTATTAACAAGGCATTTAACAGCCATTAGGCTTTCTTAATTGGCAATATGCTGCTGCACAGAGCAGACTCAATGGGCTGAATGGACTAATTCTGCTCTGGCGTCTTATGGTTTATAGATTTATGAGAAAGTCGGCTCACCACTTGGTAAAGCATAAAAAGGTAGAATGAGATGCTTCCGATGACAAGATAGACCACACCAGACAAACTACTGCACCTCCCAGTCGCAAACCATTTCCACTCCCCCTCCCATTCTCTAGATGACATGTCCATCATAGGCCTCCTGCAGTGCCACAATGATGCCACCCGAAGGTTGCAGGAACAGCAACTCATATTCCGCCTGGGAACCCTGCAGCCTAATGGTAGCAATGTGGACTTCACCAGCTTCAAAATCTCCCCTTCCCCCACCGCATCCCAAAACCAGCCCAGTTTGTCCCCTCCCCCCACTGCACCACACAACCAGCCCAGCTCTTCCCCCCCACCCACTGCATCCCAAAACCAGCCCAGCTTGTCTCTGCCTCCCTAACCTGTTCTTCCTCTCACCCATCCCTTCCTCCCACCCCAAGCCGCACCCCCATCTACCTACTAACCTCATCCCACCTCCTTGACCTGTCCGTCTTCCCTGGACTGACCTATCCCCTCCCTACCTCCCCACCGACACTCTCTCCACCTATCTTTTTTTCTCTCCATCTTCGGTCTGCCTCCCCCTCTCTCCCTATTTATTCCAGAGCCCTCACCCCATCCCCCTCTCTGATGAAGGGTCTAGGCCCGAAACGTCAGCTTTTGTGCTCCTGAGATGCTGCTTGGCCTGCTGTGTTCATCCAGCCTCACATTTTATTATCTTGGAATTCTCCAGCATCTGCAGTTCCCATTATCCCAGACATCTTGCCTGATGCTGCCACAGGTCCCACTATAGCCCATGTCTCTCACACCCCTCAATCATTGATCATAGAGTTATTTGTTGTTAGATATAATAGCATTATTGGTTCAGTTCTTCTCCTTCGGCTAGCATTCGTAAATGCCTAGTGGTGAACCAGGTTCTTGAACTATTGCAATTCATGTGGTCCATAGTCACCCACACAACGATTGGAGAGAGATTTTTACACAATAACCAAACATTTGTAGCCTGATCTAATAATTTTAAAAGCAGGCTGTATGTGTTTAATGCGCAAACAGCATGAATTTATAATGCTCGCACTTTTAACGTTACTTAGTATTTAGATTTTCAGTTTGTTACATTGCATTGACAATCTAAATCACTGGCACTAAAATCAATTGAAATTAAATTAATCATGAGTTATTAGCAAAAGCATTTAATTGGTTGACCATGAGGTTTAAATATAGGGATAAGATGCTGTCAGGATTGTCAACTAACACAACACACCTAAGTAAATTTAAGACACAGAATGGTTGAAACCAAATTTTCATCAATAATGTCATTAATTAACATAGGCTCATCAGAGTCTTCAAGCCTGATTCAGATCGTTTATTCCCCTGCTGGCTGGTACATGTCTTACAGTGAATACAGGCATCAATGAATGTTTCCATTCACTCCATTCACAGAGCACAGACTTAATGATTATTCCTAAAATTAGATATTCATATTAAGCTGTATAAATTTTTTAAAAACTGCGGCATGCTGACAAAGAAATTAGCAAGTATGCTAATTTTATATTTATTTAAAATCAGACTGGTCCTAGAACTACATATTCCTTAGTCTGAGTTGTTGGCTGAGATTTTCAAGGACAGCAATAAATGTAAAACAGTTATTTTTTGATTTTTTTTATAGATGACAATGTCTACTTACACATTTTGGCGAAAACATGATGACAACGAATAGCTATCTCTGCTATGGGCTGAAATTTCAGGGCCCCTTCAAAACTGAGTTCGGGCTTCCTAAAACTGTCAGTGCTGAGGAGGCATGCGGTCTGAAGACACGGATCCCAGCTCCAGCCATAGTCACGGGGAGGGGAGGGGGAGATGGTGAAATAGAAATCTTGCTCTTGTCCCCATTTAATACAATTAATCTTTTACATCAAACATTTCTGTCCAAAATCTGCTACAATGTTCCAGCAAAGCTCAGTACGAGCTGGAGAAACAATACCTCGTTTTCTGCTTAAGAACTTTACCGCTTTCAAGACTTAACATTGAGTTCAACAAGCTCAGACCATGAACATTGTCCTCTGTTTTAATTATACCCCCTCCACTTGACCCTCCTCTGCCATGTGTCCGTGCTGTCCTAATTTTTATTATTCATACCTACCATTATTACCCAATCTTTATCTATTGCTCTTCTCCCCTTCCATTAGAACTCCCTTTATCTTTTGCTCTGGGCACACTCATCATCTATTCCACTAGCTTCTGTTTTCTATTTTGTAGCACAAAAAAAATCAATTTCCAAGATCCCTTAAGTATTGGAGAAATATCATACGGACTCGAAACGTGCGGGTGAGCGCCCTGTGACAGGCAGTGTTACTGAGAGGAGTAGGCGAGGGCCCAGTGACAGTCAGTCAGTGTTACTGAGAGGTCCGAGTGAGGGCCCTGTGATAGTCAGTCAGCGATACTGACATGAGGAGGTGAGGGCCCTGTGACAGGCAGTGTTCCTAAGAGGAGCGGGTGAGTGCCCTGTGACAGGCAGTGTTACTGAGAGGAGCGAGGTGAGGGCCCTGTGATAGTCAGTCAGTGTTACTGAGAGGAGTGGGGGGGTGCGAAAAAAAAAATGGATAAGCATATGGACGTACATGGAATAGTGTAGGTTAGATGGGCTTCAGATCAGTGTGACAGGTCGGCACAACATCGAGGGCCGAAGGGCCTGTACTGTGCTGTAATGTTCTATGTTCTATGTGCTATGTTAACTCAGTTTCTCCCACCACACGTGCTGCTGGGCTTACTGAGTTTCTCCAGTGCTTTCAGTTTTTAATTTACTTAACTTTTGTTGCATGGTTTTATGCCAAGAGTTTGGGTTCAAGACAGACTGTTTGAGGAGAACGCA
Organism: Stegostoma tigrinum; assembly: GCF_030684315.1. Classification (NCBI taxonomy): domain Eukaryota; kingdom Metazoa; phylum Chordata; class Chondrichthyes; order Orectolobiformes; family Stegostomatidae; genus Stegostoma; species Stegostoma tigrinum. The sequence continues at coordinate 32,056,223 of NC_081369.1, forward strand.
AATTCAAGAACTCAGGCCTCTTTATAATGACTAGGACTAAATAATACAATATGTTGTATGCAAAAATATACCATGCTGCAATTTTATTGTTCCATTATTGAATAACTATTCCAGAAACTGAATTGCCTAATGCTTGTTAGTATATTCCAAATGTTTCTGATCACCTGAATTCTCTTCGTATTTCTTTAACTCCGACCACTCTGTGCTATTTGTGCCCAGTATGACGGTTAAAAAAAAATCTTTTACCATGAAACCACTGGCTTGTAATCAATATCATTTGACTGCTACATTAGTTAGGCCACTTTTGGAAGACTGCATGCAATTCTGGTCTCCCTGCTATAGGAAGGACCATGTGAAACTTGAAAGGGTTCAAAAAATGTTTGCAAGGACATTGCCAGGGCTGGAGGCTTTGAGCTATAGGGAGAGGCTGAATACGCTGGGACTGTTTTCCCTGCACCGTTGGAGGTTGAGGGTGACCTTATCGAGGTTTATAAATCATGAAGGGCATGGAAAGTGTAGATGGCCAAGGCCTTTCCCCAGGGTGCGGTATACAAAATTAGAGGTCATAGGTTTAACATGAGAGGAGAAAGATTTCAAAGGGAGCCAAAGGGCAACCTTTTCATGCAGAGGGTGGTGAGTGCATGGAATGAGATGCCAGCGAAAGTTGTGGAGGCTGGTACAATTACAACATTTAAAAGGCATCTGGATGGGTATATAATAGGAAGGGTTTAGAGGGATCTGGGCCAAATGCTGATAAATGGGATTACTTTTATCTGGAATATCTGGGCAACTCGGATGAGTTGGACCGAAGTGTCTGTTTCTGTGCTGTACATCTCTATGACACTGTGACTGTAAGTTCACCCTTTATAGCAAAACATATTAACATAGTTAATGTTTCAGGTCCAGTGACCCTTCCTCAGAACTGGTTTGAGTTCCGAGGAAGGGTCACTGGATCCAAAACGTTAACTCTGTTTTCTCCTCCACAGATGCTGCCAGGCCTCCTGAGCTTTTCCAGCAATTCTGTTTATGTTCCTGATTTACAGCATCGGCAGTTCTCTTGGTTCTTACATATGAGCATAGGCAAACTTCCAGCAACCATGAATATAATAAACAAACAATTATGTAGCAATAACATTACTGTGAGGCTTGAGAGGGCAACATATAGTCCGCACTGGCAATCAGTCACAGAAGTTCCCTTTGGGCATTCAGGCATGGACAATGTAGTGGACAAGTGGCAGAGTGTCAAAATGTTTGACCCTTATGAATTTGTTAATAATTTAGTGCACATGTAATAAACTAATGAGAACTAAAAGGGGTTGCAGTCTGTGCAGGCATTTAGAACCTTGAAATGTAATGGCCACTCTAGCAACTAAGGTGCATCTTAAAGCTCCCATGGCATTGCCTGTGCTTCACAGAAATGAGTAAGATTAATATGTGATGTTGAACAATGTGGCCAATACATGGGGATTTTTAGTAAGCACAGTAAGTCAATGCCTGAGGTCCACATAGAACATTTTGTGATGACAGATGTACTATAAGAGCGTTTGTTTAATGCTGTTGCCTTTTAAAGGTCTCATTTCCCACCAACACTAAGTTCCTTCCCTCAGACAGAAGAAAAAGCCACTTATTTCACTCCAGGTCAGAGGCAGCCATTTCCATTTTGATTCAGCACTTGTGAATTGGATGGGGATGAGATAGAGCATCACAGAGTGAGTCATAGGCTCAGTTTCTCAGAGTAGGTGACCTGCACTATCCAAAGATCTTCAAGCTCTTTTCTGTGTTCCAATCCTGTTAACGCCATTGGCTTTGATTCTCACCACTTTCCCAACCAACCCATTTCTTTAACTGCACATCCCCTTACTTCACCTCCTGAGTCCCAGGCATATAGCTTAGTCATGCCAGACATCAGAAAGCACTGTCTCCCCATCGAAGCCAGGTTAATGGCGAACATCAATAACCTCGCTCCCACCCCCCCCACAATATCTTGCCCTCCCATACTCTATTTTCTCCCATCCTTATAAGTTGATTTGTTTCCCTTCACAATTACTTTCACTGTGCATCCCAGCATGCTGTCTCTAATCCTCGTAAATGACTTCATTGAACCACAGAATCCCTACAGTATGGACAGAAGCCGTTTAGCCCATTAGGTCTGCACACACCCTCCAAAGAACATCCAACACAAATGCAGCCTCTCCCCCACCCCCTGCTCCACTACCTTATTCCCTTAACCCTGCATTTTCCATGGTTAATCCATCTAACCTGCACATCACTATACAAAGCAGGTCAATTTACCATGACTATTCAACCTAACCTATACATTTTTGTACTGTGAGAGGAAACTGGAGCACCCAGAACATCTGGCTAGCAATACAATGGTGAGTAACTCACTTCCTGACTCCCCTAAGCCTGTCAATCATCTACAAGACACATGTCAGGAGTGCGATGGAAAACTCTCTACTTGCCTGGAGAGTGCAGCTCCAACATCACTCAAGAAGCCTGACATTATCCAGGACAAAGCAGGCCACTTGATTGGCACCACATTCACAAACATCCACTCCCTCCATCACTAGACACTCAGTAGTAGCAGTGTGTACAATCTACAAGATGCACAGCAGAAATTCTTAAAGATTCTTCCTCAACACCTTCCAAATCCATGATCACTTCTAGCTAGAAGGACAAGGGCAGCAGATACATGGGAATACCACCCCCTGCAAGTTCCCTTCCAAGCGACCTATCATCTTGATTTGGAAATATATCACTGTTCCTTCACTTTCACTGGGTCGAGATCCTAAAATTCTCTCTAAAGGCATTGTGTCAACCGAAAAGCAGGTGGTCTTCAGCAGTTCAGGAAGGCAGCTCACCATCACCTTCTCAAGGGCACATTGGTAGGTGATGGCCTACTGGTATTATTGATAGACGTTAATACAGAGACCCAGATAACATTTGGGGTAACAGGGTTCGAATCCCACTACGTCAGGTGGTAAAATTTGCTTTCAGTAAATATCTGGAATTAAGAATCTAATGATGACCATGAATCCATTGTCAATTGTTGGGAAAAGCCCATCTGGTTCACTGATGTCCTTTAGGGAAGGAAACTGCCATCTTTACCTGGTCTGCCTCACATGTGACTCCAGAACCACAGCACAGTGGTTGACTCTTAACCGCCCTCTGGGAAATTAAGGATGAGTGATAAATGCTGCCTAGTCAGCAACGCCCTCATCCCATGAATGAATAAAGGAACTAAGGGCAGGCAATAAATGCTGGTGAGAAATGTTCACATCCTACAAATGAATAAAAAAAATCTGGTAGAAGCCCATGTAAATACAGTACAAACTCCACACAAACAGTTGCTGGAATTGAACCCAGGTCCCCGCCGCTGTGAGCCAGCAATGTGAAACACTGAGCCCAGTGTCTCCACCACAAGAGTGGCCCTGATAACCCCCTTTTAGCTTCCTTGGACTGACCATGGCCTATGCCTGTAAGTGAATTCTAAAGAGAGCCCCTATTGATGAGTGTTTCAGAGATAGTAGGAACTGCAGATACTGGAGAATCTGAGATAACAAAGTAGAGCTGGATGAACACAGCAGGCCAAGCAGCATCATAGGAGCAGGAAAGCTGACATTTCGAGCCGAGACCCTTCTTCAGAAAAAAGTGCCCATATCTCTGACTGGTCTCAGTGCAGTTCTCGGACTAACATACCACTAATTGCCAGACTTGCTGAACTAGATCTACACGACATACAATGGCCCATTCCCAGACCGTACTACACAGACTCCTTGATGATAGACACCAAGGGAGCCAATTGACAAGTCTAAGGTCAAGTTTCTGGACTGATATCAAAGGGTGCCCTTGTCTTACTGTGCTAGTACCCCCTGATGGAATACTTGACTTGACTGAAGGCTATGCCCCTGAAGATGGTAGCTGGTTGGTGTACATATAGTTGTTCGTTGTGTAAGTTGCTGACACATGCTGTAGGTGTGACATTGACATAGTGTGGTGATGTACAGCAGTAGGCCCACTCCTTGGACTGTTTACTGCTGACAACCAGGATGAGTGGCCTGGCTTCAAGTTCATGCTAAAAAGCAAAGTAAGACAGGCGGACTGTGAGGCTCTAAGTTCTGAATGAGTCAGTAAAATGCAAAAAGGCAAGGTAAGACGTGGCAGAGATGCAGTGAACATCTAAGTAGGTGCAAAGTGACTGAGCTCTAAGACAGCAAACTAATAACCTTGAGTTACATTACACTCTAGTGCATGAGTACTTGCCTATCCCTGAACCCAAAGCGTCCTAGCACAGCATTGTAAACTTTTGAGTGATACATACTGGTCTGACTTGCCTTTTGGATACAACATAACAGTACTCTGGTATAACTAGCATGTTCATTCCCAAGTATTATTGCTTTATTTTGAACAACGACAAGTGCTTGAGTGCCCCAAAGAGCACTATTAGAGTGCAGAATTATATTCTAAGTTGGTCACAATTGTGGTGACACTGGTGCATATCCTAACTCCATGAGGGGGACGAGGGAGGTGACTATGGGCAGTTGGTCTCTGTGGAATGTACTCTAAGCTGTTGAGGAATGCTGTCCAAGATGGAGACCTGGATGTAAAAGCAGCAAACTGCAGCTCTGACTTCCATGTTGGACATTGTCTCCATTCAGTTTCTTTCTATTGCAATGAGGGAATGAGAAATTATAGATCAATGAGCTTAGATTACATATCAATGATATGTAAATGAATGCAATTATGTCATTTACTCTCACTAGTGAGATTCTCATCTCACCATTCAAACTGTGCTGGAAATTCACACTTATTTTCTCCACATCAAGAGTCTAATTTTTCTAACTTCACCACATATCTCTAACTGAATTGCAATTGCCCATGTTGCTGTTGGGCTGGAAAAATTCAGCTCAATGCTGAGTCTCACTCTGAACGACTGGTGACAAATTCTTAGTGGTGCTTTGGAGGTTTGGTGCATGACTTTATTGGTCAGAATAACAGAGGATGAAGTGATGTTCGACAGAAGACTTGCTGATGTAGATAAAGCCAAATGCTAAAGTAAGCTCTATTGTATCTTCAGCACCCATGTTCAGCTTTTGGTCCATATGGTCAGATCCCTGTTACGCATTGATTTACTGGATAAACTATAACAGCAGAGAACAAGGAATCATAGAACTCTTACAGTGGGGAAACAGGTCTTTCAGCCCAACAAGTCCACACTGACCCTCCGAGCATCCCACCCAGACCCGTTCCCCTGCAACCCACCTAATCTACACATCCCTGAACACTACAGACAGTTTAGCATAGGCTGCACACCTTTGGACTGTGGGAGGAAATTGGTGCACCCTTAGGAAACCCACGCAGATATGGGGAAAAAGTGCAAACTCCACAGAGGCAGGTGCCCAAGGGTGGAATTGAACATGGGTCCCTGGCGCTGAGAGGCAGCAGTGCTGACCACTGATCCATGCTGCCAAAGGAAGTCCAAAACATTTATTTTTCCCTTCTTTATTCACAGGATGAGAGCAACTCCAACTAGGCTGGACTATTACCCATCCCTCATTGCCCAGAGTGCAATTAAGTGTTGAACACATTGCTATGAATCTAGTGTTACATGTAGGCCAGACCTGGGAAGGATGGCAGTTTTCTTCCCTAAAGGACATTAGTGACCCAGATGGATTTTTTCAGGCAATCAGGTTATCATTAAAATCTTAATTCCAGATTTTATTGTAAATTGAATTCAAGTTCTACAATCTGCCATGGTAGCATTTGAACCCACATTCCCACAGCATTACCTGAATATCTGGAGTCATAGTCCAGTGATAATACCACATTGCCACGCTTCCCCTTAACCAAGTACTGACTACTCTTGATAACTACTGCATCAGTGACTATGACTTTGGAGCAATATGTAACTTTTATCTGAGAAGCCTTCATATGAAATTCAATGCTTTGGATTATTGGGATGTCAATATTTTGGACCAATATGACTCCCTGTAGAACAATTTGGTACATTGTGTCCTCTTTCATATTTTTACACATTCAGAATTTTTACCTGTCTACATATTTCAGGAGGCAACGTAGAGTATCTGTACAGGATGCTTGTAGAGTATGATGATGGAGTCTAAAAGATTAAAAATCAGCAGCAGTCCCTTCATTCTCAATCTGATTGCATCCTAGCAATGAAAGTATGAAATATTATACCAGCATGTTTGATTAATTAGAAAATCTGTCACTGACAAGTGAGTGAAACTGTTTAAAATTTTATTCAATCATGGAATGCAGGTGTCATTGACTGGGCCAACATTTATTGTCCATCGCTAGATGCTCATCAGAAGGTGGTGGTGAACTGCCTTCTTGAACCATTAAAGTCCAGCCAGAGTGGCTAAGCCCACAATGCCATTAGGGAGAAAGTTTCAAGATTTTGACGGAGTGACGCTGAAGGAACAGCAATATATTTCCAAGTTAGGATGGTGTGTGACTTGGAAGGGAACTTGCAGGTTGTGAACGTTCTCATGTATCCACTGCCTTTTCCTTCCTAAACAGTCCTGGTTGTGGGTTTGTAAGATGCTGCCTGATGAGTTTCATGAGTTTTTACAGTGCATCAGGCAAATAGTACACAATGCTGCCCTGCTGCTACTGAGCATCGATGTTGGAGGAAGTGAATGTTTCTGGATGTGGCACTAATCAAGATTACTGCTTTATCCTGGCTGAAATCTGCACTGGCATGCTGGACATCTCCTCAGGAGGCTGAGATAGATCATCTTTTCGACACCTCTGGCTGAAGATTGTTGCAAATTAATCAGGAATTTACACTGATGTGCTGGGCTCCCCCATTCTTGAGTATGGGAATATTTGTGGAACCTTCTTCTTCAGTGAGTTGTTTAATTGCCCACCGTCATTCACAACTTGATGTGGCTGAGCTGCAGAGCTTACATCTAAGTAACGCTCCAGTGATGCAGTGGTAGTGTCCCTATTTCTGAGCACAAAATTTGGATTCAAGTCACACTTGCCCCAGAAGGGCATCACAACATGTCAAAGTAGTTAAATCTGATCTGTTGGTTTGTGGGAACACTTAGCTTTGTCATCAATTGTAGCTTATGCTGTTTGGCATGCAAGCAATTCTGTTTAGGTGCTTCAGCAGGTTGACCCCTCATTTTTAAACATGCCTGATGATGGTCATGCCATGCTCTCCTGCATTCTTCATTTAACTAGGGTTGATTTTCTGGTTTGATGGTAATGAAAGAGTGGAGGATTTGCCAGATCATAAGGTCGCAAATTGTACTGAAATACAAATCTGCAATGAAATGGGTCTTTGTTATGAACGCATCAGAAACAGATCTACCCATTAGCATCAACAACATTCTCAAATTGTATGCTAAAAATGTTCTATAAGCAAATTATTGTGAACTGTGGACAAAAATCAGCTGGCAGATGTATTAGTAGAATATATCTTTTATGCCATAATATTTAAAAAAAAGAGAAGGACCATTTTTTTAACCTAGCTATATACTCTTGTATGTAACACGTTGTAGCAGAAAATGATTGTGTGTAGAATATATGGCATTTTATCATAATGTTTTGTTTATCTGTCAAGCAGCCAAATCTTATTAGAGAATCAATTATTTGCATTAATATGGACTCCAGAGATTTACTTTGACAGAATTACGTTCCTTTGTTTAAAACATTATTAAGCAATTAAGGTGTCACTCACTGCACAGTTTTTTTCGGAATATCTAAGCTAATGTGACTTATATTGTTTTTGTTGTTGACTTTTAAAATTATGTTCAAGCGTTTCCATCGTGTACTAGGTTATATATGTGACTAAACCTCCTTCAAAAACAATTCTTTACTTGACCAAAGTGTGGACCTATAGTTGGAGAGTAGAACATGCATTTAATTACTGTGAACTGGAAGTGATTTGAATTGGATTCGGTCAATTTAATTCATTAATACTAAAGTTTTCTTTAATTGGGCTATTCAAATTTGTTTGATACTTCAGTGATGCTGATATGCAGAAAGAAATAAAACATAACTTAAGTATTGCATTGTTTAATTTGTTGGCATAGAAGGTAAGCTAAATTTCATATTCTCTTTTGATCATTCGTTACTTTCTATACTAAATCATTTTGAATTGAATCAATTGATTAGTTGATGTAGAACTATTATATATCTGTGTACTTGCTCCTCCCCAAATTTACATGTAGATGATGGATTAATCCAGAAGTTTAAAGACAATTATATACTCCAGGGAATTGGTTGGTGCAGAATTACTAGCAGACTAGTAAAGTAACAGTAATTTGAATACCTTATTATTTGCACGCTAGTCAATGGCTGTGATGCTTTAATCTAAAAACCTTCTCTCCCCAAATCAGTGTTAAAAATTATGAAGTGGACACATTTGGAAAATATAGAGCAATGTATATGGATTTATTGTTCATATCAACAATCATGTTTGAGCACCTTCACTCCACTTCTGAAGATTTGAGCCATTAACGTAGTCTGATACTGTGAACATTCATCTCCTTCTGCCAATTCATTTGCGTACTCTATTTATGTCTGACCCTTGCTGGTGAGTGTTGTTTGGTCATTCAATTGAAATCAAACAAAACTGAATCTAATCTTGCCTTTGTCTATGAAATATTGCTGCTCACTTAATTCAGTCATCACTAGATAGTAGTTGGGAACATTCAGCTTTAGCCGATTTCCCTCACTCTGATTCAGAAGCACCGAGCTATTCTACTGCTGTCCAAATGAGGTGAGCCAACTTAGCCAGACTTAGGAGCGTACCATAAGGAACCTACTTTTATTTCAACAGGCAAAGCATTTCCAAATTATTAATATTTGGGAAAATGACCAAATCTGTCATAAAAATTAAATATTTCCACAGGAAAAAGAAATCTGGTCCATAGGTTTGTGGCATTGATGACATTGGTAGTCTTTCGTAAGCTTTACAGAATAAAGAAACAAGAAAAATATTCTCACTTGTTTTCAAGAAAAGCCTGGAGATTGTCAAAGTTGAGTTGATCATAGTCTAATTAAGAATACTGTATGAAATATTTCATCCTTTGTGATTGCCAGAATGTTTTCCTATCTCCCTTAAAAGCAGGAATCTGAAAGTTTCAATAAGGTCACCTCTCATTCTTCTAAACTGTATTCAGCATGACCTCAATGTATTCAATCTCTCCTCATTTGAAAATCACTCCATACCTAAGATCAACCTAACAAACACTTTCTGGACTGCTTCCAATGCTAGTATATCTTTGATAGATAAAGGGACTAAAACTGCTTACAGTATTTCAGGTATTGTATGATTCATGACTTATATAGTTTTAAGATTTTCCTACTTTTGTACTTGATTCCCTTTCAAATAAAGACCAATATTCAATTTGGCGTTTCTTCATTCATTTATGGGATGTGGGTGTTCCTGAATGATCAGAATTTATTATCTGTCTCCAGTTGCCCTTGAGAATGTGGTAGTGAGCTGCCTTCTTGAAATGCTGCAGTTCACCTGCTCTAGGTTGTCGCACAATGCCATTCAGGAGAGAATTCCAGGATTTTGATTCAGCAACAGTGAAATATTTCCAAGTCAGGATGATGTGTGGCTTGGAGAGGAACATGAATGTGGTTCCCTATTATTTGCTGAACTCGGAGGCAAGATTCTTTGTGATTCATGCATGAGGGCCGTCTTGCTGTGCTGTAGCTTTCTGCATTTTTTCCCTATTTAAATAATATTACTTTCTTCTATCTGTCCTGAAAAAGTGCATTATCTCATTCTTTTTTACACTATATTACTAGTATTTGCCCACTTACTCATTCTGTCTATTCCCCTCTGTAGGCTCCTTCTCCTGTTCTTGCCCCATTGTGAATGTCTTCTTCAGTAGCTTCTGGGTATTCCAGCAGCTCAGCATTAAGGTCTCGTCCTGGTGCAAGGTATCCTGTTGGCATGGACACCTCATTCTTTCTTTGGAGCTGGTTTCAGGGCATTCTAGCCACCCAGCATGAAGGTCTAGTCCCGGCATAGAGGTGTCATCTCAGCATGACATGACAGGCCCAGGCCTGGCTCTGCGATTTAGGCCCAGACTTACATGGATGTTTTAGCCCAGTTTTTCAGTGTACCCCAAACCCAAGAGCCATTAATTGAAACTTGATGAACTTTTACTTATTTTCCTTCTCATTTATGACTTCTGCTCTTCATATACGTGCAACTATAAGTTGGTATGTCAACTTATAAATCTTTTCACTGTATTCTTTTTTGTAAAAATACATGTGACAGTAAGTTGGTATTTAGTGCTAAGAAATTGCTTTTCGATGAACTGTCTAAGGAACCTTGGTTAATTTCTACATGTATCCTGTAAATCATAAACATTGCTGCTATTGAGCATCAATGGTGAAGGAAGTGGCTGCTTGTGGATGTGGTACCAATCAAGCGGGTTGCTTTTTTCCTGGATTGTGTCAAGCTTCTTGCGTGGTATTGGAGTTACTTTCGAACAGTCAAATGAGGAATATTCCATCACACTCCTGATTTTTGCCTTGTAGATGGTGAACAGGCTTTGGGGAATCAGAAGGTGAGTGGCTCACTGCAGAATTCCTAACCTCTGACCTGCTATCATAGCCATTATATTTATGTAGCTGATCCAGTTCAGTTTCTAGTAAATGGAAACTCTTAGGATGTTGGGGAATTCAATAGTAGGAAAACTATTGACTGTCAAGGGATAATGGTTAGATTCTGGCTTGTTGGAGATTGTCATTGGTAATTGTGTGGGCCAAATGTTATTTGCCATTTTCAGCCCAAGCCTGGATATTGTCCAGGTCTTGCTGCATTTGTACGATCGACTGCTTCAGTATCTGATAAGTCAAGAATATTGTTGAATATTGTGAAACCATCAGCAAACATCCCCAATTATGATAGAGGGAAGGTCATTGATGAAACAACTGAAAACAGTTGTGTCTAAGGCACTATACTGAGGAATTCATGCAGAGATTCCCTAGATTGAGATGACTAACCTCAAACAACCATAACCATCTCCTTTGAACTCGGTATATCTTTTACCAGTGGAAAGTTTTCCCTCTGATTCCTATTGACTCCAGTTTCACTAGGGCTTCTTGACTCCGCACTCAATCAAATGCAGCATTGATGTCAAGGGCAGTCACTCTCACCTCACCATTTTTGATAGACTTCCAGGTCTGATGGTGGGTGGTTTGGAGGGGAAATAGCAGGTGTTGATGTCCTCAGGTATCTGCTTCTCTTGGTAGCAGAGATTGGTAGTAGAGGCCATTTCTGCCCCCTTTATTGTGTTTGTAATTATGCTCTGCTAGTTTTTAAAGGCTTCCCAATTTGCTAGTTTCCCACTAATCTTCACCACATTAAGAGATAGTAGGAACTGCTGATGCTGGAGAATCTGAGATAACAAGGTGTAGGGCTGAGGAGCAGGAAAGCTGATGTTTTGGGTCGTGGCCCTTCTTCAGACATTTCTGTCATTCAGGTCTACACATTCACCACATTGTATGCTTTTTCTTTTGCTTTTATGCTATCCTTGGCTTCCTTTGTCAGCCATGGTTGCCTCATACTGTTTACAAAGACTTGATAAATTTCTGGACCACAACTTGTAGATAGTGCTATCCAGCATACATAGTGAGGGGTATGAATATTGAAGTTGCTAGTATTGTTCGAGGTTCCAGGTGCGTGAAGGATATTCCAGCACACTTCTTGCTTATAGACAGTAGACAGTTTTCGTGGAGTCAAGGAGGCAAGTTTTTGCAGCCACAGTATTTATCTAACTTGTTCAGTTCAGCCTATAGTCCAAGGTATCTCCTGGATGTAGATAGTGCATGATTTAGTGACCCTATGCCATTGAATGTCAACAGGTAATGGTATATTCTCTCTTACTGGAGATGGCCATTTCATGGCTCTTGTGTTGTGTGAATGTCACTTGCTCCTGCCATTCTATCAGAACACTTGTTGTGCTTCTCAGCCAATCATTCTCGGCTATTGTCACCCATGCCAAGATAACACAGCCCGAAGTTGGGACCTCTAGGCCCAGTACAGATTGAAGTTAGCTATCAATCAATCTGCAGTCTAAATCACTGTAATCACCAGCCTTCTATATGCCATGCTGCAGATACTAGAGTAGCACAGCATAGCAGAACAAGAGAGTATACCAAGATGATTATCATACTTTCATACAATATAACTTAAATAATTTATAATTTTGCTTTGGATTTTCTTTTTTGTAATGGTTTTTGAATCATGGCAAAAAGCATGAAGTGGCAATCAAACGGAAATAAGCCTAGAGCTATTACTGTCAGGAATTGGAACTGAGGCTATTAGTAACTTGTATGGATTAGATTTCTTTTCTGTACATTCTGGGTGTAAAAGGGTAATATTCCTTCCTAATCCTCCTCAATGTCATCCTCTTTCTTTTGTGGTCCCACTTCTCTGTTTTTCGCATGATGGCAAAGGTCATTCCCTCATGATGGAAGGAATGTAGCATTCAGCATTAGCGTTAAATCAGTGTTGCACACAAGTAACTTTATGGTGTGCCTACATTACACACTTCAGCAGACCTGAAGTGTAGGCATGCTAACCACTAAACCAAGATGACCTTTGGCACACTTTCAGTCAGCAGTCAGCACACATGTGAAGATGTGTTTGCTGTCAATAAGAAAAGTTTCTAGTGAGCCCAATTTTATTCCAGCCATTTCTGAATAGAGGGTGGTATGGTGGCTCACAGCATCAGGGAACTGGGTTCAATTCCAGCCTCAGGTGACTGTCCTTGTGCACATTCTCCCTGTGTCTGCATAGGTTTCCTCTAGGTGATAAAATGTGAGGCTGGATGAACACAGCAGGCCAAGCAGCATCTCAGGAGCACAAAAGCTGACGTTTCGGGCCTAGACCCTCTGATGAAGGGTCTAGGCCCGAAACGTCAGCTTTTGTGCTCCTGAGATGCTGCTTGGCCTGCTGTGTTCATCCAGCCTCACATTTTATTATCTTGGAATTCTCCAGCATCTGCAGTTCCCATTATCTCTTTCCTCTAGGTGCTCTGGTTTCCCCCCCACAGTCCAAAGATGTGCAGAACAGGTCAATTAACTGTGCTAAATTGCCTATAGAGCCCAGGGATGTGAATGCTAGGTGGATTGGCCATGGGAAATGCAGGGATGCATTAGCGATGTAGATCTAGGTTTGATACTCTTTAGAGAGCCTCTGTGGACTTGATGAGCTAAATGGCCTGCCTCTACACTGTATGGGATTTTATCTATGAACTTTATCAAAAAATCCCATATGTTTTTTAGAATTGTGTCAGATTAGTTTTTGACATGATTCTTAGTCTGCTGACAATCTTCATTCTTCCGTTTGTAATTTTTGATGACTTGTTTTCCATTTGAGGGCTTATTTAAAAATATTTTCAGCAAATTACTGTAATTAAAGCTTCCTTCTGCATGTCATTAATTTTACAAACTTGAGACCAATTGATCTATTCCGATCTATTCCCTTAATGAAGAGACCCATGCTACCACTTCAGCAGAGTATTTCCAGTTTTAAATTTTGAATTTTGCCAGAAATATTCATTATCTTTATTGATGATCTTCCTCTCAGAGTTTAAAAAAAAAGCTCCTTGCAATTATCTGCATGATTGTACACATTATATTTAATGCATGTTTGTTTCAAACTTGTGAATATCAAAAATTGTTCATTGTATTCACAGATAGGTCCTTGATGTTTGTGTTTACGTTTAAAGAGCGCAAAGTTCCAGCAGCATGTTACACACATATAAGAAATGTCTCTATAAATTAATTATCCTGCATGGGAAATAATTTTATAAAAATCCAAATAATTGGCAGGAAGAGATCCTGACGTTCATTTTGAACCATTGTTGATATCATAACAATGCCTTCTGAAAGCAGCTTATTAAAAGCTAAAACATTTGTCTGATCTTCTGCCCTAACAAACAATACCTGCAACATTATGCTATTGTCTATCACCTACTTGATATTAAAGTGAAAACACACAAGTCGCATTTCACAGCAATCCTGTTTTTGTTGACAGGATTGATACTGTGCAATTAGCAGGCAAATAACATTATGCCTATGAAGATCTATTGACCTACAACAGCATCCCTATCAATCATTGAAATGAGCCCTACTGACATTTGTGTGAAAATGCTCTGCTTCTGATCTTACATTTTGATTCTTCGTAAATTTTGCAACAATGGATTGTTAAGTTTTTCCATGTAGATAAAGTAATCCTTGTCGATGAAAGTGATGCCAAATAATATAAATGGTGAAAATGATATGACAAATAATCACGGGTATGACTGCATGGATATACGCCATTGGATTATTTTGAGAATTATGGCAGGTAGAGTACAACCTATTCAGAAAGATGTAGCTGAAGATTGCTTTGTTTGTAGCTGTTAAAATGCCTACTGGTATGACACAGTAACCATTCCTCTAAATAACAGTTAATGATTCAAAGAATCCAAAGAGAGCCATTTCAAGTGTAAGTACAAAAATGCATCTGCTTAGGTGCTCTGCCATTGATTTCATGAAGTGTCTGGCATCATGGAGTCATCGAATCATGGAGCAGCATAGCATGGAAACAGATTCATTGGTCCAACTCGTCCATGCCGACCAGATATCCTTAATAAATCTAGTCCCATTTGAAAGCATTTGATCCATATCCCTCTCAACACTTCCTATTTGTATAACGGTCCACATGCTTTTTAAATGTTTGAATTGTACCAGCCTCCACCACTTCCTCTGACAGCTTATTCCATACAAGGTGACCCTTATGCCCATTTTAAATCTTTCTTCTCTCACCTTAAACCTATGCCTTCTAGTTTTGGACTCCCGTACTCTAGGGAAAAAGACCCTGGTCATTCAACCTATCCATGCACCTCATGATTTTATAAGCCTCCATAAGGTCACCCTCAGGTCCCAATGCTCCAGGGAAAATAGACCCAGCATATTCAGCCCCTCCTATAGCTCAAGCCCTCCAACCCTGGCAACATCTTTGCAAATCTTGTCTGAATGTGTGAAACTTTGAAGTTTCACACATGCTTCAGAGAAAGACTCTTAATAGAATTGTGTGGAGATAACGTTTTGTGTGGGAGTGGAATAGAATTTGGCAGTGGTTTGTATCAATGCTTGCAGCCACATTCTCAGGCTCTATATAATTTTTTGTAAGAAGGGTTATTATAAGAGGTGGTTGGATTTTGTTTTTAGGATCTGGGCAAGCAAATCTCTTGCAACATCAACGAAGCTAGTATAATTTATTACCAACTGGATACCTGTTATTTGGTATTACACAAACTGAAGCAAATACTATTTACTTCTCTAGCCATACTCTGGATAATATGTAGTTTGAAATTATGATTAAATGTAGGGCAAGGGACATCCTAATTCCAGGCACTCCACCACACGCTTAAGTGGCAATAAGAACAATGGCCAATGTTTGGAACCTGATGACTTCACAGAATACCTGTAATGTAGTACAAGAAAAACAGAAAATGCTGGCAATGCCCTCCCCACCATAGCCATAAGTACTCACCACTATCAGGATATCCCAAGATTCCTAATACCTGTACTATATTTAAAAGACCATTGCTCATCCTGTCAAGTGCTGGCAGTCCGGAGCTGTCCTGCACATTTGGAGACATACACCCCAGATAAAGAGCACCTCATTTTGAATGGGATAGTGCAGAGAGTGAGATATCCTCTTCCCCCAGGATAGGAAGAGGAGGCCAAGACACAAGACCCTGCCAGCTCAGCCCTGCTGCTACCTGGGTGAATGTGGTGCCCGCAATCTGATGGAAACATCAGCAGTGTCAAATGAAGGTCATTGACTTCCTCCATTCTAGCAGTGTAAGTGAGGCTATTGCTCTCTGCTGCCTCACACTCACTTTTTCTCTTCTGGTGGATCCATCTCTTGTCAATCCTCATGCTCGACCACTTTCACTGGTACACACAATATGTTCCCTCACCTGCTCGCACCCGCTAATCCCATAGTACCATAAGATAGACGAGCCAAATTAGGCCATTTAACACATCAGGTCTACTTAGTCATTCGATCATAGCTGATATGTTTCTCACGACTATTCTCCTGCCTTCTCCCCTATCCATGATCCCCTTACTATTCAAGAACATATCTATCTCTGGTTTAAATACACCCAATGATTTGACCTCTACAGTCTTCTATGGCAGTGACTTCTACAGATTCACCACCGTCTGGCTGAAGAAATTCCACGTCATCTCAATCCTAAAGGGTCATTCCTTCAATTTGAGGATGTACCCTCCAGTCCCAGTCTTTCCTAAAAGTAGAAATCTCTTCTCCATGTTCTCTTTAACCAGGTTTCTCAGTATTCTGTGAGTTTCAATAAGGTTTTCCCCATATTCTTATAAATGCCATAGAATACAAGCCTGGAGTCTCACAGAACCAGGAAGCCAGGTTCGATTCCACCCTCGGGCGACTGTCTGTATGGAGTTTGTAAATTCTCCCCTTGTCTGCGTGGGTTTCCTCCAGGTGCTCCGGTTTCTTCCCACAGTCCAAAGATGTGCAGGTTAGGTGAATTGGCCATGCTAAATTGCCCATAGGGATGTGTAAATTAGGTGAGTTATAGGGAGATGGGGTCTGGGTGGGATGCTCTGAGGTTCAGTGTGGACTCGTTGGGCTGAAGGACCTGTTTCCACACTGTAGGGATTCTATGATTCTAATCATTCCTTGTAGGACAAGCCCTTGGGATACCTGGCATCATTCTTGCAAGCTTCCTCTGGGCTCCCTCGAATGCCAACACATCCACAAACGTCTCAATTATTTTCTTCAGGACACTGGCATGTAGTGCATCTAATCCAGATGATTTATCTATCTTCAGACATTTCAGCTTCCCCCAACACCTTCTCCACACTGATGACCATTACATTCACTTCTGTCCCTGGCTCTCTTGAAATTCCGTAGTGTTTCTGATGTTTTCCACTATGAAAACTAGTGCAAAGCCCCACCATTTCTTTGTTCCCCAATACTACTTCTCCAACTCATATATCAGTAGCCCAATGTCCATTCTTGTCTCTCTCTCTTGCTTTTATACATCTAAAAATATCTTGAAGTTTTTCTTTTACATTACTAACCAAATTACCCTCAAATTTTATTTTCACCCCCTTTATTGTTTTTTTTAAATATGTTCTGCTGGTTTTTCAAGGCTTCCCAAAGTTGAAAACTTCCAACTAATCTTCATCACATTATATGATTTTTCCTTTGCTTTTATGTTGTTCCTGGCTTCCCTTGTCAGTCACATTTGCCTCATTGGTTCCTTAATATGTTTCTTCTTCCTTGGGATAAATTTCTGCTGTGTCTCCTAAATTACCCTGAGAAACCCCTGCCATTGCTATGCCACCATCTTTCCTGCTAGGCTCCCCTTCCAATCTACTCTGGCTAGCTCCTTCCTCAGGCGTTTGTAGTTACTTTTACTCAATTGTAATACTGTTACGTCTGATTCTAGCTTCTCCCTTTCAAACTGCAGAGTAAATTCTACTGTATTGTGGTCATTGCCCCCAAGGTGTTCCTTCACCTTAAATTCTCTAGTCAAGATTGCAATATTACACACCACCAAATCCAGAATTACCCATTCCCTTACAACAATACCTGCAGCATCTTACCTGCCAATTTCAATCTGCGCTACAAACTCATTTATCTTATTTCATATACTGCTTACATTTAAGTACAACACCCATCAGTCCTGCATTCATTGGCCCCTTTCTCATAGTTGCCCTCTTATCTGCAGCACCTGAAGTTAGATTCCTGATCCTTTCCATATACTCTGTCCTATTATTTGTTCTGGAGACTTAATGACTTCTGCTGAGCCCTTCTCCCTACCTTATTTTTTCCGTAATTTTCCATGCAACTGAACTCACTCCTCCACCAGTTAGTTGCAAGCCCTATCCATAGCTCTAATTATGCAATTTGCCCCCATTAATAATCCTGAATGCTCTATGAACTGCCTATTCAATCACCTGTGGCATCTCACAACCTTTCTCCCACCTACACCATTACTTAAATCTGCACAATTATGAAGTTGTGCAGAGTGTGTGGTTCCTTTGAGAGATAAAGAGCTTTTCTAACCTTAGAGAATTATACAGGAAAGAAAAGGCATCTGCATTTAGTGGAAGATTCCAGCCAATTCTAAAATGGGAAACATGTGTCAATTGGTTGTGGTGATTGGAAACTTTAGGCTTGTCTTGATGTTTCAGCAACCTGCTGGTATCAGCCAATTAACTTAAACCAAGCACTTAGCAATTGAAAGCCAATTGAATTTAAATTTGATAGTTGTGACAACTCGAGCCAATGGTATCGTAAGAAAATTGATATGTCATGCAAGGTATCTATGAGGAGCAGGATTTTGAAAATCAGTGTGAGAGCAAACCACCAACTGAGAAATAAGACCATAAGACATAGGAGTGGAAGTAAGGCCATTTGGCCCATCGAGTCCACTCCACCATTTAAATCATGGCTGATGGGCATTTCAACTCCACTTCCCTGTATTCTCCCCATAGCCCTTGATTCCTTGTGAAATCAAGAATTTATCAATCTCTGCCTTGAAGGATAAGCACCTAACTCTCATAAGAAATCACTAAGCTCTCTAAGGAAGCAACTTCTTATTCATCAAAGGTGCCACCACTCTTCTACCTAACAGTCTTCACAGAGAAAACATCCTGACAGCAAGATCAGCGGATGAAATGCAAGAGACAGTAGAGAAGGCAGCGTATTCCAGAAGGCACATTCTGTATGGACTTTGAGGGGCTAAGTTTAAATATTTTTCTTACTACTTGGGTTATTTAAGTGGGACTTGTGTTTATTGGACTAGGATACCAGTTGAATTTTGTTCAGTCAGGGAATGGTTAGGAGTTAGAAGGGAACTTTTTGGTTTGTTAGTCATTCTGTTAATTTGTTTGCTGTTAGGGTTAAATAAATAAATAGTTACTTTTTACTTGTAAATTTAATGTCAGGGATTTTCTATCATTTAACCTCCCCTTCTCCATTATAGTTCTCACCACTTTCATTCATTAAATCCCTCCCTTTCACTTACTGCAGGAGAAAATGGCCCACAGCATAGCCTATAGAGTCAGAATAGGTGGTGGAGTGCCTGATATTCACCTAGCAGGTGAACACTGGGACTGCTATGATGGATTGCAGAAACCTCCTTGCCCTGGCGACAAAGTAAGAAGTGTTGGGCATTATTGTGGTACTCTCCCATTACCTCCTATTATGAATGCCTCACAAGGAGACAGGATGGTTCCAGTTAGCACTCAGCCTGAGGAGAAACCAAACAGAACGCCCCTCCTCCTCTTCCAAAATCTCCTATCAGGATACTCCAGAGTGCCGTGCCTTCCACCTCCACTTTGCCTGCCACCCCCAGCCCTCCTCAGCATGTCTGCATCTGTCTCTGGAACCTTTTGAGACATATATGCCACCAAGGTCTCCCAACAAAACTTGTGAGACCATCAGAATTCGCTCTGGACAATACGCTCTCCACCACAGCCGTGGAACCTCCAGGATTGCATTGAGTGGAGGGGGAGTGAACTAAAGAAGAAGATCTCTGAGGATATATTGGTGAGATTGGGTATCATTTTGTTATAATTATTCTTTTACATTTGTAAATAAATGTTTACTTTTCACAATCAGCTCTGTGCATGAGTTTCTGACCAGCCAGAATAGCAGCTTTGAAGTTCTGGAGCCCATCCATTCCTTACCACTAAGCAATGTTCAATGGTCCAAGTTGTGAATTAAATGTGCAGGCAATGGGTATATCACACATGATTACTCTTTTGGCAACTAGAGTTCCATGTTTTCACTTAGACAAATCCAGTTTGACAAATCCAGTTTTTGCATTACATGTTTTAGTGAGCTTCATTTGTTATCTTGGGAGATAAATTCAGGAGGACTTTGGTAAGGGTTTGGACTGCACACAGTAAAGTAATGTTTACTAATGGCAGGAGGTCATTGTTATGCTTTCTATTGATGTTATTACTTGACAAATTGTAATCGAGTTTGATTTGGTAAATCATATTCTGGTTTTATTTTATTTAACTGGTAGTCTTCTAATGACACACAAGTACACAATGTGGCAGATTTGTTTGCACCAATAAAACAGAAGTTTATTATGCAAAAACAAATGAAGATAAAATAAAAGAAAAATACATGATGGAAGTTGAAAGATTCCAAAACCCAGAATAAAAATACATTCACATCTACTATAAATCCAGCACTTTACAGTGTTCATTTACCAATTCCTTTCTCTATTACATCTATAGGTATAAATTATCGATTTCTTTCAGTTCTCAGTCTTGAGCATTTGATAGCAATTTCCTAGATTATTCGCATAATTGAACTTAGGCTTTCTGAGTTTCAAATAACACCTTCCGGGCTCTAAGTAAGCACTTCTGGTCTGGAACCTTCTGATTAAAATCTTGACAGTGAGCTGACCTTTTCATCGGTATTCTGAACTAACTTATTTCTCCAAGAGAAATTGTTCTTAGATTTAACTCCAAGCAGATGTCTGAAAACTAAAAATAGAAGCTTTCCAATGTGCAAGCTTTCCTGAAAAAAATTCCTGATTCTTTTGAACTGAAAGCAAGCTAATGTTCATCCATGTTAATTTTGTTAAGCCATAAAACCCTCACAATTCAAACAAATTATGAGTATTTCATATTTCCATTTCAGGAGCTCTTTCTGTCATACTGGTTTGTATAGATTGATGCAAAAGGAGTGAGTGCTAAGAAAGCAAGCAAGCAGCCCTGAGATGCAGCCTGGTGCAGTCCATGAACAAGTTCTTTGCAGCCTTCAATATGTCATCCATGATGATAAACATCTGTCCACGATCACTCCTTCACCTCCACTTCTTATCTTCAAACAACTGCCAAACCTTAAGCAGACAATTGTTCGCAGCAAACTACCCAGCCTTCAGGACAACACCACACAACTCTGTCATTCCCAACCTCTGCAAGACATGTCAGGTCATCAACATGGACACTAGCATCACATGTGGGAACACCGCCCACGCTTTTCTCAACTTCACCTGACAAAGCGATGGAGCTTCAAAAGCTTGTGATTTCGAACAAACCTGTGGACTGTAGCCTGGTGTGGTGTGACTGCCGGCCTTGTCCACCCCAGTCCAACACCAACACGCCCACACCATTGATATAAGAACACCTGAGGGAGCTACCAGCATTAGAGGGAGAATAATGCATGAGGTTTCATATTGAACAAGTTAGAAAAAAATCTTTTGATAAATGAGCTTAGTAGCCTGTTTCTTTTTGCTAAACATTTAACTTCATGGCATTTCCTGAATGCAAAGCATTACTAATTTGTATCTTTTTATTATTCATTTATAAAGTATGGACATCTTTGACAAGACCATCATTTGTCCTCTAAGCTTAATTGCCTTGTGATGTGCCACCTTGTAAAGTGAGATTTTGGAAAAATGAAAATGGAGATGAGAAGTGACAACACATTAAGTTCTATAGTGGTTAGAGAGATGGGTAATGCAGAGATGGATAAATTATGGCATTTTTGAATACAACAGTAATAATTTTGCATGAGGAATGGAATGTTTAACAATATCAGTTATGTTGGGGCCTACGGAGGCAATTGTTGAACGCAAAGTGTTTGAACTTTGAAGATAGAAATGAACGTGGATAGGAGGGCAATTGGGCAGCAGCAGACTGACCACGCATTATGAATCTTAATTGAATTCTTCCTCACTGCTACGTTCACTTGTCCATTCTAGATTTATGTATAGCACAGACTAACAGAGCAAAATAAATCTCCCTCCCTGCTGGGTTTAACATAGCTATGTTGTAACTGAGTCTGCTGTAAAGTAATGATGCATGTTTTTATTGATACCATTCTACTCCCCACAAGGTGGTTCTCATGGGTCATTTATTTTTGTAATAACACTTCACACAAGGATCAGATTGACTTTATGATCGTGGCTCGATTGTCCATCCAAATATATATCTGTTATTGTAGCTCATTGAATTATGCTTGTACAGATTGTCTTAACTAAATTTAGCCATCAGTTTTCACCCGTTCAGACAACTGTTAAAATCAACAATTAGCACGTTTTTTTTAGGGTTGTGCTAAAGATTAGTTCGAGCTGAATTTTCCAGATGGGTAGGTAATTGCACTCAGGTGAAAACTAAGCAGGGAGGTGGCAAATCCCGAAATGTGACCGCAATAGCATCACTTCTATCAAGGCAGTCACTCCCTTCAAGGAAGCATAGGTGTGTGTTCAGAAGAAGCAAAATGCAAAGGCCAATTTGAAGGAGAAGAGGCCTAAATGTTTAACATATCTTACATAGGCATAATAGAGGAAAACTACTCTGGGAGGTGCTGATTCAATCAGCAAGCAATAAAGTGCAACAATGTGATAAACCTTGCTCAATCTTTTCTGCTGTTGTGTTCCATATTCAAAATTATGGTACACATTTGATTTATTTTGAAGGATTCTGGAATTTGAATCCAAGTCCTCTCTAGTCTTCAATTCTCAATTTAGTGAGCTGTCTGGCCTATTCACCTAAAAGCAAAATGGTTTATAAAGGGGTTTAAGCTATTAGAGAGGTAGCTAGAGATTTATGAAATGGTAACTAATGATATCTGGATGCACACTGCGCCGATAAACTGCTCAATCTCTGAATGTGAAAATGAAGGCAATCTTGAAAACCTTCATGATAAATTAATTCTGATCATTCTCATGCATCATTCAAGGCCTGTGTTCAGGGGGTGAAAGCCGCATTTCTTGGATTGTGATTTTCTTCATGCTTCAGACATGTCTACAAATAGTTGTAAAGGCAGCAATAATTTATGTTTAGATTAGTACTGAGTGTGATCAACTCCACCCATGAAAGTAAAACTCCAACAGAAAACTTTGCAGTTAATGTGTAACTATTAATCAATAAGCAGGTGAATAACAATGCATAAAAGGACAAACTCCAATGCTCAGTAATGACCTTTCAACGTGACCATTCCAAACCCATAACCTCTACCAGGTTAAAGGACAAAGGGAGCAGGTGCAAAGGGAGCAGATGCAAAGGGACACCACATCTTGAAAGTTCCCTGTCAAGCCACTCATCACCATGAATTTGGAAATATATCAGCATTCCTTCACCGTTGTTGGGTCAAAATCCTGGAGTTCTCTCCCTAGCATCACTGTGGGTATCTCTTCTCTCCTTACAATGTAAGCATTCAACTAGGCAGATTATCACCTTCTCCAGGGCAATGAGTGATGTGCACTAAATGCTGGCCTAACCAACAGTGCACACAGCACATGAATTAAAATAATAAAATCCAAATTTACGTGTGATTCCTTCATCTTAAGCCAATCATCTCTGGCTGCTGCATTTGAACTTGCTGGCTGATTATAAAGCTAAACTGCAGCTTAGTATGGTATGGACTGTTTGTGGGTTTAACCCCATTGTTATGAAGATGTATTATTTGATATTTTTGAGGTGTTGTGCTTAGAAAATTGTAAACAGATATGTGTTTGCAGTCCTGTGCAGAGGCCTAGAATTGTTTTTTTTAAGGACATCCACTGAATGACCACATTAGAACATTTTTTAAAGGTTTTCTCATAAATCACATCACCGAAGATAATGACTTGGACCTCTTTATTGGAAACCAGTTCACTGGGCTTGTGGCTGCCAGGCATAGGTTTTTGTTTGGAAATTGTACGTATTTCTGTTAGGCCATAACCTGTTGAGTGAAATTTTTAATCATAGATTCCCTACAGTGTGGGAACAAGCCCTTCAATCCAACAAGTCGACAACACACTAAGCATCCCACCCAGGCCCAGCCAATCTACACATTCCTAAACACCACAGGCATTTTAACATGGCAAATCCACCTGGCCTGCATGAGGAAACCCACACAAACACAGGGAAAACATATAAACTCCACACACCTGAGGGTGGAATTGAACCCGGGTCACTGACGCTGTGAGGCAACTGTGCTAACCACTGAGCCGCCATGCTGCCCTTGAAAGAAGCTATTCAACTAAGCCTCTCCCTTTATGATTCAGTGTGGCCATATCTCCAGAAAATCTACATTGTGTGTAGACAGTGAAAGCAACAATATATCTCTTCAGCTAATCAGCTTAAAGTAACCTCACAGAAACACAGAATCTAATCCAGGATATATAAACAAAGTGGTATAAATTAGATTATATCTAATAGGTCCAGTTGAGTGAGGAAACTCTTTACAACCTTTGAACAAGCAATCAGAACCCAGTGAAAAATCATTGAGAAGGCAATAGACGGTGGTTTTCTGAACTTATCACAAGTTACTAAGCACAGAATAAAACATTCCCTACTCAACTCACTAGCTGCCCTAAATGGCATTATCAGTTGATGTCATGGCATCTGAACCCTCACCCAGTGCCACTTTATGCAATTTCATGGGCCCTTACCATCTCCACAACTTTTCAAAGGTAAAATTACGTCCTGTATTTTTCTAAAAACTCATCTAATTTTGCAAATATATATTTCACTTTATGTTCATGAGAATCTAATTTATGCCTCTTGGTTTATATATCCTGGATTAGATTCTGTGTTTCATCTCCACCAATTTTTCAAAGGTAAAATTATGACCTATTTTTGTAAATCTCATCTAACTTTGCAAATATACATTTCACTTTACATGCATGATTTGAATCTAATTTATACCCCTTGGCAGATTCTATGTGTTTAAGCCGATTAGCTGAAGAAATAATTTGTTGCTTTCAGTGTTTACACACTGCACAGATTTGCTGAAAATACTGCAACAGTGAATCAGAAAGGGAAAGGCATAGTTGAATAGCTTTAATTGAGGTTTCCCATTTGCCTATTGAAGATGCAACTCCTACTCCTCTGACTGACCTCCACATCAGTGTCTGCAAAGGAATGGTCTCCCTGGCAACTTGTCAACACTAGCATTTTGTCCTCCATGAGGGATGTCAATAATGTGATGTGTAAAATATTGTCACCAGACTGCTGCCTGGAAATCTGGGCCTATTTCTCCTATGGAAAGAGTGTAGGATAATGTTAGTAAAGCAAACACAATGGATCATCTCTTTGTTTAATTACTGCAGCATATGTTGGCCAAAGGCATTGATGTGCCAATGGGCCACTCTGGACTGTTTTATTGGGTGGGCAACGTCAGGTTGACATCCCCTGACAGATCTGCAGCCAATCTTTTCCGATGGAATGTTCCAGTCTCCACCCATCAGGGATGTGTAGATTTGATGGGCTATGGGGGATGGGTCTGGATGGGATGCTCCAAGGGTCAGTGTGGGCTTGTTAGGCTGAAGGGCCTGTTTCCACACTGTGAGGATTCTATGAATTAATGGAAAGATACACCTGCATCACACATTGGCATTGAAATTAATCTGTTACTATTCAAACATACTCTATGGAGTGGCATGGTAACTCTAACTACAGCTTCTAGATTTCTTCGTTCAACTGTCCATGTCCATAGGCCATGTGTCACTGTTCTAATTACTCCATAACCGTGATAAGCACTGACTGTCCTACTATTACTCACAATGAAAAATCCAGGGAATATGTTTGTTCTCCACAAGCCAGATGAAAATCTCAGTTAGAAAAAAGTTTGTTTACAGACTATAGTTGGTTACATTTGACTTAACATCAACACATCTTCCAGAAAACTCTTTAATTTTAATTGATTTATTTATTTGTTTAATGTTGTTTTCCTATTTGGTTAAATATCCCATAGGATGCACTCAACTGACTTCAGTTTGTCTTAACACAGTCATTAGCATTTTTTTTGAGCCATTAACTCTGAAAACTGGTGCTAGGTGCAAATATTTTCATGGATGATAACTTCAAATCCTAGAAATTCCTTCTCTAACAGCCAGGAACAATTATGAGGTTCATGATAACTGACATTTCTGCCATATATATTATATTTTCATATAAATATCTCTTAAGATGACCAAAAGAACCTTTTATATTTGTTACAGTTATATATTACACATGTTTCATGTAGAAGCTGGATGTATTTCTGCACTGTTAGAGGAAATTATAATAACACCATTTTTAAAAGAGAAAACATGTGGCAAATAAGCCTAATTTATTTTACAATGTAATCATCAAATTCCTATGGTATGGAAATAGGCCATTCAGCCCATCAAGTCAACACCAACCCTCTGGAGATCATTCCATCCCTGTAACCTGTAGCACTGCTGCCTCACAACACCAGGAACCCGGGCTGGATGGCTATGCTAAATTGTCCATAGTGTTCATGAATGTGTAGACTAAGAGGGTTATGGGGATTGGTTCTGTGTGGGATGCTCTGAGGATTAGTCTGGACTTGCTGAAGGACCTATTTCCACACCGTAGGGATTCTATGATTCTCTGAACTGTATTTTCTATACCTAATCCAACCAACTGGTCCATCTTTGGAATGTGGGACAAAACCCATACAGACTCAAGAAGAATGTGCAAACTCCACAGAGACAGTCATTAAAGGTGGAATCAAACCCAGGTCCCTGGCGCTGTGATGTAACTGTGCTAACGACTGAGCCACAATACCATCCTGCAAAGAAAAGCAAAATAAGTAAGCAAAAGACCATTGTAATGTAATGTACAAGAAGACACACAGCCCTATATATTATTGACTAGGTTTCCAAATGTAATTTATCCCAGGACTTGTTATTCACTGTTAACTATGTCAATAATAGACTATAATGCAGCATGCAATGGGCATTATAATTATAAATAATATAAAATAAAATAAATCAAAGTGCAAATAATCACTACACTATTGTCTTTTTCTGTTCAGAATCTATTTTAGGTTTATTACCTGGCATTTAATTTCCTCAAGAAGTATTCATTTTTTGATGAAGGAACAGGACACAGTATTGATTTCTCAATGATAAACAATTGTGACTATTCATTCTCTCATTTAAGGTTCAATGTGTGTATACTTGCTCTTTGTGGAATATTGGTAAATAATCACACTACTCTTAAATCATTTTGTGTGAATTGTGCGTTCATCGCTGTGAAGAATGTTATTAGAGTGTAGAACATGTGCACAAATTTCTTTTTTGGCCACCACCTGCAATTTCTCAATCAGCATTCAGCCAGTTCACTTTGAACTGTAGATTTCTACTCATTAGCTATTTGGTTGAAACCACTCAAACCTCTTCACTAAGGCCATCAGAGAGAAAAGCCTTTGAATTTTCAAATGCATTTTGAAGCTTTAGTCATTTTCATTTCCAGCAAATGAGTAACTGTAATTTGAAGCCTATCTCTGCCCTGCACTCCAATCAAGTCCCAAAATAAGGTGTTACGGTATACATAAGTACCAATGACACAAAGAGAGCAGATGGTGAAGTCCTAAGATCACATTTTCAGGAACTAGGGGAAAATGTAAAAATAAGACCTCAAAGATGGTAATCGCTGAATTATTCTGAATTCCATGAGTGAGGGAGCAAAGGAGTAGAAAGGGGAATCAATGCAGAGCTTGAGGCTGGTGTAACAGAAATGGTTTTGGAGCACTGATACCACTACCTTTTCCAGGACAGTTAATGAAGGGCAATAAATGCTGGCTGTGGAACGCACACATTTGTGAACAAATACTTTGAAATCAAAGTTAAATGTGTGGTAATGCATTTTGGCACAAGGGATAGGGAGGGCTCTATAGGATTAATGGCTCAATTTTAAAGGATGTACAGGAACAAAGGGACTGGGGAACTCATGTTCATAGTCCTTGAAGGTGGCAGCAGAGATGGAGAGGGTATTTAACAAAGCTTACAGGATCTTGAACTTCACAAGTAGAGGTACAGAGTGCAAAAGAGGGAAAGTTATACCAATTCTTGGTATATACCATTTTAGGTTAGACTAGAGTATTGCACCCAGTTCTGGTCAGCATATTTCAGGAAGGACATAAGGCTCCTTGAGAGGCTGTGGGAGGAGACTTAACAGAGTGGTTCCAGCAGTGAGAGATTTTAGCTACAAGGCTAGTTTGGAGAATCTAGGATAGTTCACCTTTGATCAACAAACTTTGAGGCGAGATTTAAGCTGGGTGTAAAAACTTATGATAGGGTTTTAGGAAGAGATGTAGTGGGAAATGTAAACAATCTTTTTTATGCTATGGTTGGTCAATAACCTGGAATTTGCCACCCATTAGTGTGGAGGACACAAGATGATGAATGATTTCAAAAGAAAAAGGGGTGAGGATAAATGAAACTTGGCTGGGCTGCAGGAATAGATCTAACTAGATTGCTGCCTAGAGTGTCAGCATTCAGCTGAAGGGTGGAATGCCTTAATTGTCATTATGACTCACAAATAATCATTCATTCATATATGTTCTTCTTGAAGGCAGACACTAGGGCTGATTGGTTCCTCGTGCATCAGCCTCAGTGAATTCCTTGGCTAGTTTTCCGTAACACTTTACCATTGCCTTCAGGGGCAAGACAACCAGGGAGGTCCCAAGTCTGCTTCATATCTGCCAGATAAAGATACCATAGATGTATCAGACCATAAGGCTGCTCTTTCATTAGAGAGGGGGAGGCAACCGGTGGCGGTTACTATGCCTCAGGCAAGCAGAAAGGCATTCATGGTTACAGCACCTGGTTCAGGAATTGAACTCCTACTGTTAATGCCACTCTACATTAAAACCAGCCATCCAGCCAACTGAACAAACCAACTTACTGTTGGTGTTAACGTGAACCAAATACCAGACATCTGGTCAACTGAGTTACCTGACCCTGAAAGTAAAACTTTAAACCAAATCAAAGGCTAGAAAGTGGATCAAAATGAAATAAAAACATGCATAATGCAATTTCTCATCAATATTGGCCCACAATTTATTTTTAGATTGATATATCTACTGTTGTGTAGGCATCAGTATCTGCAACAAAATAAACTACAAAGAAACTAAACACAGTGAAAAGGTTACTACCAGAGCTTTAAAGATTAATCAAATGCGCTATGACAAAGACAAGCCATCTAGGCAGATTAACAACTTCAGCCGTCAATCAAGCAATTTTTCATATCCTTCTGAAGTACTATAATTCTGCAATAACTATCATATCAGAGCTAAATTGACGTTTGGACTTGTATAAAAGTTTATGCTAACACACTGAAGCACCTTCAGCAATTATGTTTCAACACTGAAGATCAGAAAAAATATTGTGCAAATGTGCCATTTTCATACATAGAAAGAAAGTACTGCCATAAAAAATCAATTAAAATTATATAAAAATGAACATTACGTGCCAAAGCAGATATTAACATGACCAGTTCTTATGGAAATGATTCACTTGAGTTTGTTTTGGAATACTAACTCGTTAGAATTTGAAAGCTACTGGTTGAAATGGTGCTGTCAAGAAGTGAAAAAAAAAATAGAAAATCTTTCATTGCAGCCAAACCTATTTGTTTTATTATTTCATTATTGTTAAGCTTTGCTTTAATGCTTGGACACTTCTATAGCTACTGCATTATTCCAGCTATGAAGCTTTCCTTTTTAACCTGAAGGTTCTCATAAATCACTGTTGATCAATGCACAATCAATGGTCCCTGTTTGTTGCAAACCCTACCAATCTATCATAAACATCCATAGAACAAAGACAGCTGATATATGCCAGTGGCAAAGAAATTAAAGTAATGGTGAGGCATTTTGTGAGTTTTTCCTAAAAGTGGCATTCTCCTAAACAATTCCACATTTTCACTTATGCCAAACCATTTATAAGTCATTTCAGACTGGACTAACTGTTAGTGAAATTTTCTCATGTATTTACTTGTTGACTTTCAATTACATTTGATTGAAAACTGTAGTTCAAGAAAAGGTACAGACTTTTGCCAATTGATAATGTCAACTAATACTTGGTGAATGTCATTAGTTATTTTAATGATCGCAATTAAATTGGTATAAGATCAATATCAGAATAGATGATCCAGACAGAAACAACTTTTGAAATTATAGAATGTGTCTAGCCATTTTACATTCAGTCACTTGTTAAGAAAAATGCCATCTTTCTGAAGTGGGTATATGTTTACCATTTAATAACTGGGCACAAGATTTGACAGAGATCATGGAGAATCATATAGCTTAGAGACAGGTCCACCTCATCTATGCCAACCAACAAACAGCAAACTATACTCATCCCATTTACCTGCAATTGGTCCATAGCCTACTATGCCCTGGCATTTTAAATGCTTATCCAGTTGTTTCTTAACTGTTGCAAGAGTACCTGCTTTTACCACTCTCTCTAGCAGCATGTTCCATATTTCTACTATCCTCTGGTTAAAAGAATTTTTTTCAGATGTCCTCTAAACCACTTACTCCCCATCTTAAACCAATGCCCTCTGGTCTTAGATACATCATAGAACCCCTACAGAGTGGAAGCAGGCCACTTGACCCACTGAGTCCACATTGACCTTCTGAGGGCCATCTCACCAAGGCCCAAACCTCCTTACTCTACATGGTCAAAAATCCCTCTCTGAAGGCCGTTCTAAGAATTTTCTTCTCAGATTCTGTGCATTGGCTGTTCTCGACCTGATCAAAGCTTTGTGCAGTCAAAGGTCAAAATGGTGGTATATCAATATTAATCAAGAGCCCAACAAAAATTGGCAACCATGCTGAGTACCTTTGAATTTTTTTGCCCTGTTTGCTTTTTGCTCTGATACATGAATTCTCACACTTACATTGTCTGTCCGCAAACCCCTGGTATTTCACACATTTGCACATTCTCCCTGCGTTGGCGTGGATTTCCTCCAGGTGCTCCAGTTTTCTCCCACAGTCCAAAGATGTGCAGGCTAGGTGGATTGGCCATGCCAAATTGCACGTAGTGTTCAGGGATGTACAGATTAGGTGGGTTATGGGGGATGGGTCTGTGTGGGATGCTCTGAGGGTCGGTGTGGACTTGTTGGCCTGAAGGGCCTATTTCCACACTGTAGGGATTCTATGATTATATGATTCACTTTTTACATGTCTTTTTGTAATTCACTGGAAATGTTGGGGGACTTGTCGCAAACATTGTTCTAGCTACTGATGTCCAAAATCAGAGGTTTTATTTTACAAAAATCTAAAATGCCCTATTCCTTTGTACCAAGATACTGTGAAATGTAATGTTTTGTGTGAAAGCCAGGTAAATTACACTTTACATAAGTACAACAAGGTAGTGGAACAGAATGCAGAATATTGTGTTATAGCCATCTGATGCTGCCTGGCCTGCTGTGTTCATCCAGCTCCACACTGTGTTATCTCTGCCTCCAGCATCAGCAGTTCTTACAATCCCTGTATTTAAATAACCCTCCTTTTCTCATGCAGCTACTGATTCTATCCTGAATAATTGAATCAAGAAACCTCCTGACCATTGGAGTTAAACTGACCTTTCTGTAATTACTGGTTTGATCATGTTAACTTATTTTGAACAAGCACGTGACGTCTGTAATACTCCAGTCCACTGGCACATCCCTCAAGACTAGGAAAGACTAGAATGTTATGGGTATGCCATTACAATTTCCACTCCAATTTCCTTCAACATGCTGCCTCAGATAGAGTGGCTGTAGAGATGATGTATCCAGTGGCAGAACAGATCATGACTCAAGGGTGGAGCCTCAAATTTAAGTGATGACCATTTAGAACTGAGATAAAGAGGAATTTCTTCAGCTTGAGTTTGGTGAATCTGAGGATCTCACTGCTGCAGCAGGCTGTGAAGACCAAGTCATAGACTATATTTAAGGCAGAGATAGATAAGGCCTTGATTAGTGAGGGATCAGGAGTTATGGGGAGAAGGCAAAAGAATGGGGTTGAGAAACGTATCAGCCATGATTGAATGGTGGGCTAGATTTGATAGTCTGAACAGCCTAATTCTGCTCCTATGTCTTATGGTCTTATGGTCTAACATCATTTGATGTATCTTATCCCGTCCTGGTGTCTTGTCAACTTCAAGCATCAGTAGACTCAATTCCTCTGTTCTTAAAGCAGCAGAATTACATTACAGGCCTCTGTTTTAGCCAACAATTTCAAAACCCACTTGAATATCAGTATTTCATCATAGCATTGCTTCACTGTTTCCTTCCTTTATGTCTGGAGATATATAATGCAATACCTTCAACGGAAATGACAAATGCTACTCCTTCAAAATACTTTAGGGAAATTAACTGGAGCAACTCTTCACTGAGAAGTTTAGATGAGACTGCTAATTTTTGGCTTATGTTTATTTGATCATCAAAAAACAATTCTAAGAATTAATTAATATTTAATTTGCTGGATTCTGTTCTGAATATTGTGTTTAGTTAGAAAGAGACATGAAACACCAAACAAAAGAAACAATGCACAGCTCAACAAGATCTTTAATATTTTCTGTGTGCCCCACTGGGCTTCATAACAAATGATATACTGATCACTGTTGCCATGCAGGAAACGCAGCAGTTAATTTGTACACAGTGAGCTCACATAAACAACAATGAGACATTGTCAGATTCTTTAATTTTAGTCATTTTTAAGCCCATTCATCTCCCGAAATCTTCATAGCCTTGGTTCAATACATCGGCAAAAGAGATGAACTCTAGAGATAAGGTAAGAGTGAGTGGCCTTGACATCGAGGCTGTGTTTGACTGAGCATGGCATCAAAGAGCCCTAGTAAAACTGGAATTAAAGGGGGTTTTCTCTCTGCTGGTTGAAGTCATACCCGGTAAAAAGGAAGATGATTGTGGTTGTTGGAGATCAGTCTCTCAGCTCTAGGACAGCACTGCAGGAGTCCTCAGTATAACACTCTCCACTCATCAGCTGATTCACCAATGACCTCCTCTCCATCATAAGGTGAGGAGTATGGATTTTCACTTATTATTGCAAAATATTCATCACCATTTATGATGCCAGTGAGGCAGCAGCAGCAAGATCAGGCTAGTGAGATAGCCAAGAGCAAGACACTGGCAGTAGCATGGTGTGGGCTGGAAAGCCTGGAGCGGAATTCTGGTGGAAGCATGATGAGGGCTGGAAAGCCTGGATCAGGACTCTGGTGAAGGCATGGTGTGTGCTGGAAAGCCCAGAGCAGGATTACAGCAGTGGGAAGGAAAGTTGGACTTCTTAATTTATTTCGTTTTCTTATCCTATTCTAAGTTAATGTGAATGGCTCTATGTATATCTGGCAAAGGTACACACTTTTCACCGTATTATTACATTGAATACATGACAATAAATGAGTCGGTTCAAACAATTTCTTTCAGTTTATGTCCAATTACAAGACCCTGATAATATGTAGGTTTGGACTGATAAGTGACAAGTAGCACTTGGGCCATAGAAGTGCCAATCAATGACCATCTCCAACAAGAACAAACCTAACCATCATACCCTTACATTCAATAAGCATTACCTCACGGAATCCCCAATTATTACAATACTAGAGGGTGGAG
The DNA here is from genome assembly GCF_030684315.1 of Stegostoma tigrinum. Taxonomy (NCBI): domain Eukaryota; kingdom Metazoa; phylum Chordata; class Chondrichthyes; order Orectolobiformes; family Stegostomatidae; genus Stegostoma; species Stegostoma tigrinum. The sequence goes on from NC_081369.1 coordinate 32,089,628, forward strand.
CCAGGAACTGAACAGGTCTGGCCATGATCTGTGGCTACAACAACAGATCAGGAGCTAGGAAACCTGTAGCAAATATTTCACATCCTGACTTCCCATAGCCTATCCACTATCTGCAAGGCACAATCCAGGAGTGTGATAGACTACTCCCCACTTGCCCGAATGAATACTTCTCCAACAATACTCAAGACAGCAGCTCTCTTGACTGGCACACAAATAGCACATCCTCAAGCTTGCACTGCTTCCACTACTGATGCACAGAGGCATCAATTTATAAAATGCACTACATCAACTCACCAAGAGTCCTTAGACAGCACCTTCCAAATCCATGACCATTACTATCTAGACAGACATGGGAAGCACATACACATGAAAGCTATCGTTTGCAAGTTCCCCTCAAAGTCACTTACCATCCTGATATGGAAATATATCACAATTCCTTCATTGCCACTGGGTCAAAATGCTGGAACTCCCTTCCCTTTAGAATTTTTGATGTACTAACCCCAAACAGAATTTAAAGAAGGCAGCTCATCACTATCTTCCCAAAGGCAACTGGGGATTGGCAAGAAATGTTGATCCAACTAGCAAAGCTTACATCCAGTAAATGATTTTTTTTTAAAAAATGTACAATGAACATTGGTCTACACAGGGGAGGATTCCCCTGTTCTTCTTTAAATAGTGAGAAGAAACAGTTTAACTATGCCTTTACCTTAAGAATCAAATTGCATGTGCTCAATACCAAAGTGATGTCAGATCAAATGAAACTGGAGTCTAATTCTTTGGGTTCCTTAAGAATGTCTTCCTTCCAATACTTCTACTTCCTTATGTTAATAAGGCTTGAATATTCACATACAATTATGGGCCTAATTTTACCACTAATAGTACCATGGATTCTTTTGGTTTCATCCTAAATAATTAGTTACAAAAGGTTCTATTCAGAAATCCCTCACCAATCACAAATTAATCATTGGTACCAGTTACCGGAATAGAGTACTGTTTCTCAGCTGCTTTGTTTTCATGCATATATTTATAAGTTAATTGTACTTGCTTTAATTATGTGCACCATATAATGAAGCACACACACATTGAATAATGTTCACCTTTCAAGTGAATAATTCCACTTGTCATGAAGAAACCTGAAAAATGTAGAATCTCAAGTTGAATGAAGTCAACAGAGGAAAAGAACAAATTCTACTTCAGGATCAGGGCAACATCAAAGCAACGAAAAGACATTTCACTGCTTTTAGCTGGGGTCATTTGTTGAGAAACCATGAGATAAGGAAATTGAGCACATTTCATGTCAGGGGTAAGATTTCCTGTTTATACTTCATTGCTTCGCGTTGTGGATCAGAAGCAAGCACTTAGAAATTGGATCTTGCACCTCCTATTTTGCAAGGTCTGGAGGTTTCAATGCAGTGTACACATGCACACTTCATCCATGTATGCTATTTTGACTAGACCATGCTATGGACACCCATAGATATCCACAGGCAACAGCCTGTTAATACCTTAGGAGGAAGCTATGTATTCTGTGATGAGCTTTTCTCAGCGTAAATGTAACAAAAGCAGTGACCTTTAAATGAGCCACAGGAGGATGATAATTTAGCTGAACAAGAAGTCAAGGAAGAGTGTGAAGACCAATTTCCACCTCAAACTATCTCTGCCTTTGAAGGCTAGTATACATTTCTAAAGCTCATTTTAAGGCATGGTTCCTAATTAATTTGTGTCTTTAGCAATTTCAACACACTCATTGTGCCGAACATTCATCGTGGAGGGAAGCTACAAGAAACAGCTTTGATCTCAGGTCAAAAATGCACACATGGGGCAGAATTTCCTTTAGATGTTGAGGGTTTTGCTTGCCGGCTGCAGAGCCAAGTGGACTCCTATGCTGCCCCAGGAGTCCCTGCTGAATTGCACATATGTTGGCAAGTCCTTTATGTGGGTCTTTCCTTGGAGGTAGGATTATGAGGACACATTGCTGCTGACCAATCAGAAGTTGGCAGGTCCTGCATCCAGCAGTACCAAGTCGGACGCCATAGCTGCCACAGGAAGAGCACTCTCAGAGCCCTATGATTATGGAGGACCCTGGATAAAGTCAAATGATAGAGGGGATTGCTTCTTAGTTTTGGAAGTGTTGGCTGAAGTGGAAAGGTCGTCAGAGACAAGTGCTGTTGGATGTACAACTACCTCCCTCTCACTGGCATAGCGACAGACTCGTGTGGCTGAGTTAATCTGAGTGGTAACAATCTGAGACTGTTAAATTATTCTCAGTTGGCCACTAAAAGCCTTTAGTTAGTGGCAAGGCAGGAGGGCCAACCAAAGACCTTCACACCCTGGATTTAACATTGGTGTAAATTGGAAACTGGCTTCGTTTAGGGATACCAACACCTTGTTTATTTAAGACCCCTCCTGCTCACTACTTCTGAGTGTGGAACATTTTGTAGTAAAATGAGATTTTGAGAAGATGATGGTGTTGTGGGATTATCACTAGATTATTAATCCACAGACGCAGATAATATTCGAGGGATCCAGTTTCAAACCCTGCTGAGACAGATCATGGATATTGAATTAAAAACATATGTAGAATTAGGAGGCTGATAATAACTGTGAAACCATTGATGTTTGTCAGAAAAACCCATCTGGTTCACTAATGTCCTTTAAGGAAGGAAACTGCCATCCTACCTGGCCTGGCCTACGTATGACTCCAGATCCATGGAATTGTTTTTGACGCTTAACTGCTCGCTGGGCTAAAAAAAAGCATCTGAATGAACATTAACAAGTTTTATAAAACATAACTATTTACAGCACACGACCAGAGGGAACATATTCTGGAACTCCAAAACTCTACAAATCCAGATGATCTGACATGATGACATTGCTCCTTTTACATATCTTCAGGAGCTATTCTCAGAATGAAAATATGATAAATGCTTTACTCTACATGTCACACAGCTTATTTCACAGTACTTCTTCTAACCATTAACAATTAGCCATGTTCATTTAACTAATTATTTCCACTTTTCATATCTCTCAACAAGTTTCTTTTGCACAAGAAATCAACTCCAACAGTGCACTCAGCACCCTTGGAAGATCTATATAATGTATGTCTATTATTATTGCCTGGGGAGGTGAGTACATGGGTGCAGCAGAAAGGCAGTTTCTCTGCAGGCAAAATTATTTGTGGAGCTTCACCAGAAAGTAGACGAGAATCATCATTGATAATGAAATGGATTTCTGGGCCAGGGTCTATAGATATTTTTATGCAGCGCTGTTGGCTGCATGACAACTTAGGTTACTTCCCGTTTATTTCTAAGCCATTTTTCAAAAGATCACTCTCATTCTACATATGATTTCTATCATTAACAAGGTTTTGCATCGCCATGATAGCCATCTGTAAACTTAAACGAAGATTTTTATTCTCTCTCTCAAGACTTTTCCTTTGCTACTTAAGAACATGTTCTGCCCCTGTCTGCACAGGTTCTCCAGTTTCCTCCCATGGTCTGGGGATATGCAGGTTGGGTGGGTTTGCCATGCTATATTTCTCATAGTGTCCAGGGATGTGTAGGTTAGGTGGATTAGTCGTGGGAAATGCAGGGTTACAGGAGGAGGGTAGAGAGATTGGGACTGGGTGGGATGTTCTTCGGACCATCAGTGTGATTGAATGGGCCAAATGGCGTGTTTCCATAGTGTATGAATTCTATGATTATAACACTGATAATCACTCAATTGTGGCACCTTAACTAATTGTTCATATTGACGTGGAGATCTGAATATTTCTGTAAAAGAGAGATATTTTACTTTGTCATTGTATCTCTCTATTGTGTCAGTTGTGTGAGAATACTGGCAAACTCTGTACAAGGAAAATTATTGACAATCTTTTCTTTATCAATTTTCATGGTTTGATTGTGTTGTGTGAATCACTTTTAAATCAGTACTCTCATTAAGGAAGTGAAACTGCTCCAATTCTTGTTGAATATTGGTCTTCTCAAACTCCTTATTAAGCACAGCTTTAAGCTCTGTGAAGACATTGCTTTCAAATCTCTATAGTTTGACCTGTTACTTGTTGAGAGAAAAATATTCTCATGGATGACCAGGGCACATGATCAGACACACTCTAACTTCCATTTATGCAGATTATCAATCGCTGTTTATTGATTATTATCCAGACTGAAACATAGTCCGCTGAATCTTACCAGAACTCAGCTGAGTATTACTTTTGTATCAGTGATAATGGGAACTGCAGATGCTGGAGAATCCAAGATAACAAAGTGTGCAGCTGGATGAACACAGCAGGCCAAGCAGCATCTGAGGAGCACAAAAGCTGACGTTTCGGGCCTAAACCCTTCATCAGAGAGTGGGATGGGGAGAAGGAACTGGAAAAAATAGGGAGTGGGGGAGGCGGTCCGAAGATGAAGAGAAAACAAGATAGGTTCAGAGGAGAGTATAGTGGGGGAGGTAGGGAGGGGAGAGGTCAGTCCAGGGAAGATGGACAGGTCAAGGAGGCTGGATGAGGTGGTAGGTAGGAAATGGAGGTGCGGCTTGAGGTGGAAGGAAGGGTTTGGTGAGAGGAAGAACAGGTTAGGGAAGCAGAGACAGGCTGGGCTGGTTTTGGGATGCAGTGGGGGGAGGGGACGAACTGGGCTGGTTTTGGGATGCAGTAAGGGGAGGGGAGATTTTGAAGCTTGTGAAGTCCATGTTGATACCATTGGGCTGCAGGGTTCCTAAGCGGAATATGAGTTGCTGTTCCTGCAACCTTTGGGTGGCATCATTGTGGCAGTGCAGGAGGCCCATGATGGACATGTCGTCTGAGGAATGGGAGGGGGAGTTGAAATGGTTTGCGACTGGGAGGTGCAGTTGTTTGTTGCGAACCGAGTGGAGGTGTTCTGCAAAGCGGCCCCCAAGCCTCCGCTTGGTTTCCCCAATGTAGAGTAAGCCACACCGGGTGCAATGGATACAATATACCACATTACCTGTATTCCTCATGCAGATGGCCTCAAGGCCCTCCGCTTCTTCCTGTCCCACAGGCCCAACCAATCCCCCTCCACCGACACCATCATCCGCTAGCCGAACTCGTCCTCACCCTCAACAACTTCCCTTTTGATTCCTCCCACTTCCTACAGACAAAGGGGTGGCCATGGGTACCCGCATGGGCCCAAGCTATGCCTGCCTCTTCGTAGGTTACGTGGAACAGTCCCTCTTCCGCACCTACACAAGCCCCAAACCCCACCTCTTCCTCCGTTACATTGATGACTGTATCAGCGCTGCCTCTTCTCCCCAGAGGAGCTCGAACAGTTCATCCACTTTACCAACACCTTCCACCCCAACCTCAAGTTCACCTGGGCCATCTCCAACACATCCCTCACCTTCCTGGACCTCTCAGTCTCCATCTCAAGTAACCAGCTAGAAACTGATGTCCATTTCAAGCCCACTGACTCCTACAACTACCTAGAATACACCTCCTCCCACCCACCCTCCTGCAAAATTTCCATCCCCTATTCCCAATTCCTCCGCATCCACCGCATCTGCTCCCACGATGAGGCATTCCACTCCCGCACATCCCAGATGTCCACGTTCTTCCAGGACCACAACTTTCCCCCCGCAGTGGTCGAGAACGCCCTTGACCGCTTCTCCCGCATTTCCCGCAACACATCCCTCACACCCCGCCCCCACCACAACCGACCCCAGAGGATCTCCCTCATTCTCACACAGCACCCCACCAACCTCCGGATACAACATATCATCCTCCGACACTTCCGCCAATCTACATTCCGACCCCACCACCCAAGCCATTTTTCCATCCCCACCCGTGTCTGCCTTCCGGAGAGACCACCCCATCCGCGACTCCCTTGTCCGCTCCACGCTCCGCTCCAACCCCACCACACCCGGCATCTTCCCCTGCAACCGCAGGAAGTGCTACACTTGCCCACACACCTCCTCCCTCACCCCCATCCTAGGCCCTGAGATGGCCTTCCATATCAAGCAGATGCTCACCTGCACATCTGCCAATGTTGTATACTGTATCCATTGCACCCGGTGTGGCTTCCTCTACATTGGGGAAACCAAGCGGAGGCTTGGGGACTGCTTTGCAGAACACCTCCGCTCGGTTCGCAACAAACAACTGCACCTCCCAGTCGCAAACCATTTTAACTCCCCCTCCCATTCTTTAGATGACATGTCCATCATAGGCCTCCTGCAGTGCTACAATGATGCCACCCGAAGGTTGCAGGAACAGCAACTCATATTCCGCTTGGGAACACTGCAGCCCAATGGTATCAACGTGGACTTTACAAGCTTCAAAATCTCCCCTTCCCCCACCGCATCCCAAAACCAGCCCAGTTCGCCCCCTCCCCCCACTGCACCACACAACCAGCCCAGCTCTTCCCCTCCCCCCACTGCATCCCAAAACCAGCCCAGTTCTTCCCCTCCCCCCACTGCATCCCAAAACCAGACCAGCCTGTCTCTGCTTCCCTAACCTGTTCTTCCTCTCACCCATCCCTTCCTCCCACCTCAAACCGCACCTCCATTTTCTACCTACTAACCTCATCCCACCTCCTTGACCTGTCCATCTTCCCTGGACTGACCTATCCCCTCCCTACCTCCCCACCTATACTCTCCTCTCAACCTACCTTGTTTTCTCTGCATCTTCGGTCCGCCTCCTCCTCTCTCCCTATTTTTTCCAGTTCCCTCTCCCCATCCCCCTCTCTAATGAAGTGTCTAGGCCCGAAACGTCAGCTTTTGTGCTCCTGAGATTCTGCTTGGCCTGCTGTGTTCATCCAGCTCCACACTTTGTTATCCTGAGTATTACTTTTGTTGACTTCCATGGAGAGTTTCTCACAGCAAGATGCAACGAGTTTTCTCATACCATGAACTTGAGCTCAGTTCATTAATTGGATACCACGCCCCCCAATGGTTTCCGTCTTGTCTGATGCTAGCTGATTCTCTCACTTGCAATAGGTGGATGTACCCGCCACAGTCTGGGACCAGACAGGGAAACCTTCAAACCATTCAAAACAGTTATCTTCATTCATCAACCCTGACAGTGAACAAAAATCAGACAATCAGAAGTTGCACCTGCCTCTCATGACTGAAGTGAGCTCTGATGAAGGATCACTGGGCTAAAAATATTAACTGTGTTTTACTCTCCACAATGGCTGCCAGAACTGCTGAGTTTCTCTGGCATTTTCTGTTTCTTTTTCCCCAGTTTATATTTCCCATAGCCACAGCATTTTACTTTAATTTTGGTGACATCGTCAAGATTGCCTGTGACCAGCGTTTGCACCTCACACCGTTGGACACTGCAGGAATTAATATGCATAATGATAAGATTACAAATGACTTTAGTCTGAGCTATAATGGTACATGAATGATGCAACTTCCCCTTGAAATCCTGTCTCTCTGAAGTTGAATATGCACTTTGGCTCAGATAAAAAGACATGCCCTCCAGGTGAGGTCACAGCTATTTGTAAGTTGTAGGTCGCATTTAGGAATCGACTGATCATGGATGGCAATGCAGGATGGGCACGGCACCGTGCATCCCAGGATAGCTTTTTATTAGCTGATTACATTTGTTGATGTTTCTAACCCTTGAAGTTGTTTTCTGTCTCAAGTTAATTTTAATGTTCCCTGCCCATGACTGTGAAGATAGGTTGCATACAATTCTGCCAATGTGGGTGGGATATCTCCCAGCTTGCCGGAAGCTTCGGTGTCCATGAATCTGCATTGCAAGCTTGTCTGAAGGGATTTTTCGAAATCCATATTCTGAAATCTTGCTGGCTGTAGGATTTCCTAAATCTGCTCTTGTTTTAATTTGTGATTAAACCTGCATATAGCCTGCTTCCTGCTTCCTTGGAGTGGTGCAGCCTTCAGCTCAAGGGTGAATTTCTTGATGAACCTGCGGCTGTTGTTGTTGTTACATGTCCTTGGTTGGTTCTGTGAAGTGACTAGACAACATTACGTTTTATTAACCTTCTAAACAATTCTCATCAAAACAGAAAGCAGAGTATTCATGAACAATGCCACTTAAATTTAAGGTTAAAGAAGACCTAAGCACTTCCGCCTCCTCAAAACAAATATTTAATCTTGTGTTCTTTCGTTGTGACTGTATCCTGAGAGAACAATTTAATGTCTGGAATACTGTCATTTCATTGGTCACATTCACCTTTGACATATTTATTTCCCATGATTTCTGGCTTCTCTTTTGAGAGAAATGAAAGGTCTGCTTTGTCATTTGTTCCCAGATCTGGAGTATTCACAGTAAAGAATTATTTCTCGTACACTGTGTCCAATATTCCCACTCTGTCAACCAAACAAATATTCAAATCTACTCAGAGATAGTAGGAACTGCAGATGCTGGAGAACCTGAGATAAAAAGGTGTGGAGCTGGATGAACATAGAGGGCAAGCAGCATCATAGAAGCAAGAATGGGATGTGGTAGGGGAACGGGAGATTTTGAAGCTTGTGAAGTCCACATTGATGCCATTAGGCTGCAGGGGCCTGCATCCCAAAACTAGCCCAGCTCTTCACCCACCTCCCTAACCTGTCATTCCACCTATCCTGTCCTCTAACCTCAAGCCCCACCACCAACTACTACCTACTAACCTCAACCCGCCCCTTTGACTTGTCCATCCTCCCTGGACTGACCGATCACCTCCCTACCTCCCCACCTACAGTCATCTTTACTTGCTCCATCCCCGCCTCTTTGAACGGTCTGTCTCCTCTCCACCTATCTTCTCCTTTATCCATCTTCTATCCACCTCCCCCTCTCTCCCTATTTACTTCAGAACATTGTCCCCCCTAGGCCTGAAACATCAGCTTTCCTGCTCCTCTGATGCTGCTTGGCCTGCTGTAGTGAAAGCTACACACACTGCTTCGTATAATAAAGAAGTGCAATGATTAGGAGTAATATGTAGATTTTCTGTGATCTCTGTTCCATTGTCGAGTAATGTAACACATATCTGCTCTCTCACTCTGATATTAACATCTCTTGTGTCCCAGATTGAAGGAAGTACCATTTGAAGAATTGCATTCTTAACCATATGGGAGTTGGGAGAATAGATTCATCAGCCCTCTATCAAAGCTAAAATCAGTTTTCTTGCAAGTAACAGTGATATCTGCATCCCAAAACCAAGGGTGTCAAACAAAGGTGTGTCTCTATTTAGGGAGAGCAGGAGGAATCTGGGAGGAAATATTCAGAAACCTTCACGGTTCAGTAAAGCAATGAACTGTAATACAAGGTATAGAAATAGGAGCACACCTCAGTATGAAGGTGCTCACTCAGCAAATTTGTACAATGTTTTAAAAACTTAGTAGAGTGAATTCAGGTCTCCATTGTGGCGGGTGTACAGGGTGCTTGATGGTCATGTCCCCAACCAGGTAAACAGTCAGGCATATAAGCCTGCCAGAAATATTAATGCCAACTGCCCACCAATGTATACCTTTCCTCTTCTTCCTTCCTCCAACCCCACAGTCTGTCACTCATTGCTGCCTGCAGGAAATTGATCTGTTCGCCTAGCTATTATGTTATAAAACTACAGGTATATTAGAAAATCTCATTGAGCTTTTCAAACGCATGTGTAAACAAATTCTTTGCGCAGCTAATTGTCTGCCCTGCTTATGAGGACTTGTGGCCTTTCTGGCCCCCAGACTTGTCTCCTGTGCACTGGCTTGGAAGCGACAAGCCTGCCTTCCAGTCTTCCCAGATCCTGAAAATGCTGCCCATTGTGTGCTTTCATTGTGAACAACAGGTGACAAAAAAGCCACTTGCTGCATGGTCAGCAAACAGGCTGTCCGGTTATATTCCTGACAAATCTTAGAAAATGGAAGTCTGACATATGTAATTATATCCAGTTAAAGTATCTTAAGATTAATGACAAATTGACCAACTTCTGCAGCAATTTTTCTTGGGTCTTCTTTCTATAGCTTTTAATGTCTTCTGTTGAATCTATAACCTTCACAGAAAAATTCTTAACATCTTGAGAAATGCAACTATTTCCATAACCACAGACCTGTACACTTGGATAGCAGGAAAAAAATCCTTTCTAATATAACTCAATGTTAGCTAACATGATTGCTTACAGACATGATGCATGAGCTCCACAGATCATCCAGTCTTACAAATATGATTTATGCACGGCTGTCATTCCAATGACAACAGCTGTCATCTTTTAATGCAATCTGTCAGCAGTTTTGCAGACATATACCCGCCTTGTCACTATTCCTTCGCATAGAAAATGCATTTGATCCAGAGGTATTTCGTTTTAAACTTTTATGAAAATTAAACCAGGTACCATCAATGAACACAATGGTCTGAACCAAGGTCTTCATTTGTAAAGGCAACAGGCCTGAAGTTCGTTTGAAGCAAATTCTTTACATTTGTTATTTCTTCACCCCATTTATATCTCCATATAATTCAGTATTTAAGTTCCCTTATTTTCAGTGTGTGTTTGGTATAGGATACAAATCTGATGATGGGAGATTAGATGAATTTGACGTTGGATTTAATAATTCAACCCCACAGCCTTAAATGCCTGGAGTATTTCAAAGTACTGTTAGTGTATCCTCCAGCACAGTTTAGGAGTAATCCCATTTGACTCGAGATGATACTGGAAGTAACATACCTTTACAGGCCTGGACAAACAACAAGCTACTTGCCAGTAATATACTGAGGAGTTATAACAAAACTCTTGCCTGTAGTATACTGGGTTCCATATTAATAGTTGGTTTGATTTCAGGATTATTCTAGTTAAAGCTTCATTTTCTCTAACTGTTGTGTTTTGCCAAGCTCTGCTTAAGCTTAGTTAAACTGTTTAGCTGTTTCACTTGGATCTCAAATAAGGTGATCTTTATAGTCTGGACATCTAGCATACAAAAACCAAAGTGCTCTGAATTCATGTACTTTAACTCCTGGATACAATTCAGAGAATCAGTGGCAACTGAGAGCAACCGTGTCAGAGATAATAGGAAGTGCGGATGCTGGAGAATCCGAGATAACAAGGTATAGAGCTGGATGAACACAGCAGGCCAAGCAGCACCTTAGGAGCGGGAAAGCCGACGTTTAGGGCCTAGACTTCTGATTTCTGATGAAGCGTCTAGGCCCAAAACGTCAGCTTTCCTGCTCCTAAGATGCTGCTTGGCCTGCTGCGTTCATCCAGCTCTACACCTTGTTATCTGAGAGCAACTGTGTGTCCATGATTGCACTTCCATTAGTTTCAATAGTAGAATTAGAAATGGCAACTATTAATGTCAAATTCTACCACTGCTAACCTATTTAATCCTTTGACTAGTTGCAGTACTACCTATACAAAGACTATAGAAAGCCACCTCCAGAGGTGGTTCTTCGGTCCTCTCATGTCAGTAAAACTCATTAACATAGCCATACTGCTGTCAAAGTGAGAACTGCCATTGACAAGAGAGCTGAGGGTAAATGCTGCATTGATTGTACATTGTTGTGATTAGATATATGTTATTACCTCATAATAACTCAACATGAGCCATTGACTCATGTCTGAGCTCTCAAAGTAACAATTTAACAGATTCTGAAGATTTATTTCCCTTTATTTCCTCACTTCAGTCCTTATTTCCCCTCAAGCATGTTTTACATTTTTTCAACTATTTATTATTCTGTCATAAATTAATAAGCTGTCTTTTCAACAATTTAAAGTAATTTCTTTGGAAGTAAACATCTTTATATAACTTAACTTCTCCCAAAAGATGATTCAAGGATTATAACTTCTTATTTCTTCCCTGTAATTGCTATGGCATGCTAAGTAAGCATAAACAATACCAATTCATTTCCAGGTTTTTCTGTTGCTTGTCTAATGGGCTTGTAGCTAATGGGGCTAAAGGTAGGCAAGTATTCTGGCCCTGATGGAATGCATCCCAGGGGACTAAAAGAGCTGGTGGGGCGCAATAACAGATACACTCATGGTAAGTTATCAAAATTCGCTCAACTCTGGAATGGTTCTGGCAGATTGGTAAACAGTAAATGTGATGCCTGTTTGAAAAAGGAGATAGACAAAAGGCGAGTAACTATAAACCCATTAGCTTAATTTCAGTAGTGGAGAAAATGTTTGAATCTATAATCAAGGAAGAAATAGTGAGATATTGAGATGAAGTTGTCCTATCGGGCAGACGCAGCATCGGTTCATAAAAGGCAGACCATGTTTAACTTATTGGAATTCTTTGAGGACATGACAAACACGGTGGACAACACGGAACCGGTGGGCGTGGTGCATCTGGAATTCCAGAAGGCATTCAACAAGGTGCTGCACAAAAGGCTGCTGCATGAGATAAAAGTGCACAGCATTATGTGGAATGTATTAGAATGGATAGAGGATTGGTTAACTGACAAAAAGCAAACAGTGGGGATAAATTACGTAACACAGTATGAAGCTGGATGAACACAGCAGGCCAAGCAGCATCAGACGAGCAGGAAAGCTTGATGTTTTGGGTTGGAACCCTTCTTCAGAAATGGGGGAGGGGAAGGGGATTCTGAAATAAATAGGGAGACAGGGAGAGGTAGATAGAAGTTGGATAAAGGAGAAGATAGGGTGAGAGGAGACAGACAGATCAAAGAGGCAGAGTTAGAGCCAATGAAGGTGAGTGTAGGTGGGGAGTTAGGGAGGGGATAGGTCAGTCCAGGGAGGACAGACAGGTTATGGGGGCAGGATGAGGTTAGAGGGAAGGGGATGGGGGTGAGGCTTGAGGTGGGAGGAATTGTGAGGAAGGCAGGAACTAGCTGGCCTGGTTTTGGCACGTGGCCGAGGGAGGGGAGATTTTGAAGCCTGTGAAACCCACATTGATACCCTTGGGCTGTAGGTTTTCCCAGCAAAATATGAGATGCTGTTCCTGCATTTTTGGGTGGCATCGTTGTGGCACTGCAGGAGGCCCAGGATGGACATATCGTCCGAGGAATGTGGGGGAGGGAATTGCAATGGATCTCGACTGGGAGGTGTAGTTGTTGCGAACTGAGCGTAGGTGTTCCGCAGAACGGTCCCCAAGCCTCCACTTGGTTTCCCCGATGTAGAGGAGGCCACAACAGGAGCAGCAGATACAGTATATAACATTGACAGATGTGCAGGTGAACATCTGTTTGATGTGAAAAGTCTTCCTAGAGCCCGGGTTCAGGGTGAGGGTGGAGGTATAGGGTCAGGTGTAGCACTTACTTCAGTTGCAGGGAAAAGTGCCGTGGGTGGTGGGGTTGGTGGGGAGTGAGGAGCGGACAATGGAGTGACAGAGAGAGTGGTCCCTCCTGAAAGCACATAAGGGTGGGAAGGGAAAAATGTCTTTGGTGGTGGGGTCAGATTGCAGATGGCAGAAATGTCAGAGGATGATGCGTTAGATTTGGAGGTTGGTGGGGTGGTACGCGAGCACAAGGGGGAATCTGTTTTGGTTATTATTGTGAATATGGGGTGTGAGGGATGAGTTGCGGGGAATGCAGGAGATAAGGCCGAGGGCATTTTTGATCACTGTGTGGGGGAAGTTGCGGTTTTTGGAAAAAGAGGACATCTGGGATGTTCAGGAGTGGAATGCTTCATCTCGGGAGCAGATGTGGGGGAGGCGAAGGAATTGGGAATAGGGGATGGAATTTTTACAGGAAGGTGGTGATAAATGGGTGTTTTTCTGGTTGGCGAAAAACAATCCCATAATAATGGTTTGATGGTTAGTGGTGCACCTCAGGGTTCAGTGTTGGGACCGCAATTATTTAAAATTTACATAGATGATTTAGAGTTGGGGACCACATGTTGTGTGTCAAAGTTCACAGACGGCACTAAAATGAGTGGTAGAGCAAAGTTGTGCAGAAGACACTTAAAGTCTTCAGAGGGATGTGGATAGTTTAAGCCAGTGGTCAAAGCTCTAGCAATGTTTGTAAATGTGAGGTTATCTACTTAGGCAGGAATATTAGCAAAATGGGCTATTATTTAAATGTAAAATATTGCAGCATATTGCTGTGCTGAGGGACCTGGGTGCCCTTGTATATGATTCACAAAAAGCTTGTTTGCATGTGCAGCAGGTAAATAAGAAGGCAAATGGAATATTGTCCTTCATTATTAGAGGGATGGAGTTTAAAAGCAAGGAGGACATGCTGCAGCTGTATAGGGTGCTGGTGAGACCACACCTGGATACTGTGTACAGTTTTGCTCTCCTTATTTGAGGAAGGATGTACTGGCACTGGAGGGAGCGCACAAGAGGTTCACTATGTTGATTCTGGAGTTAAAAGTTTGTTTATGAGGAGAGATTGAGTAGTCTGGGACTATATTCTTGGCATTTACAATTTATAGAATCATATAAAATTATGAAGGGAAAATATAAGGTAGAAGCAGGGAGGTTGTTTCCACTGGTGGGCAAAACTAGAACTATGGGGCATAGCCTCAAAATAAGGGCGAGCAGATTTAGGACTGAGTTGAGGAGGAACTGATTCACCCAAAGGGTGGTGAATCTGTGCAATTCCCCATCCAGTGAAGCAGCTGACACTGCCTTGTTGAACTTACTTTATAATGCAAAGATAGATGGACTTTTGAACAGTAAAGGAATTAAGGGTTATGGTGAGTGGGCAATTAAGTGGAGCTGAGTCCATGAAAAGATCAGCCATGATTTTATTGAATGGCAGAGTAGGCTCAATTAAGCTACTCCTGCTCCTATTTCTTATGTTCTTATGTTCTTTTCAGGTTGCTAATAATGAGTTGATCATTAAATGTCTTGCCAGGTTAATTTTGGTGAAGAGGGCATGTTGAGTAAGGAGAGTGCCCAAGCCACAACTTTCCAAAAAAGTCTCAAGACTCAATCCCATAATAAAGATGGTGGATGGTTTCCAAAATTTGGCAACGTGCCCGCCACACATAAATAAGGGTCGATTGAGCTGTTAAGAGCTTGGTTAACCCCAATATAGCATCATGGTGCCTTCATTCTGGGATTATTTCAGTTCCAGCAATGTTTAGCACAGAGGTCGGGCATGACTGGGATAGCCAGAGATTGACAATTTCAGACGGTGGTATATGTTCCTCCAACTGAGGGGTAAATGTCCCACTTACTACTAAATGAGCATTCCCACAATGGGTTTTGGCTATGGACCAGGCTGCTCATTCTGGCAGCAGGCTGCAGACTCTCCTTTCAAGGCAAGGAGCAAGCCATCCATACTGCTCAATTTTCTGCCCACTGTGTTCATATGCAATTGGCTTTGCGGTTGACTGGAATGGTGTGAGACTCCAATTAAAGTCAATGAAGCAGGACATTTGTTCAATTGTTAGCAGCAGCCTCAAGTCATTTGACTCCCTCAGTCCTGGCATCAGCTTGATCACATAGCCACAGAGAATCAACTTGCTTCCATTCTTTTATTTAAAACAAGATAATTTGGAAGAAGAAAAGATTCTAAACAGTGCAAGGAAAATTAAACTGTTCTACATGGGAACTAAAGCCAAAATAAGGTTTTATTCAAACCTTACAGACTTATTGAGTTCAACCTGGATTTTCCTGAAGAATACAGATGGGTAAACCATGAGGTGACTGCCTTGTGACTTAGCAGTCCGTTTGCTACTCTAAGCTAAGAGCTTTGTGTTCAGGTCTGACTCCAAGGCTTAAAAGCCAGATCAGGAGCTTCATGGTGCAGTGTAGGAGCCTGATAGTCAATAGGCTAATTCTTCCAACTGGCTCATAGCAGAGGTTAAGATCAAGGTCAGTCATTACCGACAATGTTCAAACATCTCTCACAAAAAAATAGGGAGGCTTACATCCTACAAGGATGAATCAAACTCAAAAAGAAATAGGAGGAGGTTGTACAGGAAAAGCATGAGGTGCTCATCCTAAGAAATGGCAAGAAGAGGCCATTGTGCCTGACCAAGGAAGTCTAGATGAAGATAGCAGCAGAAGTCAGCTGCTGTGGATCACCTTAATCATCAGTGCAGTGTCAAAGTGGGTCAATAGCCTTCTCTACTCAGCCAGAATAAATTCTACTAACTGCTGAGCACATTGCCGCTAGATTTTGGCAAATCAAGATGGATCCCTAATGGGACTGATTGGGACCAATTCTGGATTTCTATAATTAACTGAGCATGTGTGAATTTCAGAAGTTGATTGGGGCTGCAGTGCAGTAACGATAATAAACATTGATAGTTTTTCCATCATTACAATTACAGAGTCTCAACCACTATTACATTGGAATCTGAGGCCAAAAATATGCAACGTATCTTATGGTATTTTATGCAAGCCAACAGTCTCATCTACTAAGCAAACAGACAATACAGATATTCAGGAGATATACAATCATGCAAAAAGGAAATCTAGAAATCTTGGAAAAAAACACTGATGCAACAGGAAAGGACAAACAGACCACATCAAATACTGCTACAGAGATAGTTGGAACTGCCGATGCTGGAGAATCTGAGATAACATGGTGTGAGGCTGGATGAGCACAGCTGGCCAAGCAGCATCAGAGGAGCAGGAAATCTTGACGTTTCGGGTCGGGACCCTTCTTCAGAAATGGGGGAGGGGAAGGGGATTCTGAAATAAATAGGGAGTGGAGGAGGTAGATGGAAGATGGATAAAAGGGAAGATAGGGTGAGAGGAGACAGACAGATCAAAAAGGCGGGGTTAGAGCCAGTGTAGGTGAATGTAGGTGGGGAGTTAGGGGGGGTGATAGGTCAGTCCAGGGAGGATGGACAGGTTGGGGGGCGGGGGAGGATGAGGTTAGTGGGTGAGAGGAGGAATATTCTAGGTAGTTGTGGGAGTCGGTAGGCTTAAAATGGATATTGGTTTCCAGGTGGATGCCAGAGATGGAGACAGAGAGGTCCAGGAAAGAGAGAAAGATGTCAGAGATGGCCCAGGTAAACTTAAGGTTGGGGTGGAAAGTGTTAGTGAAGTGGATGAACTGTTCGAACTCCTCGTGGGACCACAAGGCGGTGCTGAAACAGTCATCAATGTAATGGAGGAAGAGATGGGGGATAGGGCCAGCGTAGCTTCGGAAGAGGCATTGGTCCATGTACCCTACGAAGAGGCAGGCATAGCATGGGCCCATGCGGGTACCCATGGCCACCCCCTTTGTCTCTAGGAAGTGGAAGGAACTAAAGGAGAAGTTGTTGAAGGTGAGGACAAGTTCAGATAAGTGGATGAAGGTGTCAGTGGAGGGGGACTGGCTTGGCCTGTGGGACAGGAAGAAGCAGAGGGCCTTCAGGCCATCGGCATGGGGAAGGCAGGTGTATAGGGATTGGATGTCCAGAGTGAAAATGAGGTGTTGAAGGCCTGGGAATTGGAAGTTCTGGAGGAGGTGGAAAGCATGGGTGGTGTCACGGACATAGGTGGGGAGTTCCTGCGCCAAGGGGGGAAAGATGGAATCCAGATAGATGGAGATGAGTTCAGTGGGGCAGGAGCAGGCAGAGACAATGGCTTGACCAGGGCAGTCAGGTTCGTGGGTTTTGGGAAGGAGATACAGGCCGGCAGTGCGGGGTTGGGGAATAATGATGTTAGAAGCTGTAGGTGGGAGGTCACCTAAGGTGATGAGGTTGTGAATAGTTTGGGAGACAATGGTTTGGTGCTCAGGGGTGCGGCTGTGATCCAGGGGACGGTAGGAGGATGTGTCAGAGAGTTGGTGTGTGGCCTCAGTAATGTAGAGGTCAGTGTGCCATACTACAACTGTACCTCCCTTGTCCGTGGGTGTAATGATGAGGTCAGGACTGGAGTGGAGAGAGCGGAGGGCTGCATATTCTGTGGTGGAGAGGTTGGAGTGAGTGAGAGGTGGAGAGGTTGAGGCGATCGATGTCTCGATGACAATTAGAGATGAAGAAGTTGAGGGATGGTGGTGTCCAGGAGGAGGGGGTGCATTGGAGGCAGGAGAAGGGGTCAGTAGAGGGATGAATAGTTTCATGATTAAAGAAATAAGCGCGGAGGCAGAGGCGGCAGAAAACCTGCTCAATATTCAGACAAGAGTTATATTCATCAATGTGTGGGTGGAGGGGGACAAAGGTGAGACCCTTACGAAGGACTGACCGTTGGTCCTCAGTAAGGGGGAGGTCTGGGGGCATGGTGAAGACTCGGCTCTGTATTATTGCGCTGTCTCGAGATGCTGGCTGTGAAATTGGTGGGTGGAGCGACGTGGGCTGTGGGTGGAGCGAAGTCAACAATGAGTGGGGTGGTGTCAGTGATGGGCGGGGTGACATCGGAAGTGGGTGGGGCGGCGTCGGCATTGGCGGAGCGATGTCAGCTGGCAAATCGAGCATGTCTGTGTCGGCCCTGGAAACGGAGGCGGCGACGGCATCAGCAGCGGTGTTGATGGCGTCGGTTGTACTGGAAGTGGTGTACTGGGTGACAGCGGATGTGACGTCATCCATGAAAGCCGTTGGTGCTCCAAAGGTGGTCACATGGCTAATGGCGGCAGGCGAATGCTGGGGAAGGTTCTGGGTTTGGTGGCAAGCACCAGAGAGTTTAAAGTACTTTAGGTTTTTACAATCTAATAAAGCCGAGTAAAATTGAGAGTTTGGGTTGTGGATCTTATGAAGGATAAAATTAGGAGAGGTCCTTTGCATGTCTGGGAGAGGGAGGCTCTGAGATGGCGTAGGCTTGGTTGCAGATGCCGGCGCATTGCAGCAAGTGTGTGTTTCAGAAGTTGCGGCGGGAAACGCTTCTGTAGGAGATCAATGTTTTGATTGTAGCAGTCGTCATGGTTGAGGCCAAATTTGGAAGGTTTAAACGTAGACTTCAGTCCTTTGGGGATTATCCGGTTCCATAGGCAGGTACTCAGAAATAAATGTGGCTGTAGTACTTGGTTTGCTTTAGAATGTGGCCGAGCAGTTTCAGGGCCGAAGAAAGTACAAGAAGGTTGCAGTGGGAGAGAGATGAGCTGAGGTTTTTCCGGAGGGAGGAGGGGAGCTTCTTTAAAGAAGGCATCCTTAGAAGAGGCTTCACAGCGGGATTAGAATTGTTACAGAGATAGTAGGAACTGCCGTTGCTGGAGAATCGGACATAACGCGGTGTGAGGTTGGACTTCGCAAGCTTCAAAATCTCCCATCCCTCAACCACATGCCAAAACCAGCCCAGCTAGTCCTCGCCTCCTTAACCATTCCCCCCACCTCAAGCCCCGCGCCCATCCCCTACCCACTAACCTTATCCCACCCCACCCCCCGACCTGTCTGTCCTCCTTGGGCTGACTTATCCAACCCTAACTCCCTACCTACATTCACCTTCACTGGCTCTAACCCCACCTCTTTGACCTGTCTGTCTCCTCTCACCCTATCTTCTTCTTTATCCAACTTCTATCCGCCTCCCCCTGTCTCCCTATTTATTTCTGAATCCCCTGCTCCTCCCTCATTTCTGAAGAAGGGTCCTGACCCGAAACATCAAGCTTTCCTGCTCCTCTGATGCTGCTTGGCCGGCTGTGTTCATCCAGCTTCACATCGTGTTACATCAAATACTGCTACAGATTTGTCCCTACAGCATTATATCTTTCTGTTATCTATGGACCATCACAGTAGTATATGTTCTAGGCATACGAACAGTCATCGGTGAGATGATACGATTCAGAGACAATGTATCAGAATGTGCATTCTCCATGTTTAAAAGTTCTACAAGCCAGTGACAATTCATTTATGCTAATTCATACCACAGGTCATTGGCCTCGCAAATAGTATGTACAAGTTGAAAAGAAAATTACAAAGCAGGGCTAGACTAAATTGATTTCTCCTTAGGCCTGTTAACATACTGATCAATACAGACTGATAATTTATACAGCTCCAGGCAATGACTGGAATAAAAACAATTATTCAGAACATTCCAAAAAAAATAAACTCCAAAGCAAGCAACCATCATTTATATACCACAATACCTGGCTCATGTAATAAACAAGATTGTTTTTTAGCAGGAACATCTTTGAATGAAAATATTTCAATAATATCTCAGAAATATTGGACATATGGAAATTTATATTTATGGTTGGTAAAAACAGATACATGAAGATCTTATTACACCAGTGTTGATAATAGCTATCATATCATCATAAGAAATATATTGCCAAATCTAATTTGAGCACACAGTACTATAGACTGCTTGTGGCCTGATTATTAAGATGCCAATCCCTGTTCTAATAACGGATGGTTCTGAAGCTCCAGAAAGAAATGGGAGACCAGAATTCTCACAAGTGATAGGTTTTGGAGCACACAGTACTAGACGATGGAAATAAGATTCCAGCAATAGTAATGCAGGCACTCAAACAATCACACAGTGAAATCAGAATCTAGGAAGATGAGAAAAGTAAGGCATGAAAAATATGAGCATGTGCTAAATTGCAAAGGCAGACTTGGCTGTCACAAATTGAATGTTGTACAGTTAAAACAATTTTACTTAAATAGCACCCAAGAGGATGACCCTGTGAAATTTAGCATGGTCAAGGAGATGATATATCACATTATCAACCAGAGAATTTCCACTAGGTGCCTGAGATGTTCCTTTAGTCTTATTGGTGCAAGAACATTTTTCAAAACGACCTTTGGCAATCCTCAAACTAATAAGAGCCAAAATTTGCTGCTTGATTTCCTTATACACAATTAGAAGAAAAGGCTGCAGGCATATTTCAAATACATGGCAATTTATTTATTTTCACATGTTGTTTCATGAGCTTTGTTCTTTTAGGATGTTTTTCTTGTGCTCCACTCTAATGAAGTTACTTTTAGGGATGGGTCAGTGGAGATATACAATAGCATTCAGCAAAGATACATTTCAGTAAGAAAGAAAGACTTGAAGGGAAATTAAAGATGGTATCAAACCAAATTAGAAGGAATACACTCCTGTCAATATTAGTAGCGTATCAGAAGATTAAATAGAATATAAGAAACAAAAAAGAAATAGAAAATTAAGTATGAGGGAAATCTAGCTAGAAATATATAAACAGATAGTAAAGCTTTTGCAAGCATTAGCAAAGTACAGGAACAATCAAAGAGAGTGTTGGACCTGTGGAGTGTGAGTCTAAGGAAATAATGATGGGAAGTGAGGATAACTCAATGAATTAAACCAATATTTTGCATCTTTCTTCATTGCAGAGGATACAAATAACATATCAGAAATAAATGTGAATCAAGAGGTGAAAGGGAAGGAGAAGTTTAAAACAATTACTCTCACCAGCTAATGGGTCAGTTTCAAGTTAACAAAATGTAATGAGTTACATGCCACAGGGATTACTGCTGGACCCTTAACTATTTGCAATCTTTTTTAATGTGTCAGATGAAAGGATCTAAAGTTTGACCATCAAATTTGCTGATGGCACAAAAGTAGATAATAAAATAGGTTGTGAAGAGGACATTAGAAGTCAGGAGAAGGATATGGTTAGATTAAGTAAATGGGTAAAATACAATTGGCACATGGAGACTAATGTAGGAAAATGTGAGCTTATCTTCTTTGACAGGAAGAATAGAAAAGCAAGATATAATTTAAATGGAGAGAAATTGCAGGGCAATGAGATACAAAACAATCTGGGTGACCTGGTACATGCATCACAAAATATTACAGCAAGTGCTTAGGATTGAAAATCATTTGTATGTTGTCATTTATTGCAAGAAGAATTAAGTATCAAAGTAGTGATGTCTTGCTAGCGTTGTACCGGACACTCATAACATCACACCTAGAACTTGGCATACAGTTTTGATCTCCTTACTTGACAAGGATAAAGTTAGTCAGGAACAGTTTAGAGAAGGTTCACTCAACTCATTCCTCAGATGAGGGCATTACCTTTTGAGGAAAAGTGTTGTTGGGCAGTTTGGCACTAAATCCATTGTGGTGTAAAAGCATGAGAGGCAAACGTTTTTACTAATATAAGCTCCACAAGGTGGATGTTGAATGGATGCTTCCCCTAATAGGGGAAAGTCAAACTAGGGGCCCAGTTTAAAGACAAGGGGTTAATTATGATTTATAGGAGGTGAATCATTTTTTGTCTCAGACAGTTGTAAGTTTGTGGAATTCGCTTCCGCAGATAACAGTGAGGCATGTCATTGAATATTTTTAAGGCAAAGGAACAAAGAATGTTGATTGAAAGGAGTCTGAAAATATTGGGATAGGCAGGAAAGTGAAGCTGAAGCCTCAATCAGGTCAGCTATGAATTTATTAAATGGTGGGGCAGGTTCAAGAAGCAAAATTGCCTACTCTTCGTTCTAATTTATATGTTTGTGTACATATATTGTGTGAACCATTTTACATTTAACCTATAACTTTAAGAGAATTCCCAAATCCCTTTTGTGTGAAAGGATTTAAAATTAAATATCTAGGCATCTGAGTTTGTTAAATTCATCCAAAATAGAGAAGTTATTTTAATGTATCCTACATTTTAAGATCAGTGGTTGAAACTTATTATGCCCTCAATAACACAGGATATGACGAGAGATCAAGTAGAATCATCAGAGAACTCAGTGAGGCTTTTTTTCCATAAGGAGCAGCTCATTATATTAATTAACCAACTTCTAGATTTTGAGAAATGATTGCTGTTAGGTAAAGGTATTAAGGAGGATTATTGCTTGGTAACAATTTTATTAACTGTGTATCTTGCCTCATTCGTATTGTTAGGAAGGGGAGGTCGAACGCCTCTGAGAATTAAAATCGAAACACAAGCCCCCAGCCTGTTATGGCAGGAGTAGAGGTCCCCTTCTAATAATTAAACCTGAAACACCCAGAGTAGCTCACCTCACCTCGCCTAATCTGTTAAAAAGGAGTGGTTAAATGAAAGAAAATCCCTGATATTCACTTTATAAGCAACAAGTGACAACTTATTTATTTAACCATAACAAGTGAACAAATTAACAGCACTACGAACAAATCAATCAATTCCCCCTTCACTAATAACAATTCTGTATTGGACAAAATTCTATTGGGTTTGCTGTTCTAATAAACACAAGCCCCACTTATATAAACTCAAGTAATAAGGAAACTGAATTAAAACTTAGATTCTCAAAGTCCAGATAGGGTGTGTCTTCCAGAATGTTCTGCCTTCTACAGTCATAAATGCCTTTCTTCTGCTGAGCCTTCTGTTGGGGGTGTTTTCGCTGTAAATTCTTCTGTAAGGACTTCTAGCTAGAAGTGTCACAGTATCATTTATAGATAAACACTGTTTCCTGAGAGCTTAGAGATTTCTGTGAGAGCTAGATGTTTATTCCTCAGATGATGGTTTGCTGTCACCTCCATTTTCAAAAACCTTCTTCTCAGATACCCCCGATGACCTGTCAATTTTCTCATAGTTGGATTGGCCCAAGATTGTCACAACCATCAAATTTAAAATCATTTGGTTTTCAATCTCTAAGTGTTTGGTTTAAATTAATTGGATGATCTTCAAGCTAGTTGCCGAAAAATTAAAACAAGCCGAAGGTTTTCAATCACACAGCCAATTGATAAAGGTTTCAATTTCAGAGCTGTCTGTACCTTTTCAGCTATGTAAATCTCCAAGCTTAGAAAATCACTTTACCTCTTTAAATGACAATGCATTCTTCACTCCATCACCTTCTAACTTTCTGCCTTTCAATTCAAAAGTACTCTACACAATTTCACGGGTTTATATCTCACCATCCATCAGGAGCAAACATCAACAATTTTCAACATGGAACTAGAAGGAACTCCAATCCAACCTTTGTTCCAAAGGAGCTGCATGTTGGACACAATGCAGCAACATCTCAGGGTTCCCCTCATGGGCACTGACCGCATGCAGCCCAAGCCCACTCACATTGCCACCTGCCATATGTCAATCTCTCAATATGTAATCAACTTACAGGTTGCATCTGCACTTCAATGTTGCACCGCGAGGCACAAAAGCAACCATCATTGACATGCAGCAGCAAGAACACTTTGTGCTCAAGGACGTGAAACAGGGTCATGACTGGTCCAGGCTGCTTCACTGCTCAGTTTGCTCACTTTCTTAGTTGAACCTACCTAGATGCCCACAGCATACCTGTCTTGTCTTGCCTTTTTGTGCCTTGGACCTCAGCCACAGGTACCAAGATCACAGTATTACTGTATTGTTGAGCCATTTAGTGCAAAGACAAAGCCAGGACACTGTCATGGTTGTCAGCAGTCCTCAGTCATCAGGGAAATAACCTTCAGTCAGAAGATCACATCACAGGAAGTCAGAGGCAGCATCCAATCGCAGTTCAGTGACTTGGATGTAATCAGTCAGCCACTCAAGGTAATTATTATCAGAGGATGCTCTCCTCTTGATATGTACTCAATATGTTTGTCCCTAGCAGGCAGGGAAGATGCGTTCGAATGAGGGAGTCTTGGTTCTAAGATACTTATGTAAGGTTTAGGAAACAAGGAACGGAAAAGGCTCTAGAGGGATACAAGTTAGCCAGGAAGGAGCTGAAGAAAGGTCTTAGGAGAGCTAGAAGGGGGCATAAGAAAATCATGGCAGATAGGATGAAGGAAAACTCCATGGCTTTTTAAACACGAGTGAAGAATAAGAGAATGACCAGAGAAAGGGTAGGACCAATCAAAGATTACAAAGGGAATTGGTGCATGGAGCCTAAAGACGAAGGAGAGGTCCTTAATGAACACTTCTCTTTGGTATTGACAACTGAGAGGGACTTATTTGTTGGAGAGGACAGTGTGAAACAGGCCGATGTTAGTAAGGAAGATGTACTAGGAATGTTGAGGAACTTGAAGATAGAAAAGTCCACTGGGCCTGATGGGAATTATCCAAGGATTCTATGGGAAGTGTGGGAGGAGATCACAGGGCCTTTGGCAATTATTTTTTGTCCTCACTGTCCACGTGTATACTGCCGGAAGATTGAAGAGAGGTATATGTTATTCCCTTCTTCAAAATAGGGAATAAGAAAAGCCCTGGAAATTACAGGTCAGTTAGTCTTACGTCAGTGGTGGGCAAATTATTGGAAATGGCTCTGAGAGATAGGATTTATGATCACTTGGAAAGGCACAGTTTGATTCATGATAGTCAGCGTAAATCATGCCTCACAAAACTTATTGAAATCTTCGAAGACATGACCAAACACGTGGATGAAGGTAGGGCAGTGGATGTGGTATACATGGATTTAAGTAAGACATTTGATAAGGTTCTCCATGGTAGGGTCATGCAAAATGTAAGGAAGCATGGGATGGGGAAATCGTGGCAGATTGAATTCAGAATTGGCTGACCCTGAGAAGACAAAGGGTGGTAGTGGACAGAAAATATTCAACAAGGTGCTCAGTTGCAAGTGTTAACACAAGGATCTGTTCTGGGTCCTCTTCTATTTGTGATTTTTGTAAATGATTTGGATGTCGGAGTGGAAGGGTGGATTAGTAATTTTGCAGAAAATACAAAGGTGGGTTGAGTTGTGGATAGTGTGGAGGGCTGTTCTTGGTTACAAAGGGACATTGACAGGATCCAGAGCTGGACTGTGAAGTGGCAGATGGAGTTTAATGCTGAAAAGTGTGAGGTGATTCATTTTGGAGGGACAAATTTGAAAGCAGAATACAGAGTTAACAGAAAGATTTTTGGCAGTGTGGAGGAGCAGAGGCATCTTGGGGTTCAAGTCCACAGTTCGCTGGTGGATAGAATAGTTAAGAAGGGGTATGGTGTGTTAGCTTTCATTAATAGAGGGATTGAGTTCAAGAGCCATGACATTATGCCCCAGCAATGCAAAAGCCTGGTTCGGCCTCATCTGAAGTATTGTGTCCAGTTCTGATCACCTCATTACAGAAAAGATGCAAAAGCGCTGGAAAAAGTGCAGAGGAGATTTACCAGGATATAGCCTGGAATCGAGAGAAATCTTACGAGGAAAGATTGAGAGAGCTAGGGCTTTTCTCTTTAGAGCAACAACAGAGGTGACTTGATAGAGGTGTACAAAATGATCAGATGTATAGATAGAGTGGACAGCCAGTGACATTTTCCTAGGGTGGAGGTAGCTATTATGAGGGGGCACAGTTTTAAAGTGAGTGGAGGTAGATATCGGGGAAACGACAGAGATAGGTTCTTTACTCAGAGAGTGGTCGGGGTGTGGAATGCATTGTCGGAGAGGGTAGTGGAGTCGGCCTCATTGCGGCATTTAAGCGGCTATTAGATAGGCATATGGATGTTAGTATAAGGTAGGGTGGAGGTTAGATAGACCTTAGGATTAGGGTAAAAGTTCAGCACAATATTGTGGGCCAAAGGGCCTGTCCGGCGCCGTACTATTCTATGTTCTATGTTCTATATTCTTCTAAGGGATGAGGACCTGAGTGTCAGGCAGCATCCCACTAACAGTCCTCCAATTATTTCTTTCTGTTGCACTGAACTGTGAGGTCAGTAAACAAGGTTGGTTTTCACCAGCAGAAGCCAATGTGTTGGCTCAGCAATTGGCATGCACACAACCTCCCAGCAGTTCAAAGAAGCATTTTTTGACACTCATGCTAAATCTTTCTGCATCACTGTGGGCTAGTTTCTTCTCCAAAAGAGCAAAAGGCAGGTATTAAGGGAAACAAAAGTCGGTGGCACTGACCTTGCTGTTGATGCAAGTGGGGAGATTTCCCAAATGTGTCGGTCAGTGACAAAGAGGGCATGTAGGGTTGGAAGTGCCTGCGGTTAAGGTGAGTGATAGTGAGTAAACAAAGATGTTGTGATAGTGAGACTTGTAGAACATGAACTTTGGTGGGAAGTGGGCCCAGTAGTTGAAGCACAGTAAGTGTGAGGTATTGGAGAGAAGCTGGTCAAGTGGAGAGGAACCTTGACCTTCTTCCTGCATTGCTGGACTGAGATTACAGTGACCAGGCTGCCATTGTCTAGTATTGTGGCTTCCTTTACTGGTCCTGAGGTTGAACAAAAAGCAAAGAGAACAAAGAAAATTACAGCACAGGAACAGGCTCTTTGGCCCTCCAAGCCTGCGCTGATCCAGATCCGCTATCTAAACCTGTCGCCTATTTTCCAAGGATCTGTATCCCTCTGCTCCCTGTCCATTCATGTATCTGTCTAGATACATCTTAACTGACACTATCGTGCCCATCTCTACCACCTCTGCTGGCAACGCATTCCAGGCACCAACCACATCCTGCGTAAAGAACTTTCCACACATATCTCCCTTAAACTTTTCCCCTTTCACCTTGAAATCATGACCCCTAGTAATTGAGTCCCCTACTCTGCGAAAAAGCTTCTAGCTATCCACCCTGGCTATACCTCTCATGATTTTGGAGATCTCAATGAGGCCCCCCCTCAACCTTCCTCTTTCTAATGTATATAATCCTAATCTACTGGACCTCTCTTCATAGCTAGCCCCCTCCATACCAGGAAACATCCTTGTGAACCTCCTCTGCACCTTCTCCAAAACATCCACATCCTTTTGTCAATGTGGCGACCAGAGTCATGTGCAGTGTTCCTAATGTGGCCGAACCAAAGTCCTATACAATTGTTACATGAAGTTGTTCCTATCCACATGGATATTAATACTGACAAAATGAGGTGCAAATTTTCCTTCCTCTGCCAAGTCAAGGGTAAATGTCAGAAACCATGTCAACATTTCCAGACTATCAATGCTTCTCTGGGTATCTTTTTAAAGGTGGCACTAGCATCAGGGACACTGGTCCCTACCAAGATATTCAAGCAGTGGCAAGTTGTTCCAAGTATAGCAAACAAATAGAACAGCGCTAGAATTGGACAATAAGGGTGCCATAGTGGTTGGGTGGGTAGTTGATGAGGTGAGTTTAGTAAACAACAGTGAGAAACTTCACAAAACTGGCACTTAGCCAAAAGACAGAGGATTCAGTCCCATTTCTGTGATGCTGCACTCTGTGTGCAAATGTGCATATAACACGTATCAATGTTTTATGAGAAGGATTAGCTTCAAATTTAGACACAAGTTTAGCTTTCACAAAAGCAATGCTACAGCACAGTGGACCCCACATTTATGTTTGCATTTGTCATGATTTCATCCTGAGACATGGATTTTATATACAAAAAGGTTAGGTCAATTGGCCATGCTAAATTGCCTATAGTGTCCAGGGATGTGTAGATTAGGTAGATTAGCCATAGGAAATGTACTGTTACAGGGATAGGGTAGGGGTGCGAGTCTGGGTGGAATGCTCTTCAGAGAGTCGCTGTGGACTTGTTCGGCTGAATGGCCTGTAGGGATTTTGTGGAAAAGAATATTACATACAATGTAAACACACTCTTTTTGCCTTTTCCAATGTTACACAGGGTCACCACAATTGATCATCCACCAGATCATTATACTTTTAGAAAGACATTGGGTAGTTTTACAGCTAAATGCTCTTCCTGCCCCTACACCTCCCCTCTGTTTGGGCTTGCAACTGGGATTGATATACTCTGGCTTGGCTGCATCAGTGGATGAATTCTTAAGTGCAAAATAAGCATGCTAGAGTAAACTTACAATGCAGTGGAGCACCATCCACCAGAGGTCAGGAGGCCTTTAGAATGGAATACAAGCTTGCATTCAGCAATTTACATGTTGCTTTATCTTTAATCACTGGAATTCAATATTCACATATGCAGCATATATGTTTGCAATAAAGGATGGAGCACAAGCCAGAAGCTCATTAAACAATCTTTTGTGTAATTTAGGTAAATCAAACAAGAATTTAAAACACTGAGCAGCAAATTCTTTCTTCTCTATCCAAGTTTGTTTTTTTGATTAATTGATTTATTATTATGCGTACCAAAATACAGTGAAAAACTCGATTGCAAGTGGTACACGCAGATCATAGTAAGCAAAGCTTGTACAGATCAAAAAGGATTAAAGAGAGGCATACCAGTTACATTGCACAGGTAAGATCAACATTGACAAGATCAGCATTATTCGAGGCTAGAGATTCCATTCATCAGTCTGATAAGAGCTGGAAAGAAGCTATTTCTAAATCTGCGCATGCATGCGTTCGGGCTTTTGTGTCTTCTGCCTGATGGAAGTGGTTGTAGGACATCATTACTGGAGTACAATGGGTCTTTGATGTTGGCCGTCTTTCCCCTGCAGTGAGCCATGTAAATAGAGTCTATGGATGGAAGGTTGGCTTCCATGATGGTCTGGGCTGTGCACACCACCTTCTGTAGTTTCTTTCGGCCCTGGGCAGAGCAGTTACTATCCCAGGCCATTATGCACCTGGACAGTATGTTTTCAATGGTGCATCTGTAGAAGTTGGTGAGGGACTTTATATGCATGCCAAATTTCCTGAGCTGTCTGAGGAAGAAGAGATATTGTTGTGCCTTCTTTGACTGTCATATTTACATGGGAAGCCCAGTGCAGGTTGTCGGTTATCATCACTCCGAGGAACTTGATGCTCTTCACTCTCTCAGCCTCGGTTCCTTTGATGTAAATGGTGCCGTGTTCTCCTCCTTTCTTTCTGAAGTTGATGACCAGTTCTTTAATTTTGCCGACATTGAGAGCCAGATTGTTTTCATTGCACCACATCACCAAGCCCTCTATCACCCTTCTGTAATTTGACTCATCATTGTTGGATATCCATGCCACCACAGCAGTGTCATCAGTGAACTTGTAGAAGACATTTATTCAGAATTTGACAACACAGTCATAGGTATACAGAGAATACAGTAGGGGGCTGAGCACTCATTCTTGGGGAACTCCAGTGTTCCATGTTATTGTGGAAGAGGTGCAGTACCTATCCTCACTGACTGCGGCCTATAGGTCAGAAAGCTGAGGATCTAATTACACCAGGACCAAGGGCACAGAGTTTGGAGATCAGTCGGGAGGACACAATGGTGTTGAAGGTGGAGCTGTAGTTGATAAACAGGAGTCTGATGCTGAGATAATGGGAACTGCAGATGCTGGAGAATCCAAGATAACAAAGTGTGAAGCTGGATGAAGGCCAAGCAACATCTCAGGAGTGCAAAAGCTGATGTTTCGGGGGAGTGGGTTCTGAAATAAACAGGGAGAGAGAGGGAGGCGGACCGAAGGTGGAGAGAAAAGAAGATCGGTGGAGAGGAGAGTATAGGTGGGGAGGTAGGGAGGAGATAGGCCAGTCCAGGGAGGACGGACAGTTCAAGGAGGCGGGATGAGGTTAGTAGGTAGGAGATGGAGGTGCCGCTTGGGGTGGGAGGAAGGGATGGGTGAGAGGAAGAACAGGTTAGGGAGGTGGGGACAAGCTGGGCTAGTTTTGGGATGCAGTGGGGGGAGGGGACGAACTGGGCTGGTTTTGGGATGCAGTGGGGGAAGGGGAGATTTTGAAGCTGGTGAAGTCCACATTGATACCATTGGGCTGCAGTGTTCCCAAGCGGAATATGAGTTGCTGTTCCTGCAACCTACGGGTGGCATCATTGTGGCACTGCAGGAGGCCCATGATGGACATGTCATCTGAGGAATGGGAGGGGGAGTTGAAATGGTTCGTGACTGGGAGGTGCAGTTGTTTATTGCGAACCGAGCGGAGATGTTCTGCAAAGCGGTCCCCAAGCCTCCGCTTGGTTTCCCCGATGTAGAAGAAGCCATACCGGGTACAGTGGATACCACATTGGCAGATGTGCAGGTGAACATCTGCTTAATATGGAATGTCATCATGGGGCCTGGGATGGCAGTGAGGGAGGAGGTGTGGGGGAAAGTGTAGCACTTCCTGTGGTTGCAGGGGAAAGTTCCGGGTGTGATGGCGTTGGAGGGGAGGGTGGCAACTGCACCCCCCAGTCGCGAACCATTTCAACTCCCCCTCCCATTCCTTAGACGACATGTCCATCATGGGCCTCTTGCAGTGCTACAATGATGCCACCCGTAGGTTGCAGGAACAGCAACTCATATTCCACTTGGGAACCTTGCAGCCCAATGCTATCAATGTGGACTTCACCAGCTTCAAAATCTCCCCTTCTCCCACTGCATCCCAAAACCAGCCCAGCTCATCCCCTCCCCCCACTGTATCCCATACCAGCCCAGCTTGTCCCCGCCTCCCTAACCTGTTCTTCCTCTCACCTCAAGCCACACCCATATTTCCTACCTACTAACCTCATCCTGCCTCCTTGACCTGTCTGTCCTCCCTGAACTGACCTATTCCCTCCCTACCTTCAGAACCCACTCCCCATTCCCCTCTCTGAAGGGTCTAGACCTGAA
Source organism: Stegostoma tigrinum (assembly GCF_030684315.1). Classification (NCBI taxonomy): domain Eukaryota; kingdom Metazoa; phylum Chordata; class Chondrichthyes; order Orectolobiformes; family Stegostomatidae; genus Stegostoma; species Stegostoma tigrinum. The sequence goes on from NC_081369.1 coordinate 32,120,599, forward strand.
ACATCAGCTTTTGTTCTAGTGAGATGCTGCTTGGCCTGCTGAGTTCATCCAGCTCCACACTTTGTTATCTAGGAGTCTGATGGTGCCTTTGATGTCCACATGTTCCAGGGATGAGTACAGTGCTGGGGATGTGGCATCCTCTGTGAATCTGTTACATTGGTAAGCAAGCTGTTGGGGATCGAGGTGGGCTGGGAGACTAGAGTTGATGTCGGCCATTGTTGGAGGGTTTTCTCTGATGTGGGACAAAGACCAGGAGGCAGGCAGGATTCAGACAAGTGGAAGATGTTTATTCAAGCAGGAACCAGTTTAGGTCGGGAGAGGGCAAGAGGATCTTCCCTAAATCTGGCTTCAGAAGATAGATAGATGATATACCATCTAGTTTTACAAAAAAATGTAGCATTTTTATACACTTTGTGTTAACAGTCATCGAATATAACATAGTCATCATCCTTCCCCTTTATCCAAACACCCAATCCTGTGGGACACCTAACCAATGATGGGCAGTTCTACAGACAGCCCCAGGTTCCCATGGTGTTATGTTGATCCTATGGTATTAGCTAGACATTGTAATCGCTAGACCTTGGGATCTTTCCATGCATCCTATTCATTTGCATTCCAGATGTTTAATGGCTATACTCCTTTTGCACTTTGTTAGGCTTGTTCATCTGTAAGGGCAGCTCAAATTCTATTTCTCATTGTATTTTAGTGCCATCTTTTGTCACATTCAGTTATTTTGTTTTCCCACTGTCCCAATTACATAATGTAAAAATAAAAAGTTAGCTAGTTTTAGCTGATTGCTCCAAGATTAACTTCTGTTATAAAGTTAATTATAAGTCTAAAGCATTATGCAACTACTTCTACTGTCAGCAAGTTATAATTTATTGGTTGCGGTCAATCTATCTGGTTCAGGGCACAAGAGAAGGAGCCTCCTAAGGCGAGTTAATCTTTACATCTAAGCTTAAATTTTTGTTTAAGGCCTGTATTATATCCTGGTTATGTATTGAAACCAACTTCTATAGTTAGAGCATTTTTAGCCAGAAACAATTTAATATTGCTGATAGCGTCAAAGAGGCAACTATTTACTACAAAATAACTTTAGCTGTTATGCTTTGCAGCTGCTTGCGGACCTAATCTAGCACCTGACATCACTCATTTACTGGGACAATCATCCTTCCATTAATAAAGCTGGAAACTGTCCTTTATCTGTCCTAAGGCATCTGTTTATCAGAACTGTCTTGGATGGGAACATACAGCGTTCTTTAGCTGACCTTCTAGCGGTTCTGTTCAAAGGTTACATTGTATTTCACTGTGTGAGCTGGCTGCTTAGTTTTGCTTAGCTTCTGTCTGCTATCTTGTAAACTGGCATGGGTCGCTTAGTGTGGTCAGGTACAAGTCACATTAAAAGGCCAGGTACAGGATACTCCTACAGCCATAACAGACTCTCGAACCACTTCAAGATTATTGAGGCCAGAGCCACTGGGTGATAGTCATTAAGGCACATTGCAAGTGCTTTTTAGGGACGGGAATGCTGGTGTGTCTTCTTGACATAGGTGAGGACTTTGGCATGTAGGAGGGAGAGGTTGAAGATATCCGTGAGTACCTCACCGGTTGGCCCGGACAGGATCTGAGTACTCGACCGGGGGATACTGTCCAGGCCCGTTGACTCCCAAGAAGACTAATCTGGCAACTGCAGCAGTGACAGAGGGAACAGGTGCGTCTGAAGCTTTCGGAGCACGGGGCATCGCGCCACCAGCATTCTGTTCCAACTGAGCACGCCAGGGAGGGATGTGTCTTTGTCCAGTATCTTGTTCTGCTTCATTTTGTATGTGGTAATGTTGATTAGGCCTTGCTACAGGCTACAGGAGTCTATTTGATATGTTTGGGCCTTTAACTTGGTCCAGTACTGCCTCTTGGCATCCCTGATGGCTTTGTGGAGGTTATGTCTAGATTAACTGTATTGGCCCGGGTCACCCCGGCTTGAATTTTTGGACGTCTGGTCTTCAGTAGGAACTGAATTTCCTGGTTCATCCAAGGTTTATGGTTGGGGAACGCTCGGATTGACAGCTTTGGTACACAGTCCTCCACACATTTGCTAATGAAGTCTGTGATGGTGGTGATGAATCGTCCAGGTTTTCCGCTGAACACTTGAACACAGTCCAGTCCATCGAGTTCGAGCAATCCTGGAGACAGTCTTCCGCTGTCTCAGACCAGCACTGTACTTCATTTCATGAGGGATTCTCCTGTTTCACCTTCTGCTAGTAGACTGGGAGGAGAAACGCAGCACAGTGGTGTGATTTCCTGAAGTGTGGGCGGGAGATGGTGTGGTAGGTGTCCTTGATGGTTGTCTAGCAGTGGCCCAGAATGTTCGGTCCTCTGGTGAGGCAGGAGATGCATCGTTGGTATTTTGGCAATGCCCACTTGAGGTTGGATTGGTTGAAATTACCAGCCACAATGAATAGTGCCATGGGGAATTTTGTTTCTAGAGCATTTGTGGCAGTGTAAATCGAACCCAGGACATTGTTCACATCCACATGGATGGTATGTAGACTGCTGTCGGGATGGCAGAGGTGAACTCTTGTGACAGGTAGTAGGGACAGCATTTTTCAGCAAGATATTGTAAATCTGGGGAGCAATGGTTTATCAGGGTCACTACATCCAAGCACCAAATGGTATTGATCAGGAAGCATTGCCCACCACACTTTTTATTCATTTAATGGCTTTGCTGGTAAAATTAAGAATTTTTTCCCCATTCTTAATTGTCCTTGAGCAGGAGGCAGGTGATACTGAGCCACATTCTTGAAATTTTGCAATGGGTGCGATACGGGGTGGGTGGGGCTAGCAAATACTCCTAAAGTGCTTTCAGAGCCGGAGTTCTGTTTTTGGATTCTGCAATGAACATGATATGAAAATTTTGTTTCAAGCCAGAGCAGTGTGCAACTTGGAGAAGAACATGTATGTTATTTTCCCATGAATCTGCTGTCCTTGTCCTTTGAAATGATAGCGGTCACAGGTTTGGAGGGGCTTTGTAGAAGAAACCTTGCATTGTATCATTAAGAACATGTACGCTGGTGAGAGGCAATGAGTGCATACTGTGGTTGAGGATGGGATGCTGATTAGATGAGCTGCTTTGTCCCAGATGAAGTTGAGCTCTTTGAGAGTTGTTGGAGCTCCAATCATCTGGAATCTGGATAAATGCCTCAGTTTCCATCATATTTCTGACATGCTGTAGGGTATTGGACAGATAAACTGAGGTGGGTTACTCAGTGCAGAATACCCAGAGTATAACCTGCTCATGTGATAACCGCTTTTATGATGCTGGGCTAGTTAATATGCAGATTAATGGTAGCCACAAGGTATTGATAATTGGTGAATTGTCAATGGTAATTCCATTGAAGCTGAATGTTACTTGGTACATACCAGTTCAAGCCTGAATTTTGACAAGGTCCTACTCTGTGGACTGCTTTATTATCTAAGGATCTGAAATTGAAAATTAACACAATTTATTCTGAATTGCATACCTATGCATATTTTGAGATTATCATGCTGTATATAGCCTGGAATCTCAAAGGTTTATCTGTTCCTTATTGTAAACAGTTGAAGCAGATAGAAATAACAATATAATTCCCAAGAGATTCATTGCCTGGATGATCTTTAAAAGAATCCATCCAAAATTTCCAGCAGGCATTTACTACATATGAGCATATTATTGTCTTCTGGACAAATGTTGACATTGACTGGACATATTTGTCATAGATTTAACATTCAAGGTTATTCTTGTGTGATGTTGATACATGCAGTTACAACAGAGCCAAGTTTCAAACAAGCAACTTGAAAGTGGCAATGTGATGAGGAAGAACCGCCACCTACAGAGATCGACATTATCTGTGTTATTTCTTCTGAATATTAATTTACCTTATCTAACGTTCTGCTTACAATACAAACCTCAGTTTGCTGATGTATGCCATGTAAAATAGACACATGGGAAATTTTAGTATCATGAAGACATTTTCCCAGTTCTTTTTGAGGTTTAGTTTTGATTGAAAACCATGAGCCATACTTGAAGGTTGAAAAATATCTTTTTCTTGGCATTAACTGGTAACTGTGCTATATTTAATATATGCATTCCACAAATCAAGTGGTAGCATATTTTATAATAACAAAAGTAGCCTCGTGCAAAACCACATTACAGAATCTCTGAATGCACTTACAATTAGATCAGCATGTATTAGCTGAGATAAGATAGGTTCAAAATAGGTGCAATTTTTCTTTTTGAAATTATAGAGAAAATAGAGGGTAATTCTTTGGCCCAATTCACAGAGATTGGCAGGAATTCTTAGCAGAAAACCCTCTGTCTCAATCTGCATGTACAGAATAGATAAGTGATGGATATAACTTGGTGAAACAGGAGGCAACAGCAAAATAGAATAATTCTACATCATCTCTTACCAGAGTACTCAAGGTTGTAAACAAAAGGATGAAAAAGACTCTTCATTTTTCATTAATAATCATTTTATTAATTAGCAAAATTTACAATTTCAAATATTTGTATAAATAAACAAATTGTGAGTTAAAAAAATATATTATCCTCACATTTTCCAGTACCATATAATTTACCATTACAGGAAAGCATTATGTGATGTTTATCAGCCTAAGAGATTAATACCACGCACCAATCACTCACTCATCAGTGCAAATTATTGTGTTTTGAGCTGAAGTTTCGGGAAGAAGAAAATCATTTATGTATTGTCCTGAGGTAAAACCGGATGGCTCTGTCAATTCTTGACTTTAGGATTTTGCACATTCTGTAAATTAAGTGCAACTGTTGTTGTCGTTGTCTAGTTGCTTTTGACAGGAACTCTTAGTTGATAGACATTACTATGCCACTGGGAAATGAAACCATTAATTGAAGCTATGGTGACTAATCCATTACCTTGCCCTGCTTCATAGATCTTGACATAACAGTTGTTCCTCCAATCAGAAATTCATTCATGCAGATGTGGATGAAGCTACCATCAAGATCAAATAATTGATTATATTCTTTGACCTATTGCTACGCACTTCAGGCCTCGGATTAGAGCAAAGCAATATACATCTGATTGAACAAGCAATAGTGGTTTGCTTTGTTGGCAAAATTCTTGTTTTTCTGAGAGCTGCAGCTAGTTTTTTTTTAATCCAGCTGGGTATTTATATATCTGAAAAGGGTACCAAAGGTGACTTTTAAGTTACAACTTTATGAGATGTCAATTGAATAGTGGCTTTTTTTAAAAAATGTGTGCGAATAAGAAGTGAAGAGCAGGATGGGTAAATGGCTCCAAATATTTAGAGGTGCAGGATTGCATTCATTTTGGGCCCAGAATTGAAGGATTCTGAAATCTGTCAAAGGTCTTCCCAGTTTGTTCCATAATATATTTTTTAAAATCCCAGATGTGGTTAGAGAAGCACATGCTTTCTAAATTAGACAGCCAAGCTAATGCTAATTCTTGGGTGAGATGATCTTCAAATGTTCCTGCTGCAATTGGTTACCTATAACGTATCAACATGAATACTGGCTATTAACTACCAGTATTTTGTTAATTATGATCTCTCATTCCTTTCAAGATCAAACCAGTATATGAATACAAGTACACTTTCTTTATGTTAATATCACGTATGGAGGAAGTCACCATTGCTTATTTATCATGAGGAAGCCTGTAGTCTGTAGTCTTTCAGTGCAGGGTTGTGCAAGTACAACATTGTTAAGGGTATTATCTTTTGGATAAGATATTAATGCATGTAGTTTGGAAATTATTTTTATTTTGCTTTCATATACAAGAGCAAGACACAATTGTATTTTGATTACCAGAATTACTTTGCTTAGAGGTACGCATATGGTAGAAGAAGAGGCAGAACCAAGTTAGTGGCAGAAGGTCCTGGTCCAATCAGGGAACTCAGTTTCTATGAGGTCTACCTGGCTCACCTCATCACAATCACTACATGGAGGACCAACTATTTTGTTTGCTATAGAAACAGATATTATATAAATGCTAAATATCTAGGAACAGTAGAGTGCTATTGATATTTTATCATTGATGTACACTGATTATATAAAGAAAGCTGAATGAGGTGTCAGAATTTACAAACAGAGACCAAAACTATAAAAGGCAGGAAGTTTGCTGCAGCTATACAATATCTGCAATATGTGGAGTTTGCAAATGGTGTTTGTTTCAAGGAACAAGAAACCTAGATGAGGTGTACATGTCTGCAGTTCCAAGGCTGCCTGTGGCTCAGGACTGTCTGAGATAGGAAACATATTGATTGTTATCCTCAACCAGTGGCACGTTTATCCACCAAGATGGTCATGCTGCTAGATGCACGTGCCACAGGTACCTGACCCCAGGATGCACAAGAGAAAACTGGCTTACATAGCGAGCCTTCTGTAGAGGGAGAGAAGGAATAAAGTTGAGCAGCACAGTCAAAAATGAAAAATACAGAGACTAGATTCAGGAGCTGGCAATAGACAAATGTTACAACCGGCTGTACAATGCACAGAATTATCCCTGAGGGCTCAGATAAGGATAACAAGACCATTGTGTGCAGGGCTGAGATGATTTTGTGGATGTGCACCATTTTACTTAAGATCATAACGATGGAATTCGAGGATGTGTATTACTGTTAGCTGAAGATTGGAAGCTACATCCTTAAAAAACAGCCAGAAATTTAGCAAAGTTTGGAACTTTGGAGGGCTTAATGGTTGACATTAGTAATATATGCACTAAATAGGCTGCTGGTAAATCTGTGAAACCTAAATTTGTTGTATCTGCGATTAAATATGCAAAAAGAGAGTTGGTTAGCTCACTTGGCTGGCTAGCTGGTTTCTAATGTACTGTAACACCAATAGTTTGGGTGCAATTCCTGCACTGGCTATGGTTACCACAAAGAACTCTCGTTCTCACAAATCCCCCTACCTGAGGTGCAATGACTTCAGGTTAAACCACCATGAGGCATCTTCCTTGAAAGGAACAAAAGCCCTATGTCTGGTAGAACTACTACAATTTACATCAATGTGTGAATTAAACATCATATTGACTGTCATTTACCTGTTAATACATGTTAAATTTAAGTCAATTTTGGTTTGATTGCTAAAGCAAAAGTCATAAAAAGTGAAATATTGTCTATTGATTTTCTCGTCTGGTTTGTTGGCCTCATTGCTGTGATCGAAACACATCTGGAATACTTTGTGCAAGGATGGGTAATGCACTCAGAAATTATACATTAGCCTTGAAAAGTGTGGCTCATAGATTCATCATAATGTTCCACTCATCCAAGGGCTAGAAAATGACAAGAGCTTGCAGAAACTAAATTCTATTCGTAACAGTAAGGAAACTTAAGGAGTGGTTTCATTGGGTCTGTTTAGAATCTTGAAAACAATTGGAAGTGTAGATAGAGAGAAACATCTGTACTGCTGTGGAACTCAGGGGCCAAGGAAAAAGCTCAAAAATTGATATCTGCCCTTTTGTAATATGTTGCCATAGATCTTGACATTGTGTGATAGAATGAATGGTAACATTACAGCCAGTTTTATATCTGTCCTGATTTTCATATCCATTGATAATGAAGAGATAGAATGCTTAACATGCGACTTCCATCCTCTTTTGTTTGATTAATAAGTTAAGGTATACATGAGAGAAGACACTAGCAACAATTCAATATGTGCAGGTGCAGCTCACAATCAAGTTTAACTAATTAATGGTGAACAGAAACTGTATTGTCTGTGTACATCCAACTTTCTTCTTACTTATATTGCCTACAAGACAGTGATATGTGAAGATAAAACACAAAAGATATTTCATAAAGTAACACAATTACTGTGAGCTCATTTAACCGTTCAGAAATCTCATGTTTTTATTGTAGAAGAAAACAATGGATCTACTCAAGAAAGTACTTCATTTCCTATTGCAAAACATGATTTCCATCACCGACAACTTATTACCATTTTGTTCTGATGTTCTGTTTTGCATGAAGAACCATGCACCTTTTGGATGAAATAAAACATTCTCTTCTGGCTCCGAGCTCAAATGCTATTTGTTTTTGTGTTAGTAGTTATTTGCATCATTAGATAATTTGTTGCATTGGATTTTTTTGATTCCACCTTCTCTAGCATCTATCTGACCAATAAGAAATTTAATTCTACTAGACCAGTTTCTTTTTGCACAATAGAATTTTTCTGAATTGTATACTTTTCTAGATATTTACCTATAAATTCTCAAGTCATACAACTTGCAGAGGCACATTAGAGTCATAGAGCATCATACAGCACAGAAACAGGCCCTTCAGCCCACCCATGTCTATGCTGACCAACAAACAGTAAACTGCAAAAATCCTATTTACCTGCATTTGGCCAATGACCTAATATGCCTTGTCATTTTAAGTACTCATCCAAATGCTTCTTAAATGTTGTGAGAATATTTGCCTCCACAATCCCCTCAAGCAACGTGTTCCATATTTTTACCAGCCTTTGGGTAAAAAAAAATTCTTGTACAGATTTCCTTTAAACCATTTGCTGCTCACCTTGAACTTATGAACTCTGGCCATGGACGCATCTGCCATGAGAAAAAGATTCTCCCAATCTACTCTTTTTGTGCCTCTCATAATTTTGTATACCTCAATCAGATTCCTCCCTCAGCCTCCTCTGCTCCAGGGAAAACAAACCCAGCATATCCAATCTCTCCTTATAACTTAGTCTTTCCAACTCAGGCATATCCTAGTGAATGTCTCCTGCACCCACTCCAGTGCAATCGCATCCATCCAATAGTGTGGTTACCAGAACTGCACGCAGTATTCAATCCATGGCCAAAACCATTATTTGATAAAGTTGTAACAAGATGTCCTTGCTCTTGAATCCTACATCCTGGCTAATGAAGACAAGGATCTGCCTTCTTCACTACTCAGTCTACCTGTGCTGACACCTTCAGGGATCTATGGACTTATACACCAAAGTCTCTTTGTTCCTCAGTACTCCTGAGGAACCTACAATTCACTGTCCATGTCCTTCCCTTATTAGCATCGCCCTTCACTGCTCAGAATTTAATTCCATCTGCCATTGCTCTGGTCAATTTACCAGCTGATTACTATCACACTGTAGCCAGAGACTATCTTTCTCAGTGTCAACAATAGATTTTCATGTCATCTGCAATTGTACTAATTATACTTCCTACATTCACATCCAAGTTGTCAATGTACATTACAAACAGATTCAGTCCTGACACCAAATCCTGAGTGTCAGACTAACTGGTCTGCAATTACCAGGTCTATCCCTGCTGTCCCTCATGAACAAAGGAACCACTTTAGCTATCCTCCAGTCATCTGTCACATCATCTGTAACTAGTAAGGTATGAAATATCTTCACCAGGATCCCAACAATCTCCTCCCTTGCCTTCTATAGCAGCCTGGCGTACATCTCATCAGACCCAGAGGATTTGTGGACCTGTATTCCAGTTAAAACATTTAACGCCTCCTCTTTATTAATCTTAATGTAATAAAGAACCCCACAATTCCAACTGAAATCCCCACTGATAGGATGTTTCACCTCTGTGAACATGGATAAGAGATATTCATTTAAGACCTTGCCAATGCCTACTGGTTCCATGCACAGATTACCCCTTAGGCCCCTAATAGGCCATTTTCTTTCCCTGATTTTTTTTCCTTTATTCATTCATGGGATGCATTTATTGCCATCCCTAATTGCCTGAAGGGCAGTTAAGAGAAAACCACATTGGTCTGCATCTGGAGTCACATGTAGGCCAGACCAGGTAAGCATGGTAGTTTCCTTCCCTAAAGGACATCAGTGAATCAGATGGGTTTGTCCAACAATTGGCAATGGATTCACAGTCATCATTAGATTCTTAATTCCAGATATTTATTGAATTCAAATTCCACCATCTGCTGTGGGGGGATTCAAACCTGAGTCCCCAGAATGTTATCTTGGTCTCTGGATTTACAGTCCAGCAATAATACCACTAAGCCATCTCCTTCCCTCTTACTCCTACTCTTCTTATTGTTAATGTACTTATAGAAAGCCTTGAGGTTTTTTCTTGATCCCATCTGCCAAAAATATTTTGTGTTATCTTTTTGCTCTCCTGATTTCCTTTTTAAGCAATCTGTGACACCATATTTTTGGAGGGCCTCCCTTGTTTTTAATACTCCATGCCTGATAAATGCTTTGTTCTCCTTCTTTACAAAACTCTCGATCCGTTGACAATCAGGGTTCGCTGAAGATGCTGCCTTTCTCCTTCTCTCTTAGAGGAACAGGCTGGCCCTGAATTCTCACCATACTTCTTGTAAACCACTCTCACTTTCCAAACAAAAACAGAAATTGCTGGAAAAACTCAGCAGGTCTGGCAGCATCTGTGGAAAGAAATCAGAGTTAATGTTTCGGGTCGAGTGACTCTTCCTCAGAACTTTGCAAGTGTACATTTACCTGCAAGTAGTTGTTCTGAGCCTTGGTTTACCAGATCATATCTAGTTATGTTGAAATTTGCCTTTTCCCAATTTAGTCGCTTCATTTCTGCACTATCCTTAAAGCTTTTCAGAGTGCCTGTGAAGCTTACAGAGTTTTTGTCGCTACCAAACACTTGACTGGCTTCATTGCCTGGGATTAGATCTAACACTGCATTATACCTAGGAGGACGAAGAACTGGCACAAAACACTATCCTACTTGCACTTTAAAAGTTCCAACCCATCTGATCTTTTCACACTAAAGTGATCCCAATTCATGTTAGGAAGCCTGAAGTCCCTACAACTATAATCCTACCCTCTCACACCTTTCTGTGATTTGCTTACATATCTGCTTCTCTATCTCCCGCTGACTGTTGGGAGGGGTGTAGTATAATCCCAGAAAGTATCTGTACCTTTTTTATTTCTAACTCTACCCAGATGGCCTCTTTTGAAGACCTTTCAATGACAGCATCCATCCTTACTACAGTGATGGTCTCCTTTCATCAATAATACAATAGCCCCAACTCTCCTACTTCCCCTCCAACCCATCTGAAAATTTTAAAGCTAGGAAATTGAGCTACCAGTCCTGTCCTTCCTTCAACCATGTTTCAGTGATTGCAACGTTATCATATTCCCATGTGCTGATCAACCCTCAAAGTTCATGCACCTTACCAGTATTATTTATCTGCTTGTAATGAATTAATACTGTGTTTTAAAGGCACTAATGTAAGCAAGAAATAAGCTTGTGATTAATCCCAACAGAAAAAAAAAGAAATGATTTGATCTTTAGGCCTGAGAGTAAATTGATCTTTGCCTGTTATAGCATTCTAATTTCATATCAGGTTTAAAGGCATTTTATGCAGTTTCCAAGCATTCAGTGCAAACAGTCACTTACAGTTCATAAATGTTGCATATTCTGTGTCAAGGTTACTTGTTGAAAGAACAAACAGAAAAATATCACTCATGGAAATAACAGTGACAATAACATTCAGGGAACAACTGCACACAATATCTGTTGCTATTTGTTGAAATAAATAACCCATATTTGACTGGTGGAAAACTCATGTTTAAAAACTTGCATGTTGCTCAGTTGGTTAGTCAAAACCTTCTTTATTAACCTCTCAGATGGCCTTCCATATTCAAATCTTATCTAACAGTGTCTTCACCTTGGGTCCCAATGGGAAACCAGCACATGAAGACGGGGTGGTGCTCCAGCAGCTTACAGTGCCATCCATGTTTTGTGGAGAAATCCTGCAACATACGTGTTGAATTCCAGGGCCGGATCTGTAAATATGGATACCTGAAAAACTTCAGAGAGCATAAGTAAGCACTTTTACCAACATCACAGCTGGTCCAGCATGGCCCAATATTGCAAATCCTGCCATCCTTGCTAGATGGTGAAAAATCCACATGCCAAAATTAAACCTGTCTCTCCCTTTGGCCAGATGTTGCTACATTGTGTAGGTCTGCTACTCAAATCCAAAACTGGCCATCAATACATCCTCACCCTAATGGAGCTGGCAATTTGTTTCCCTGAGGTCATTTTACAGAAGATGAAAAGGTGCCTATCGGAAAATCTGACCCCGTTCTTTATTCAGTACATTTTCACATTCCAGGCATAACTTTTCAAGGTCTGCACAATGGCCAAAGAGCATTCAAAAGCCTCCCATCAAACTCTTCAAAAAGAAAACTAGCTGACAGATGCACCAGGACCTAGACTGGCTAACCATGAGACCAGGTCCTTACTGCAATTGTCCCCAACAGTGATTCATTCACTGCTAAATATATTAGTCCACACTAAGTAGTAATATCAGCAATGATGATTATTTCATTCACATCCTTAATGGGAGGAAAGGCACTGGCCATGTTACATGGCATGTAAGAGAAATATTGCAGCGAAAGTTCTATGGAACCAGTGAATGGTTGCCAAAGGATAGAAAAACAGAACAGCAGCCGGGAGGCATGTGACAGGGCATTCCTCGGTAAAACCCTTAGCTGTCCAGGTGGCAATTTGTGAACTGTTAAAGGTTCAGATGCTCAATTAATACATCCTGTTCAAAACATGTAAAATGTCCATCACACAGCAGAATGCCGATGCTATCTGGCTTACTGAACAAGGCCACTAACAGCTACAATCCATAGTGAGATAAAAGTGAAGTTAGGGAGACTGCACTTCTTTTCAAAACCTGTTCTCCTCAGTCTACCTGTGGAAGAGGTTTTCAAATCCATAACTGCAGAGCCCAACACAGTATGCTGAATTATACTGTAACATTTATAACCTCTTCACTTCAAAAAAAGAGATCTTCCATTTGATTACAGGCTTGCAATGATATTGGACTGAAGGAAGTTCCATCTTTAGACATGTTTTTTTTCCCCTCAGACCCACTTTTAATCTGTGCATCTGTAGTTTATTTAATACCTATCATGTTTTCACTTAGTAACTTTAAGCTATAATTGTTAAATAAACTAACTTTTAATCTTGTTTTAAAATTACAGCTTTTCTGCAGGAAATTTTTAATTTGGGATTTGAAAATAAGAAGGGAGCTAAATTAATTCACTGTTCACTAATCAAGCTATGGACATGACTGGTGATTGTAACATTCCTCTTTGTTGATATTCTATAACTCTTTGATTTAACAGTGGACACATATTTTATTCACACATTACTTTTAATATAATACAATGCATATAATATTTTATTATAGTTTGTTCTGGGGAAGGGTCACAGGACCCAAAACATTAACTCTGACTTTTTCTTCACAGGGTGTTGCTAGACCTGCTGACCTTTTCCAGCAACTTCTGTTTTTGCTCCTGATTTACAGAATCTGCAGTTCTTATTATATATTTTATTCAGATTGATTACTACGATTGTCTTTTTTGGCTTTTCAAAATTAAACTGCCATGCTCTATTGACACAACAGGACTAAATCAGAATGGTAGGTGGTCTGCAGTCTTTGTCAGTACGAACAGGACAGTGACTGCGAAGCCAATTACATTACACTTGTAACACTGCTCCTTGCACTTCTTGTAATTGGTTCACTTGTGATTTAACAAGTATAACTGATGAAAACTTCTGCACTCCAAGCTGTGAACTGTGAAATGATTTCATGTTAAATTAAATTGTTAAATTTAATTGATTTCATGTTCAACTAAATTGTAGAAACTGGCAGTTTGTCCGGTCACTCTGTAAAATAAAATACTATAAAGAGATGCTAACTCTCAGGCTGCGGGGCACACTCAATTGTTTCAATGCAAACACAAAAGGCCCAGAGATGTAAATTTTGGTATTGCCGTTTAGTATTTCCAAATCTATGCAATTGATTTCATAACCGTTGAAAACTTGGTTCTTCCGGCAGATTCCAGCTGAATTTAGGTATCAACCACAGTTTCCAGAATAATGTTGTGAGGTGAAGCCTCCTCATTCATACACAAAGGCACCTACTGAAGGGTCAAACATATCTGCTTGTAGCCCTGTAAGCACCAATCAGCTTCACTGGCTGATACAGATGAATATGAAGGTCACCTTATGGTATAGGTTGAGTGAAGTAACTCCACAGAAGCCAGTATCCAGTCATCCAGTCACCCTTGATTTACACATAGAGCCCTCAACTCTGATCCAGCTCCCACGCAGCCCGCTTTCTGAGTGAACAGAGCCTTTGACACATGTTAAATCTGTCAGCCAGGGCTCCCTGATCGGACTAGATTGACAGCCCCAATCAGAGAACTCATATAAACACTGAAAGAACTGTGAATGCTTTAAATCAGAAACTGAAACAGATGTTGCTAGGAAAGCTCAGCAGACATGGTAGCATCTGTGAAGAGAAATCAGAGTTAATATTTTGGGTTCAGTGACCCTTCCCGGGCTGCAAATTATCTGGGATTCTGTGGCTAGGCTCTAGGATTTCTCCCATTGTTCACATCAACTCCCAGAAAGTATCTGAGCACTGGGGAGCTTGCTTGAAGCTTGTCCTCTTCATTGCTGCTTCTCAACAGTTTGCAAATAAACCATGGAAAAGATAATGTTGTCTAGCTTTACAACATGCATTCATTATTTAATCAAGCCTCTGGGAGACCTATCAGAAGTTGCACTTGAAACTGATTTCACGTGAGGCGACAAGTTGCTTGTCAGATTTAAATGATTCGTAGGAGTGAATAAAAGTATTCCTAAAAGTTCACGGAGAAAAGGTCATTTAAATTCACCTCCACTGCTCCCACTACTTTTCTTAACTCCATACCTTCCATAACTGCTCAAAAATTCTACAAGTTCAAAATTACCTCAATGTTTTAAAACATTTTTCAAATTGCTTTGATCCAGTTGATGGCAACATTGAACAAGTCAGATCCCAAAATGAAACCCGACTCATCAGATCCTAAGTTTTGATGTTGTAGATTTGCGTATTGCGGTGATCAGTCATTGAACATATTTGCCAAAGGCTGCCAATTTCAACAAAGGAACATCAAAATTTATCACACAACAGTAGAAAGCACACTAACTATATTGTATTGTACAAAAACTATTTAAAGGAGCCTTGTCATAAATACAAGAAACAAAAATTCAACCCTTTTACCATCAGCAACAACCTAACATCCTAATCTTTCCCTCTTCTCTATCTTTGTCTCTAAACGCTGGGCTATTCACCTCCAGGTTTTTAAAAGCTTCACATAAATGTATGCAAACAAATTTACAGGTAACCTTTTATCATTTACAGAACTCAAAAATGAAAGCAAAATTGTGTCTCTCTTTCTGAATATCATTTATATCGAAATACAAATCAAACTCAGGGCTATGGATGGTTTTGTCTGCTGTCGTTCCAATGTATCCAAACAATGACTTATTATGAGCCTTCATTACAATCTATATCTGTGTTTGGTAATTTGCTATATCTTTGACTTAATTTTCTGTTCTAGAATACAATTTTAAACCAATGAAACATTTTTACAAACATTTACTATTTTATGGAAATTTCAATTTTGGACAAAGTTCACAAATATGTTTTTAGAAGATTAAACACAGATTGTTAATGTTCTGAAGAAAGGTAAAATAAAACATCAACTGTTTCTATCTCCACAAATGCTGCCAGACCTGTTATAAATTGAGAACTTTTTGTTTTTATTATGGTTTCTATATTATGAGCATATGTATTAATTTAATCATTTTTGCTCATGAAAGAAGAAAAGATTTGTAAATAGTGAACAATGCTTTCAATTCTGGCAAACTTTAATAAAGTAATAATTGTACAAATGATAGTGATCGGTGCAGTACTAACATCAACCAGCCTCTATTTTAGCAACAAACAGAAAAAAAAAACGATGAATGCTGGCAATCTGTAACAAAAACAGAAATTGCCGGAGACCCACAGCAGGTCTGGCAGCATTTGTGGAGAGAAAGTAAATTCAATGTTTTGGTCTAGAGAATCTTCTTCAGAATTTCGTTGACTCAGCTTTCTCTCCACAGATGCTGCAAAACCCATGGAGTTTCTCCTGCAATTTCTGCTCCTGATCCACTTCAGTGGCTCTATTGAAAAGGCTGTAAACACACATTAATGTTCAGAGTGCTCACCATGACACAGATTGTCCTGTTTATGGAAGTATTGGTGATGTATGCGTATTTTGCTTCTTAATCCAAAGGATATCTCATGAAATTTGGTTATTTTAAAACAGTTCTCATATTCCAACTATTTCAAAAATATTTATTGCAAATCTATCATAATCAGTTGTGTTACATATGTTGATACTGTTACAAACACGGTGGCTCAGTGGTTAGCAATGTAGCCTCTCAGCGCCAGGGACCTGGGTTCAATTCCACCCTTGGGCAACTGTCTGTGCGGGGTTTGCACATTCTCCCTGTGTCTGTATAGGTTTCTTCCCACATCCCACAGATGTGCAGGTTAGGTGGATTGGCCACACTAAATTGCCTGTTGTGCGTTCAGGGATATGTTGATTGGGGGATGGATGTAGGTGGGATTCTCTAAGGGTCAGTGCAGACTTGTTGAGCCAAAGGACCTGTTTCAACATTGTATGGATTCTATGAACTAGGAGTTAAAATTCCATCATCTGATTTTAACACCTGGGATCTCCAAAGACTAAAATGGTTTTCAAAGGTAAAAGTCTCTGACTTAAAATTGCCAAGCAAATAACTAACCACACGGGTTAATAAAGCTTTGTGGAACTAATGTGGAATAAACAAAATCAAGCTGAAACTGACATTTTATCAAAAAATACTGAAACTACATAGGCATAAAGAAACTCTCATCACTTGTTCTGATTTACACTTGTATGATTAGTTTCACATTTGGAGATGAAAGGCATTTCCTATGTTATCAAGCATGGAAACAATGAACGCAGACATTAGAATCACAAGCCAGCTATATATCAGAGAGCTGCTTTTGTCAGAGTAGGAGAGATGGATTTCTGACTGGAATGAAATGAAGAAAGCTCTATCTCTTTCTTGTAGCCTTTCAAGAAGGACAAGTGACTTATATAAAGTCTAAATAGTAATAAACATGAGAACACCTAGAACTGAAAGCGCAAGTGAAATGTTTGCTACCACTGATGTTACATCATTTAAACAGGGTTGGTTTTAGATTAAAAACATGCACTTCAAAGGATACCATAAAGACTGAATATTCTTTTATCTTCCTTTTATATTGGGCCCTACCTCTCTGTAAATTTGTACTTCCGCTTATGTATGTTAGATGACACATCTTTCTCATTTTTCTCAGTGGTCACAGATAATAAAATTGCCCATTCTTTCACACAGTAATAACGGAACTGTATTTTTTATTATTGTGGAGAGGCATAGCCTCAGGCTAAAAAGAACATAAATCTTTGTTGTGGTCAGTCAATGAACATGAAATAAGGTGGGCTGACTCACTTGTCTGTAATTGGTCATAGAAATATTTCATCCAAGCATAATTTTAGTACAGAAAAAAAGTCATAATTTTGATATATTATTAAAAAGCTTGTTAAATTCTTGTTAACTATTCAAGCTTTTCTTAACCACCCGGTGAAGAGAAGAAAATCAGGAACTTTTGGCTCAATTCATTTTTAATTCTTCTTTGTTAACATTACCAAATAAATATATTTTACTGTTTAAAAGTATTCTGTTTGGAAATTCAAATTGAACCATCAATATATTCATTTTACAAAGTAAAAGTTAAATTTCTTATGATTTAGCACACAGAATCTCTTGTAATAGGGTACTGTTAGTCAGCTCTCTATTTAGTTTTGATTTATAAAGTGCTGGTTTCCTAATATATCTGATATTTTGTCCTTCCTTCTTTTATCTAACTCAGAAGTGTGTTTGAATTCATAATCCACTTTTATTTCTAATACCTTCTGCACGTTTCCACTAGAATTTCTCAATTATTGACCTATAACAATCTTAACTATTTTTCATCACTGACTAAATAGCAACTGAGAAGGAGGAAGCTCAACTATTTCTCTCGTTCCCTTGTTGTTATACTTACTTACTTTGGAAAACAAACACACAGCAGAAAATATCTCTCTTAATGTTTGACTTAAAATTTTTGTCAATAAAATAGTAATTAGTTCAAGAGAGATTACAGGAATCAATGTCAATAAGAATACAAAGGTTTACTTTGATCAGCTGTAATATTGACTTGCTGCTGTCATTTGTCATGATGTAAGGCGTCAATTCCTGCCAGTAATGCACCTTTGGTGCTTATACCTCTAATCTATTCAAGCAAGCTTGAAACCTGACCAGCATTTGCATTTGATCTTCTCTAACAAGCTGAGACATCTTAATGAAAAAAAAATTATGTCAATGAGAGCCTTTGGGAGGAAATTTTCATTTCTTCCTATTCTATTTTTAACTATTCGATCTGACTCTGTAACTATAAAATAAATATTTCAAATGTGATTACACTTTATGTTAGCCTAACAGTATAATCATACATATTGTACCCTGTGGTAAATGTTTATTGGCAGTTGTATAATTTCATTATATCATTATAAATGAAACAGACATTTGTTGAAAGCTAGATGGTAGTCAAAAATGGCTCTGTAAAGTGTACCAATTGTGATACTTTTAATACATTATAAAGGTGTTATCACAATGACATTGATGTGATATTTACCGCTATAAATGTCATCTGCTATTATTAAAGTTCCTGTCAACATCATGACTATCTTGCCACAAATGGAGCAACATTACAATATTGTCAGTATTGTAAAATCCGTAAACTGGTCATGCAAAAAAATCTTACTTTTCCTCTTTTTCCCCATAAGAATATGAAATAAACATCTAACTGAAGAACTTATCTGTTCATCTATGTTGAAGTCTAGGAATTAGAATGCATTAAAAAACCGTAGTCCTTGAAACATGACTCGACAGTTAATTCATTTAATTCATTTTGAAAAGATTTGCACTATTTGATGTGGACTATGAAAGGTTTTGGTTCTCTGCAGTTGGTGTAAGGCATGAATAATTGGTTGTGCTGAAAGAGATAAGATGCTGTATGGAGCTGATCTGTATGCTAGAGAAGTGGTCTCCATGTCATCATATAAAAATTAGGATTGATCATGCATCGATTTGGTTGGCTTTTCACAGGGTCATTGAAAGCTGACAACCTTTCTTTAACTTGAGATAACATGCCCACACCTCCCCAAGCGGGAGGCCCCCCCAAGGAGAACATCTGGGCAGTAAGGATGTTGGCTGCTTCATTGTTCTAGCTTTGCCATTGGGAGCAATGTCCACCAAAGGAACAGCAACGGACCCCAAAGCCAGACTTTGAGGTAAGTCCATGTGGGGCTAGACTCACAAGCCTCAGTGAATGGTGGGTTGGGGGGCAAGGTGTTTGAAGGTTACTGCATCTGGTGAGCCCTGGGACACAGGGGGCCCAGGACTCAACAAGTTTTAAGGTGTGACTTGATAAGTACCTCCCACCATGCGATTCCTCAGCAGTGGTGGGAGGAGGTCCAAAAGTTGTCATTAATTCGTCATTTATGAGTTTCAATTAGCTCATGGGAGAATGGATTATCTGACATCTCCCTCACCAGAAGGGATGGGAGCGCAAGCATGGAATGACAAGCACGGCAACTGATTTTATAGTCCATCCTGTTTGCATGCTGTTCACTTCTTCCCCAGTATTCCAGCTCCCTTAGCCAACCTTTCACTCTTGTGAAGTGTACTTACATCAAGGATCTTACATTAAGGAACTTACGTAGAGTTAATGAGATCAAAAATATTCTCCAATACCCTCATAGCGCAAAACTATAATTGTTGTAATTTAGGTGTAACTCTAAAATTAAGCTTGAGGGGCAACCTTGGTCCAGCAAGGAATGTGAAAAACCTGCCAGGAATAGCAGCTACAAATAAGGCACCAACCTGAATCTATAAGATGGATCCACATGCATAATAAACAGAGAAAACATAGAATTGGGAGACCCTACCGAACATTACAAAGATATGTAGTATAGCTACATCTAAATGTGAATTGAAGTAGACAAAGAATTCAACACTGAGAGGAAGAAGCTTCTTGAACACCCACTGTCACAATGATGGTGGAACTGAATAAATGAATGCAAAAGGCAAAGTTCAAAAGCTTGTAGCAACCTTCAGCCAGAAATGAATAGATGATCCATATTAGACTCTTCTTAATCCACTCAAAATCACCAATGGCATGCTCCAACCCATTTGATTCATTCCACATTAACACCTAAGCAGAACCTGAAAGATAGAATGCAGAGTGCTTGCATTTTGTTTTCTTTTAAGCTACTGCCAGTAAGCACAAAGAAAGTTAAAACAAACATGTTGGACACATTAAAAAGATCCAAATATGTTTCTGCTCCAAGTTATGTAAAGCTATGGGCCCTGATAGAGCCAGGCGGCAGTGCTGAGACTAATGTTCCAGACAAAGCAGCAACCCTAACCAAACTGTTCAGTACAGCCACAAACTGGCAACTACCAGAGAGTTGCCCTGATTTGTTCTATTCACAATAAACAAGACTAATCCAAACTTAGTAATTACTGACCCATCAGCCTACCCTCAGCCATTGACAAGGTAGTGGAAGGTTTGATTTACTCACTAATAACCTGCTAACTAATATTTGGTTTGGTTTATGCCAGGGCCACTCAAATTCAGATCTCATTACAGCCTCGGTCCAAACATGGACAAGACAGCTGAATTCCAGAGTTAAGGTGATGAATTCTACCCTTTAGCTCAAAATTACATTTGACTGAGTGCGACAGCAATCGACATTATTAAAATAAATTTGGTTCGATCAGATTGAATACTTCCATTGCCACAAAATCATCTCACCCCGAGATATAATTGTTGGAGTCCTTCACTTTATTGTCCTCAGTCCAACTGTCTTCAGCTGCTACATCAGAGAACTTCCCTCAATCATTAGGTTAGATGTAAGGATGAAAGCGCGTGTTCGGGATCATTTGCAACTGCTCACATGATGAACAGTACATACCCACTTGCAGAAAGATCTGAGTACAATTCAGGCTTGGGCTGTAAGATTATACTTACATAATGTAAGTGCTAACAATAACCATCTCTAACAAGACACAGTATTATCTATATATTTTGTGGCATTAGTAGTTTTGAATCTCCCAACATTAATGTTCTGGATGTATTCATTGACCAGAAACTTAACTGTGTAAACTACATAAATATTATAACTACAACAGCAGATCAGGGACTAACTATTCTGCAATGTGTGCCTACTGACGCAAAAAGCCTTTTCACGACCTGCAAAAAAAATTCCATTATGTCCACTTGCCTGGATGACTGAAGCTCTGACAACACTCAAGAAGCTCAATATCATCCAAAATAAAGCAGTCCTCTTGGCTGCATGTCATCAGCAATACACATTGCAATAATTTGTCGAGGCTTCATTGGCAGTGCCTTCCTGACATTGGATCTCTATTATCTAAAAAAGTAAAGGGGCAGCAAGAGCACAGGATCACTCTTCCTTGCAGGTTCCTGTTCATCTTACATAAAGCCGTGGAAATATACTGCTATTAATTTACTGCAGCTGGCTCAAAATTCTGGAATTCCCTAACAGTACTATGGATCCACCTATACTACATGGAGAGCAGAGATTCAAGAGGCAACTTGATCCTGCCTTTGGAAAGGAAAGTGAACTTGAGTAAAATTTTTGGAATTGTCAGTAATGCCCCTTCCTGTGAATGAATAAATGCAAAAAAAAATCCTGCAACCTAATAAATTACGGGAACTTTACTGAATACTATAATAACCTTTCATAAAAAAGATTTTGTCCTTCCAAATTCTATGATACTTACTTCTTGAAAACTACCTTCCATTGACATGCTTTATTATCTCTTGTAAGTGAAACAATAGACAGTATAATATCACATGCTTTTCCCTCCTCTCAACAAAACAGATTATAGGCTTGGTGATGCATATGTGACACTGCAAATTTTCTTTACAGAGGCTCCAATCATGCTGTGATGGTTTCGTTTTCAATCTTAGCTCTTGTATTCCAACACAGTGGTTGAGTAGCAGAGGTCAAAATGTGATGAGTTGGTTTATTATTTCTTCTTTTCAATCACAATTCTATCACCTTCTGTGACCTAAAGAGAAGCAACATGAAAAAAACATGCACACATCATATAGAAAAATGTCATGAAAATTTAAAGAAAATATTTTGCAACAGATTTATATTAAGCAGTTCTTTTATAGTAGAAAAAACATTTGAATGTGGCATAAGCATTTCACAAGCTATGAAAAGATTTCCATGAATGTAAAGACTAGTTAAAACAGAAAATTTTAAATAAGTTTTAATATGTTTTGCTATAGTCCATAGTGATGGGAGAAGAAATTGATAATGGTAAGCATTATAGTGCAGAGTTGATTGGTATATGCAAATATAAAACACAGTAAATTATACTGGAATGTTTATTCACAGTTTTAAGAAATATAAATGTGATGAAATGTATAATTCATGCACATTGTACCAGAGGGCATAATATGCATAAATTAAGTTTAAAGCCTGCAGCGAGTATATTCTTTTAGGACTGTAATGAGTTTTTTTTATAGTTGTGTTCAATAAATTCAAGCCTTCATTTTAAAACAGTATAAAAAGCAGCTAGTAAAAGGAATAGATTGTGTAAGTATAGCCCGGGTGAAATTCATATACTGCTGCATACTAGGCAGTGTTGCATTTTTAAATGTGTTGTCTTTTAGATTATACATTACATTGAGGCCCCTCTGCCCTTTCAGGCAGAGGTGAAAGAGCCTGACATGGAATTATTTCAAGGGGCAGGGAAATTCTCTCTGCTGCTTTGGCAAGTATTCATACTTCAACCAATGTCACTTTATCTATTATCGTTTGTGACATTGCTTGAAGTCATTCTTGGGATGTGGGCCTCAGTGGACCTCAGCATTTATTGTCCATCCCTAAATATCCTTGTGAAGGTGGTGGTGAGCTGCCTTCTTCAACGACTGCTGTAGGTAAAGTCACAATGATGTTAGGTAGGAAGTTCAAGGATTTTAACTGATCAACAACGAAGGAGCAGCAATATATTTCTAAGTCAAGATGATGAGTGGCTTGAAGGGAACTTACGGGGAATGGTGTTCCCAGTATCTACTGCCTTTGACCAGCACATGGCATCTTCTTGTGTACAATTTGGCAGCACCACGGTGACTACACTTCAATGGTATATCATTGAATGGGACATACTTAGAACATGATAAATGTCAGATAAATGCAAGTCTCTTCATTCTTTTTGTTTCATTGAAATCAATAGAAATCAAAATTGGCTGTTTTCTAAAATGAGTTGACTTTTGATACCAGTTCTATGCCTAAGTATCTTTTCATTTAATTTTCCTAGAGGACAGAAATTTATCAGACCCATGTGGTAAACTGGGAGATCAGTGAAACAGTTAAAATAGGGGAAATCATATTGAGGTGGCAACTTCGCCAACATGGTCTTGCCATCAGTATACCTCATTCTTCTCATAAATAAGGACAATTTTACAAAGCGTCAGTATTCTGATAAAACACAATGATTCCCTTGCCTCTGTGGGAGCTGCCAACTTAATGGAGGCAGCTTCCTTGTGACAATCTGGGGGTCCATTGGAGGCAGAGACTCAACAGCCTAAATAAGGAGACTTGAGTAAGAATGGCAGCCTACATTATCCTATATCATCTCACAAAAAATGTCCTGCAACCCTCTCCTCTCCTCCAAAATGTTCTTAAAGCTTGCCAACCCAGGATCCATAGATCTCTTGCCTATCTTAGCAGCGCCGAACTCTCCCACGGCCTGCCATCGTTGGTTGGGCTAGCAGCTTCAGGAACCTGCCCTTAAGCAGGCGACACACTTGCAAACAGCAGGTCCTACTGTTCATAAGTGTTGGCTCATGCAAGACTTGTTCTTTGCCCTGATGTCAACGTCCTAATCTCAACAAGTAGACACTAAGGAATCTTTAAAGCAAATTGTTCAATGTTTATTTTTAATTTCATCAGATTTATTTGAGAATTCAAAACAAAACTGTCATAATTTAAAATTTGATTTGTAATCAACTCATGAATCTTGATCACAGAACATTCTATAACTCAGAAAAGTTTCACTAATTTAACATCAATTCATATAGGATCAACAGTTTGTAAATCTTTTGCATATTAACATTTATAGTCAACATTTTGAACAGCATTGTATACTTGAAATTTATTCAGTTGAATACATATTACTCCAATTCTTATTCACAACGAGCATTGATTGTGGATTCACTATGTGCATAAATGTGGTAAATATTTTCAGAACAAGACATTGACTGAGGTTTTACAGAAGTAATGATGATAAACCTGTCAGTTCTCTCCATCATTTTTCCTCAAAAACTGATTATACTATTTCTGGAACAAAAGCAGAGATTGCTAGAAAAACTCAGCAGGTCTGGCAGTAGTGATCCTACATTTCTTCATAGGATGCACTTTTGAAAGCCATCCAAACTGCAATCGAGAAGAAATAATAGAATCACAAAATGTTACAACTAAAAGGGAGATCATTTGTGTCTATAGGTATGTGCTGGTCCTCTGCAAGCTTCCTACTTTTCCTTGTAGCCCTGAGCATTTATCATTTCAGATAACGTATCCAAATCCTCATGGAATTCCTTGATTGAATCCATCACCACAATCTGAAGCAGTGTATTTCAGATCCTGATCACATGTTGTGTTTAAAAAAAAATTCACCAATGTTTAAATTTCCAATCAGATAAAATCAATGCCCTCTGGTTCTCAATATTTCCACCAATGGCAACAATTTCTCCCCATCTGCTTAATCAGGACCCCTCATGATTTTGAACACCTCTATCACATTTGCTGTTAATGTACTCTACACTATGAAAAACAGCTTCAATCTCTCTGTGTTAACTGAAAACCCTCAATGTTGGAACGGTTCTCATTGACACTCCCTGCATCATCTCAAATGCCTCCACATCGTTTCCAAGGTGTGTACAACCTGGCTGGATGCAATACTTCATTTGAGGCAAAACCAGTGTCTCATACAGGTTTTACACAATGTCTTAGCTTTTGTATTTTGTGCCTTTGTTTATGAATTCCAGAATGGCGTAAGCCTTACTAACCATGTTCTTAACCTGTCCAGCCACCTTCAAAGATTAATGCACATATATAGCCAGTAATTAAAATTTTGCAAAAAGCTTGCTCTTTTACACAGTTACCCTCATCGTAAAAACCTTCAACAATCTGACTCACTGTTGAAAGATGCGTAACTAGGGTTCTAACAGCATATTAAATTCATAATAACTGCCTCATTGGCTTGTAAAATTAATTTTATATTTGTAGTATGTTACATTTTCCATTAAAATTTTTAGAAATCACTTTTTAAAATGTTTAAAATTTTAACAGTCATTCAACTTTTACCTTATCCCAATGTGTAAATTCCACAATTATTGCCTTTACTGCCTGTAATATTTTAATTAAAAGTAAAAAAAGTTCCAAACCCTTTAACTTCCTAGCTTGTTGGCATTAAGAATACTTTAACATGATTAGGCACTTTCTCTACTGATGACATCACTGTTGCTGGATTCATGGGACCCTTTAAAATGTTTGAGAAGATTTGTAGCTCGGGTTGCGGATAAGGTTGTAGGCCTGCTTGTTGAGCTGATGTGTTTGATTTCAGACGTTTCGTCACCCTGCTAAGTAACATGTTCAGTTCACCTCCAGTGAATATTGGTGTTCTGTCCCACTTGTTATTTATATGCCCCAGTTTGCTGGGGTGGTTGGTTTTATTCCCAGTTTTGTTTTTCAGTGGTTTGTAGATCATCTATAAACAATATTGTATATGTATATAAATGATACACAAACCACTGAAGGACAAAACCAGAAGTGATGCCAACCACCCGAGCAAACTGAGGCACATAAATAACAAACAGGGCAGAACACCGACGCTTTACCGAAAGCGCAATGACAATGTTACCTAGCAGGGTGACAAAACATTTGCAACCAAACCCATCGGCTCGGTGAGCATGTCTGCAACCTTACATGGACATCCCCCTTGATTGGAAACAAAGTTCACATGAACAGTGGGGCAAGGGAAATTCATATCACAGAGATCATTAGATTTTTTTTTGTGGTCATCTTCCTTCAAAGTCAATGGCTGTTTCTTCAACATTAACCACAAAATCCAAAACATAAAATGAGGATTTCATTGCTTGTGCAATAAAGTGTCACCCGACCAAAACTATTTACACAAACAAAGCCATTTTATGCAGGGAGTTGTTACAAAATTGGCTTGATATGAAGAAAAATTCAAATTCTGTGAATATAAGCTTTGAAAGAAGTAAGGCTTTTAAAAATGAGCCTCAAGATTTTTTTTCAGAAATACACTCTAACTTATGAAAAGGCGCTTGCCAAACATAAATAGCAATTTACCCAGAGTGAATGCAGGATCACTTTTTATTTATGTATATTTTCCAAAATCCTTTTTGGATGAACACAGGGGCATTGAGATTTAACAGTGCATTTTGGAGACTGTTTCACACAATAGTTTAGAAATATGAAGAAATATTTCAGCACAATATAATCACTAACACAGGACTGAGTCATAGTAATAAGACAAAAATCATTGATTTACAAAAGAAACATTGATTGAAAAGAGCTATGTAGATGAGCTCTCCAGGGACAGGATCCTGTCGCTAGCGGTATGTTATTGGCTGGTCGGGAGAGGTAATATTGACAGCTCAGTTCTCCAGAGTACTTGTTCTGGTTGAGTAGACGTGTTTATCTCATACTTAGAGGCCCTTGGTATCTCTCCTTTCACCAACTAAAAATAAAAAGTGTATCTTAATTTTACAAACATAATTTAAAACTAAAAAGAGTCAAACTTGTTAAGATAATTTGCACATTTTTTGATGAATACTTCTTGTTACATTATGTTGACTGTGAGAGAATAAAACTAGATCAATTATCATTAAATGAAATCTGTTGGTAAATGCATTAATTGTACTTAGCAGGTAAACATAAGCTGAACAGTATCAGAAATCATTGGTATAGTGCAGACAAGGGTTAGGGGAAGGATGCAGGAGAATGGGATTGAGAAACTTATCAGCCATGCTTGAATGGTGGAGCAGAGTCTGTGGGCCAAATGGCCTAATTTCTGCCTCTATGTCTTATAGTCTTATGGTCTTGTTACAATTTAATGGATTATTTTGCTTTTCCAAAAATAACAAATAATTCTCATTGAAATGGGCAGGTCTGCCCAAGTGTTGCTTTTTTTAAATTCATTAAGACACCTGCTTCTTTTCAGCGTTATTTAATGGCTTTGTATTTTGTCAAGTCATTAAGGTGTTTCAAAAAGAAATAAGGGTTTCTTAGGTCTAGTAGTTCAATCTGTAGAGGAAAATCTTGATATAATTTTTGACATTATCCTGTGGAAAATAATTGCTTCTGCCTTCAATCAGTTGGCCTGCTGTTTAGCCATCAATGCCATTGCTAGTAGTGGCCAATGCTCAGTCTGCAGCTTGGGCATGAGTGCCCCTCATTGCCAAGGTGCCCTTGAAGATTGATGACTTTTATTGTTACGTCAGGATTAGGCAGACATGATCAGGTGTGGTGAAGGTGGTGGGCCTGTTATGGTACACTGGTGGCAAATCAAGTGTGGAGGCAATCATTAAAAACTCATATGTTGTCACAGTAAAAAGGCCATACCACTATTAAAGAAGTTATAATTTGCAGTACTTGAACTAGCAATTGCCATCTGGTTGCCATTATATTTGGTTGCATATTCTTTATAGCAGACAACTCACTTGGGTAATTGATGCAAAATCTATTAAAGCATTAAAACTGGCCTTGCTTAGCTCCAGTTAGTTTGCCTCAGTTTTATATAAATTAATTAGGGGGGTATGTTTGTTTTTAACTGCACATTGGCATAAATTTCAATACAGAATCCCTATCTCAAGTGATCTTCCATTATATGTTAAAGTATTTCATTTCTAACTTAGTATGCAGTTTAAAGTTAACAGAAACGACACATTGATTTGAAGTATATCACAGCTGACATGATTCAACAAAGAATAATAATATTTATTGTCAACACTGTCACTGTAAATCCAGAGAAGATGTGGCTAATTTATAGCTTATATATGACCATGTGATACCTAGAATGGACTAATTTCTGGCATAAGGTTTGAAATAAAGAGTATTCATCTTTGACTGGAAGGTATTGTGAAGTCATTCATTTTTAATGGCCAACTCACAGATAAATTTTTGCAGATCTCCATAAATTCGTAACCAATACACTTTGTCATAATATCACCTTTCCAGAACCAGAGATTGAAATGTGATGTACACCAAACTCTGTTTTTTATTTTAAAGTAACTGACACAAGAAAATGTAAAACATGAAAGTAAAACCTTTTTGAAAGAAAAGGAGATATTGTATCATCATCAAATTTAAGTCCTTTGCTTAAAAATGAAGAATGCAGTGCATGTCAAGCCTTTCGCCAGGCTGACTACTGGGATGTCAGGACTGGCATATGAAGAAAGACTGGATCGATTGGGCTTGTTCTCACTGGAATTTAGAAGAATCAGGAGAGTCCTCATAGAAACATGTAAAATCCTGATCGAACTGAATAGGCGAGATGCAGAAAGAACATTCCCGATGTTGGGGAAGTTCAGATCCAGGGGTCAGAATAAGAATAAGGAGTAAATTATTCTAGACTGAGATGAGGAAGGATTTCTTCATTCAGAGGTTGTGAACCTGTCGAATTCTCTACCACAGCAAACTATTAGGGCCAATTAGTTAGATATATTCAAGAGGGAGCTGGACATGGCCCTTGCAGCTAAAGGGTTCAAGAGTTATGAAGAGAAAGTGCAAATAGGATACTGAGATTGCATGGTCAGCCATGATGATATTGAATGGTGGTGTAGGCTTAAAGGTGAACTGGTCTACTTCTGCACCTATTTTCTATGTTTCCATGTTTGTTCCTTATTGCAGATTCAACAATTGCATGTATTTTCTCTAGACAGTTCAGTCCTTCCCCTCCCACAGTTGTCTTCCTTTGATAGGTAAAACTAGATATGCACAATTCATTAACCACAGACATTTGGGCCCGATACAGTCACTCACAACTGTGGTTATAAGGTCCCTACACAGACACCAACTGGTTGGGGCTCTGTGGGAGCTGGCCCACATACTTATAATTCTCAACATTTTTTCAGAACCATCAAAATCCTTGAAAAGGACAAAACCTTACAAAATACTTGCTCATTATGGACCAAAATTACACTGATTCTGAGCTTCAATTCATGTGTTTCTTGGGCTAATCAGACATACCATTAGAAATACGCCTACATCATGGCCACTTTAAGCTTTTTCAATTACATTGAAAGCATGAAGAATCAGACTGCTTAGTGAATTAAAATAGTGTACAAACACAAATAGAAAGTGAATAGGGAGATGGAAAGAATAAAGAAGAATCTCAGTGTTTAAGGCAGGAATTATTAAATGAAAAGAAAGGTCAGATGGATGAAAGGATGATAGCAAATGAGACAAGAGGTGGTAACAGATGGCATATAAATGGTCGTAGCAGAGAAGAAGGAAACATAGAAAAAACAACTCAGGAAAGAAAATCCTCCAACGGTTTAGCAACACTGTGTTGAAATAATAGATAGATAGACCTCAGGAGTGCAGACGAGTCCTATCATTTTTGTACCAGTAGGTGATCTCCATTACAAGGGCTAATCCATAAGACCATAAGACCAAAAGACATAGGCGTGGAAATAAGTCCATTCGGCCCATCGGGTTCACTCTGCCATTTAAATCATGGCTGATGGGTATTTCAACTCCACTTTCCTGCACTCTCCCTGTAGCACTTAATTCCTTGTGAGATCAAGAATTTATCACCTCTGCCTTGAAGGCATCTAATGTCCCGACCTCCACTGCACTCTGTGGCAATGAATTCCACAAGCCCACCACTCTCTGGCTGAAGAAATGTCTCCTCATTTCCGTTTTAAATTTACCCCCTCTAATTCTAAGGCTGTGTGCATGGGTCCTAGTCTCCCCGCCTAATGGAAACAACTTCCCAGCATCCACCCTTTCTAAGCCATACGTTATCTTGTAAGTTTCTATTAGATCTCTCCTCAACCTTCTAAACTCTAATGAGTACAATCCTAGGATCCTTAGCCATTCATCGCACGTTAAACCTACCATTCCAGGGATCATCCGTGTGAATCTCCGCTGGACACGTTCCAGGGCTGGTATGTCCTTCCTGAGGTGTGGGGCCCAAAATTGGACACAGTATTCTAAATGGGGCCTAACTAGAGCTTTATAAAGCCTCAGAAGCACATCGCTGCTTTTATACTCCAATCCTCTTGAGATAAACGACAACGTTACATTCATTTTCTTAATCACGGACTCTAACTGCAAGTTAACCTTTAGAGAATCCAGGACCAACACTCCCAGATCCCTTTGTACTTCTGCTTTACGAATTTTCTCACCATTTAAAAAATAGTCCATGCCTGTATTCTTTTTTCCAAAGTGCAAAACCTCGCATTTGCTCACGTTGAGTTTCATCAGCCAATTCCTGGACCACTCTCCTAAACTGTCTAAATTTTCTGCAGCCTCCCTACCTCCTCAGTACTACCTGCCTGTCCACCTATCTTTGTATCAGCGGCAAACTTTGCCAGAATGCCCCCAGTCCCTTCATCCAGATCATTAATGTATAAGGTGAACAGTTGTGGCCCCAACACTGAACCCTATGGGACACCACTCATCACCGGTTGCTATTCCAAAAAAAGAGCCTTTTATCCCAACTCTCTGCCTTCTGTCAGACAGCCAATCCTCAATCCAAGCCAGTAGCTCACCTCGAACACCATGGGCACTCATCTTACTCAGCAGCCTCCCGTGAAGCACTTTATCAAGGCCTTTTGGAAGTCTAGAGAGATAACATCGAATGGGTTTCCCTGGTCTAACCTACTTGTTGCCTCTTCAAAGAATTCTAATGAGTTTGTCAGGCACGATCTCCACCTTATTAAATCCATGCTGACTTGTTCTAATCCAACCCTGCACTTCCAGGAATTTAGAAATCTCATCCTCAATCCATTGGGTTGGCAACACTGTCATGGAATATTGTCTAATAGGAGGGATGAGACTTTCTACTCCAACATGTTGATAATTGTTAAATGTTCTGGAAAGTAACTGGGAACAGAGACCACAGAAATCTTGAGGGAATGACACAGATGAAGGACAATAGCAAAGTACTGCTGCTGCTGGATATCTATAATAAAAGATGGAAATCACTGGAACTACACAAAGGTCAGGCAGCCTCCGTGGAGTGAGAAAAAAAAAGGAGTTTTCCAGACCATTGACATTTTTCAGCACTATTAAAGGTTAATGTTTGAATACATTTTAAGCAACTATAAGAAAAAGGGAAAGGGAAAATGGAGAAAGGGAGAGGCATTTTACAATGGAACCTGCCCAAACAAGTTGCATGGTAGGTGTCTCTTTATGGAAGACTATGAATTCCATTTCCATCAGTAGAAAACTGACTCTACTGAGTCAATTAAGAATGGGCTAAAGTGGGGTATAATTAATCTCACAACTGAATCCACCAGGGATTAGTGCAGCGGGGGAAGGGTGTCGAGGTCGAGATTGTTAGTGGATTCTCTTGAATTTGACGGGTTTCTGGTACCTTCTGAAGGCAACCTTTTAAACCCTGATGGATTTGTCAGGGAGCCCTCTTTCAGGTGCTAAGGGCAGATCTGAACAATATAGTCTTTGGTGAAATTTGTGGCAGAATCAGATGAGAAATCCAGTCAAGTGTACCTCAAATAGAAGGGCAGACGTCTGCATCTTTTACACACTCTCCCAGTGGCGAGGCAGGTTTCTCATTAGCTAACAGTGAGTTGCCAATTAAAAGGGATAATTGTGTGTTAAGTGCCTTCTAAAGGCTGCAACTGCCTCATTAACGTTGAGTGATAAGGGGAACTGCAGATGCTGGAGAATCCAAGATAACAAAGTATGAAGCTGGATGAACACAGCAGGCCAAGCAGCATCTCAGGAGCACAAAAGCTTTTGTGCTCCTGAGATGCTGCTTGACCAGCTGTGTTCATCCAGCTCCACACTTTGTTATCTCATTACCATTCAGCTTGTTTTACATCAACCTCTCTTCCTTCCTCTTGCCAGTGATCCCTTCCACTTCAACTTTAACTCACCCCATTTATCTCTGTGTCCAGATTCCTCAATGATCACTGGTGAAGGCCTCAGTGTATGATTGGCAACAGCCAGCACTCCTAGTGGCACTGCCAGTAATGGAAAGCAGCCCATTGGCAGTAAAAGTAACAAAGATACCTTATTGCGCATAGGCTTTATATTCTAGTCATTGTTTTGTGATTTTTCCAAGCACAATCGCAAATGTCATGTCTTTTTCATCTGACATTTACAGGCGCATCTCTGTCTGCAAAGTTCCCTCGTGAAATAACCATTAAACGGTGATTGACCTGAAAAGTTCTGTGCTCACAAAAACACTTAATTAAATTAAAGAACATGCAAAGCTCTTCTTATTATGCCCAAGTAGTGAATTTGAATCAATGAAAAGAATTTGTCTCTTCACATGCTTGGCTCCACATTGAGTAGGGCACATTCTGCCAGGAGCCGCAACCAGCCCAAGTGAAATAATAAAACTGCAGCTACATTTGTGTTAACATAGCGGGGAACAGGAAGAGCATGGGGTGATGTTTAGGGATGCAAGGAGGGTTTTGGGTCTTGGTCAGCTTTCCAATCTTACTGTGAGCCTCAGAGAAGGAGGGGATCAACAATCCTGGAGAGGGAAGCAGGTAGATTTGATCACATGAAATGAACTGCTCTTCCTGACTCATTAGCTATGCTCCAAAAACATTCATCTATCGGACACAGCTTGCTCCCCTATTTTTAACGTGAAGGCTTCCCAAGGCCTTGTGTTAAGAAAAGGTAAAATCTGAGGCAAACAGTCTCAACACGTATGTACACGGCCAGACTGCAATGTGAGACTGGGCTAGTTGATTCCTTCCATCCCTCTCTTTTAAATCAATCAATACGTTTGTGATGTTTAGTTTGAGATTCTTACAAAATTTCATGATCCATACCTGACACAATTGCAGCCATTTCTAAGATGTTGCTTGGCCTGCTGTGTTAATCCAGCTCCACACTTTGTTATCTGCAACCATATCTGGGACTGGAATTCCCTCCAATAAGACTGAAACAATAAGCATGAATTAAAAGATTAAATTAAATGCAAAGTCATGGACAGAAATCAAAATAAGGACAGGGAAAGTTGGATGGAACCAAGATAATTTGCTCGTTGCCCTGTGATTGTGTGTATGTTGGAAGTTCCTGTTCTGTTCTCTCCATAATAGTGGACAGCCTCGACTGTTATTCTCTCAGAAAATCATAGTCTTTGGGAATGCAGTACAGAAATTTCCAAGTGTTGGGTTGAATCTTGTGTTTTAGATTAAGTCCAAGTTGGGTAAAATTATTTGGAGAGATTTTTTTTGCCATGAGACTAAAGTATGTCTCATGAAGGAATAGAATCATAGAATTTTTACAGCATTAAAACAGTCCTTTCAACCATCGTGTCTCTGCCAACCATTTATCCATTCCTCACTTGAATATGTTTGAGTAAAATGTTTGGTTGCGTGACTCATGCAGACTAGTGAATGATTATACTTCACTATAACGGGAAGCAAGTGCCTTCAATCTTCCTCGCATACTTGGATGGTAATCTACAATGGTGGCAATGGGGATGGTAACATTCGGCTTCTGTGAGCCAGCTCGGCCGTTCATGGACTCATGCTGTGGACCCAAAGCTTCATCATTTAATTTCTAGCTAGGTAGCTCCAGTATATTTTCTTTGTTTTGAATGTGCTGAGGCCATCTCCTGATGTCCTCCTGTGGGAGACCCGGGCCCCATGTATCTCCATTCTTGCTCATCTCATGCGGCTGCATCAGAAGACGAGCCAGGACCCCGTTGGTCAAGCTGGAGCCAGGACTCATCAGTCGATGCCCAGCATTGGAGGAAGTGCAGGACCCAGGCACCATGACCCTCTCCAGCTTGGAGGTGGCAAATGCAGAAGTGATGGTGCCAATTGGTAGCAGAAAAGGAGCACATTGCCAGGACCCCAGGGATGACATCAGACAGCAGCGACTGGAGAAGGAGAGAGGGTGAACCCATTGGAGAAGGAAAATTGAAGCTGTCTCATAGAACATAGAACATAGAACATTACTCAGTTCTGATAATATTAATTTGATATTAATTTATTCAGTATACTACCATTTACACAATTTATTCAGCAATTTATTCTGTAAACCAAGATGGCAATATTACACACATTTCACTGCACCTAGGTACAAGTGACAATATTAAATAAATCTAAATCAACTCAGACCCCTTGCATGGTGTGGATGCAATCCTGGCTGGAGTCCAAAAAGTTTTCAGGATTTCCAATGGAAGCACAGTTGTGGCATAAATTCAACCTTAATTTCCTCAGAATACAATTGCCAAGTGACGATTAAGGGACACTATCATTTTCAAACTGATGTGCGTAAAAACCCTCTTTGTATTGATCAAGAGCTGTCTCATAATGGCCCAGGTATTTTTGGACTCTCAGTATTTAAAGACAAGAAACTTTAGCTATAAATGCAAAAGTAAAAATGAAGCACCCAGTTCCTGGTCCTAACAAGAAATTCATTCAAAATGTCTAGTTATACCAGTGGAGAGAAGGAGCTTTTGATTGGCTTCCCAGTCTAAAGCACACTGAAACAAAACCTTTTTATCATGTTCAAGAAGCGATATGTTGTACATTATGCCAGGTCAGAGTTTATTTGCGAAACATTTTCTATTACTGTTATTACAAGGCTCTGTCTCCTGCTAAGTGCTCTTCTGAAAAGGCTGAGATGTGACCAGCTAAATCTTCCACCTGTGTATTAATTAAAGAGCTCAAAGATCTTAACAAAGTACTTTCCTGTAAAGGAGCAAAGTTTTTGTGTTTTGAATACTGGATCTGTTCAATATAAGGAATCCCAGTTCTTTAACTAAGGGTCAAAGGGATGGAATTTCCATGTCATAATCTATGGCTTTGGATAGACAATGAAAGCAAAATTGTTTGCATTTAATTTCATATCAAGAAAAGTACTGAAAATTTAAAAATTGTTGCGCATAAACTCATTCCAAATACTACTTTTTTTTAGCAGGTTGAACAGTTTCCATGATTAGGTGCTAAGAATACAGGAGTATGAGGAGGCCGTCCAGCAATTGAGCCTGCTCAGCCACTTTTATTATGATCTTGGCTGTTGGAACACTTTAATACCTTTTAACTAACTATCCCCATTACTCTCACAGCCCTGGTAACCATAAACGTATTAACTTCTGTCTTAAACATACACAGGTCTGAGCTTCTACCACCCTCTGGGATAGAGAATTCTGAAGATTCACAACCCTCTGCAGAAAAGAAATTCCCCGTATCTCAGTCCTAAGTGTTATCTCCCTTAGTTTTAAATCATGCCGACTGGTTCTAGGATCCTTATTCAGGGAAAGCATCCTACCTGCTTCTAATAAGTCAATCCCATTAGGTATTTCTTTGGGTTTCAATAAGATAACGACACCTTCTTTGAAACTTTTGAGAATACAGGCCCAGTTTGTCTAATCTTCATAGGACCTTCCTACCATCCCAGGAACCAACGTGGTGAACCTTTGTCGCATCCATTCTAATGGTAATAACATCCTTACTGTGGTATAGAGATCAAAGCTGCGTGTAGTATTCCAGATGTGGCATAAAACCAAGCTTTTACACAAGGAAAGCAAGACTTTCGCACTCAGATCCTTTTACAACTAAGACTAACATTCCAATAGCATGCTGCATGCTCGCCTTCAGTATCTTATTGAGAACGGCACATTGTCCCTTCGTAATATAAACTATCCAATCTCTTTCCATCTGGGAAACATTCTGCACAACTGCTTTCCCTAAAAAAGTGGATGAACTCCCATTTTTTCATACTACATTCCGTATTCTCTCATATTCTTGCCCAATCACTAAGGCTGTTCAAATCGTCTTGAAGGCACTTTATATCTTCCTCATGACACACAGTCCCACATAGCTCTGTATCATCCTCAAATTTGGAAGCAATGCATTTAGCCCCAGCACCCCAACCTTTGACAAATATTGTGAATAGTCGGAGCCCAAGAATTGACCTTTGTGGTACCCAACTAGCCACAGCCTGGCCACACAAGAAGGACCTATTTACTCTTTCTCTCTGTTTTTTGGCCTGTTAGCCAATCCTTAATCCATGCCCATACGCTACCTACTATCACACAAGCTTTATTTTTTCTCACTAGACTTCTGTGGGCCACTGTATCTAAAGACATCCATCAACTTCCCTGTATCAATTTTGTAACAGCATCCTCAAAAGACTCATCAAACATGATATCCCATTCACAGATCAATGCTGACTATGCCCAAACAGACCATTATTATCCAAATGTTTATTTATCCCATTCTGTACAATAGATTCTAGCATTTTCCATAGTACTGATGTAAGGTTAACAGGTCAGTAGTTCCTTGTTTCCTTTCTCACTATCTTTTTAAATATTTGTATGAAACTTGCCAGATTTGAATCTGCAGGAATAATTGAAGAATCTATGCATCAACTAGGCATCCACTAACTGGAGAATGTAGACTACGGTGGCCGTTTGAAGGTATATCAGTCATGTGGGAATCTTTTAAAGGTCAATCAGTTAGAATTCAGGACCAGTATGTTCCTGTGAAAATGAAACCTAAGGATGGCAAGGTTTGAAAACCTTGAGTGAAAAGAGAAAGTGAGAGTTTAGTAAAAAAAAAGGGAGTGCGACATAAGGTTTAGGAAACTGAAGACAGAGGTCACTGAAGAACATAGAGATTGCAGGAAAAAGCTCAAACAAGGAATTGGGAGGGCTAAAGGGGGGCCATGAAATATCTTTGGCAAACAGGATTAAGGAAAATCCCAAGGTGTTTTATACATATATAAGGAGCAAAAGAACAAGTAGTGAAACTGCAGGTTCATTCGAGAATAAAGGTGTGGATTTATGCATAGACCAGTAGGAAGTGGATGAGGTCCTTAACGAATACATTGGTATTCACAAAGGAAAAGGCTACAGTGGATATTGAGTCTGGGGAGGGACAAATTGATATACTCGGACATGGCAATATAAAAAAGGAAGAGGTGTTGGTGTTTTGTAAAGCATTAAGGTAGACACGTCCCCAGGATCTGATGAGATTGATCCCAGAATACTAAGGGAGGCAAGGGATAAAATTGTTATGGCCTTGTATGAAATCTTTGCATCCTCTTTAATCACAAGTGAGGTCCCAGAGGACGGGAGAACAGCCAACATATTTTTATGAGGGTAACAGGCATAATCTGGGAAATTAGAGGCCAGTGAGCCTTATGTCAGCGGTAGGGAAATTTTTGGAGTAGGTTCTTAGGGTTAGGATTTACTCACATTTGGGAAAAAATGGACTTATTAATGACAGGCAACATGACCTTTTATGGGGAAGGTCACATCTCACAAACTTGATTGAGTTTTTTGAGGAAGTCACAAAAAATGATGGATGAGTGCAGAGGGGTAGATGTTGTCTATATGGAGTTTATCAAGGCCTTTGACAAGGTCCGTCATGGTAAGCTGTTGCAAAAGATGAAGTCATATGGGATCACAGGCAGCTGCTAAAATCAGTGCAGAACTGCTTTCGTCATAGAAGACAGACAGTAGCGATGAAAGGCTGTTTTACCGACTGGAGATCTGTGACCAGTAATGGTCCACAGGGATCAGTGCTGGGGCCCCTATTGTTGGTAATACATAAAACTGATTCGCAGGAGAATGCAAGTGGCTTGATTTGTGAGTTTTCAGACTAAGATTGAGAAACCTGCAAATGGTGAGGAAGATTGCCAAAGGATACAGGGAGTATAGATAGGCTGGAAACTTGGGTAGAGAAGTGGCAGGTGGCATTTAATCTGGACAAATGAGAGATGATGCATTTGGAAGATCTAATGCAGGTGGTAACTTTACCATATATGATGGAACCCTTAGTAGCATCAACATACATAGGGATCTGAGCATACAGGTTCACAGTTCCCTGAAAGTAGAAACAAGGATGGATAAAGTGATCAAAAAGGCATTTGACATGCTTGCCTTCTTCAATCAGTGCATACAGCCTAAAAATTGGCAAGTTATGTTAGAGCTGTATAGAACTTTGGTTAGGTCACATTTGCAATATTGTGCAGTTCTGATCACCGCACTACCAGAAGTATATAGAGGTTTTGGAGAGTGTTTACCAGAAATGGTTTACCAGGATGTTGGCTGGTTTGGAAAGTAATACAGTTATGAGGAGAGATTGGACAAATTTTTTTTTTACTTGAACTTCAAAAAAATGAGAAGCAACCTGATAGAAGCTTACAAAATTATGAGACGCATGGATAGAATGGAGAGCCAGAGTCTTTTTTTTTCCCAGGATAGAAATATCAATTATTAGGGGACATAGGATTAAGATAACAGGTTGTAAGTTTGAAGGAGATATGAGGGACAGGCTTTTTACACACAATGTGGTAAGTGCCTAGAATGTGCTGCCAAAGGTGGTGGTGGAGGCCGACACAATAGCAATGTTTAAGAGGCATCTTGAAAGATATATATGAATATGCAGAGAGATACTGGACTGTGTGGTGACAAAAGGTTTTTTGTTTGGAAAGGCATGCAGTGTCAGTGCAGTCTTGAAGGACCAAAGGGCCTATTCGAGGGCTGTACAGTTCTTTGTTGTTGTTTTTCATCTTTGTTAATACCGTAGCCACCCCTTCTACACTCTGCGATGTAGAATATCAGTTGTTATGGACTTAGCAACTTTCCTCAAGTAAAACCTTCTTACAAATATTAAATTCTTTCAACTCCTTATTCTGCCTCGGCACCTAGATCTCTAATTCTGGGAGATTTCCTGTGTCTTCCTCAGTGAAAAGAGACACTACGTAATCATTTATCTTCTTTGCCATTCTCCCATTCCCTTTTATAAGCTATCCTGTCTCCTAGTATTTCAGCAGCTTTTTGGCTTTGACTAACTTTGTTTCCTTCCAAAGTGGGTGAGCCTTCAGGTTCCCATCTCCCTGATAGGCTCATTAAATGCACCTCAACAACACTAACAAATCTCCCGACGAAGATTGTAGTCCCAGTATCGTTAAGGTGTAACCTGTCCAAGCTTGTAGAAATACTGCCTGCCCCAGAACCGGTCAGTGAGCCTCAAAATATTTGATGTGTTCAAACCTACATCTATTCTCTCACTAGCACTTGGAATAATCCTGAGATTACTGGTTTTTAGGTCTTGCTTTTAAATTTCCTTCAAAACTCCCTGATATCTGCTTTGAGAGGTAGGTTTAAAAATTCCAGGCCCATGGATAGATCCATCCCTTTTGTGGGTGTGGGGTCGGGGGGTGTGCAGTGGTAGTGGCGCACAGGGACAGGGGAAACTCAAACCATGACGTGGCTCCCTTCCTGGAGCAAATCACCCTGTGTAGCTTTTCCCCTCCCCTATGGCTGTCCATGTTTGCTTTCTATTCTGTAAATGTAGGTCTCTGAGTCTGCAAGTAAAACTTTACTGCGATTATCGTTCACCACTGCCTCCAATATGGTTCTTTTTTCTTCTTATGTATCATCATAATGGAGCTGAATATAATATGAAACACACCAGTCATTGTCAGTAGCAGGCATTCTGAAACGTGCATTCGAAAATTCATCTTCCTGGAGTTTGAGTGTCCTCTGGGATTGGAATTACTTGTTGACTGTTTGCAATGATCATGCCAGTGTGAGTGATTGAAAGATCGGGTTTATAGTTAGCCAGAAGTTGGAGCAGGTTTTACCAACAATATTCATATCCCACTAGCAATTTTTTTTAAAAAAACATTTTTCGGGAAAAATTGACTCGCTTGAATCTCTTTGACAATTTGTCCACTCCTTTACCATTGTTAACAGACACTTTCACTAATAGAAGTGTGGAATTTCTTCCTAGATAACAAGGTGTAGAGCTGGATGAACACAGCAGGCCAAGCAGCATCAGAAGAGCAGGAAGGCTGACATTTTGGGCCTAGCCTCTTCTTCAGATTTTTTTCTGAAGCAGGGTCTAGGCCCAAAACATCAGCCTTCCTGCTCCTCTGATGCTGCTTGACCTGCTGTGTTCATCTAGCTCTATACCTTGTTCTCTCAGATTCTCCAGCATCTGCAGTTCCTACTATCTCTAAAGGAATTTCTTCCTGTTTGGTTCCTATTAAAACAATGCTGCACTTCATAAAGCAAGTTTCTTTTTCAAGAATTTCAATTACTGTGGCTGAGATACCCAGAAAGTCAATGAAATCAAGGATTTTGGTGACACCAGCAGAGATCTTAATGTGTCAGATAAAGCACAATAGTTACCGCCTCTGTGGTAAAGCAGAGCTTCTTCAAACACTGCTGTTTGTTAACCTGTAGGCGCAATTCTCTGAGTCAGCATAGTTGATGTGGTAGGAATGGCAGCACTCAGGTCATCTCTATTCTATCCATCTGCTTTGGTCTCTGATGTTTTACAGATTTTGTGTGTAGTTTTTCCAACTTTTATTGATGCTTTTCCTCCTCCATTTCCCACCAAAAAGGAGTCAGCAAAAACAAGGCATTATAAAGGCCTCAGCTTCCAAGTGCAATAAAAATGTCCCCACCTTACAAAGTACTATTCTAGTGAATTGAGACAATTTATGAAAGAAAAATCCATTGAACTAAAGATTTTAATGTGACTGACCTTTAAATGGTCATGTAAATTAAGACATTAAGTTAGATTTTTAGTCATTCCAAGGGCTAAACCATTTCAAAAGTGTTTATTTAAAGTCAAACTGAAATAACTACAAACTCAGACTACATATTTATATAGCTTCGCAACAATGTGCATCAAAGTAAGATTAGGAACTGATAGGACTACATTTTTATTCCTTTTGTCAAATTTCTCTATTTAAGGTGAGAGGAGAGAGGTTTAAAAAAAAACAACATAAGAGGAAATTCTTTTACACAGAGGGTGGTTCATTTGTATGAACTTTCTGAAGAAGTGGTGGATGTGGGCACAGTTACAACAAAACATACTTAGCGAAGTACATGAATAGGAACATTTGGAGCAATGTAGGCCAGGAGCAGGCAGGTGGGACTAGTTTACTTTGGGATTATGGTCAGCATGGACTAGTTAGAACGAAGGGTCTGTTCATGTGCTTTACAACGCTATGAAACATAAAAACATTTTGTACATTGCTATTTAATATCAAAAATTGAATTATCTTAATGGATTTACTTTTTAATGACATGATCTATGTCTTCATTCAGGTGGTGGCTGAATGAATAATAAAAAAATTTGGCTTTGAGAGATTAGATATAGGTTGCATAGCCATGTAATTATTAATTCTAATAATAGTTTAGATTTCAATCATTTCAAATCTTTTCTGCAATTATGGAATTAACACTTATTTATATATAATTTTGATGTCATATCATTAAAATATGTTTGTATTTTCTGATAAGAATAACTTGAATCTTAATATTGAAGGTATATTCTGGATTTTTGAAATATGACTAGGAAAGAACACAAATCCATGAAATGCATGTAAGCTGTTTATTAGAAATTTAAACATTGATTTTTTCTAACGTCATGTGTTTAAGCGTTGAAAGAGCAGACAAGAGAGAGATGGCAACTTGTAATGGCAGTTATTGATTAAATTACAGCAACAAAAGAGAACTGAAATGATTCATTCCCTTTGAACGAAATAAACTCTTTGAACAGATACTTTCCATTGCAGTTGATTGTTCTGAAGGAACTATCCCTAAATGACACCAGACAATACAAACTACTTATGAGGATCGGTTAAGATATCTTAAAATAGCACTGTAACAATGATTTTGCTACTAAACTTGTTAGAAATAGCTGTAGAAGTATGAGGCTGAAGTGATCTATATACAGCAACCTTCAGATGATCTTTTAAGAAGATGTATTCCCTAACAACTGCCGAAAAAAGTGACTGGAATATTTAAGTAGCCTCCACTTAGCCATTATCATTAGATGGCTGCTACTCAATAATAAGATTTTGACCTTCTGATTTCAGAACCAATCAGGGCGATAGGTTGCTGTCCTATTGCAGAGGTTGCATTGACATCCCCCTGCCAAACCTCGTGCAGATCAAACTTCAGCAGCTTGTCACGGCACAAAATTCAAAGGAATCCAATTTGAAAGCTCACTTCAAAGTGGATTATTTGGTAATACTAAATCAAGTCTTGAATTTCAGCAATTAGCTCTGAATACTATCCAAATTATATCGCAATTAGGGTTTGATTAGGACAGTCATTTCTCCAATGAGCATCTACTTCAAAGTTTTGATGTTCACTAAAACAATAATGCAAAGTTTTTCTCTATTTCATTTGAAAATATTTGTATGGATCTTACGACAGATTTATAAAGCATAAAATGCATTATTTCTGATCATTTATGCATTTCATACCAGCACAGGATTAGCATTTCACTTTCCAGAAACACCTGCACCATAATGGCTTTCAATATCAGACAATCCTTCCAGATATACTGTTACAGTTATAGGCTATTCAGGAAGCATTTAAAATCTGTGAATATTCCCCTTGTATAAGGTGACCTGACTGGCCCTCATTTTCTATGTGTAAATGCAGTAATCGGTTTTTAATTTCAGCAAGTTACCTATGCCTCATAAGGCAATATATGTATTAGCTCTCACAATATAAGAAGTAGACATGGGCAATATAGTACTAAAATACTGATCTGACATTTAGAACAGTTTCTGCATCTACCTATACTACAAAGTCAGAAGACACATGATACCAGATTGTTGTATAACAGGTTTATTTGAGACAGCTTTCAGACAGCTGTGATTTCAAACAAACTTATTGGACTATAACCTCATGTCATGTGACTTCTGCCTTTGTCCACCCCAGTCCAATACCAGCACTTCCACATCATACATATATTACAATCACAGGCACAGCTGTGCCTTGTCTAGTACGGAGTAATTTGATTACAAACTATTGTACGCTTCCTGAGCATGTGTGCTACAAGTGAAGCCAGCAAAGTAGAGGCTGAGATCGTTATGCTAATAGGTCACAAATCATGAAACAGGAATGATATTACAGGCATATCTCATTAAGGTATATTCCATACTAGATGTGAGACATAGCACAAGAACAGGTGTAAGTTGAATTTTCTTCGTAGATCCCACAAAGCATATAAGCCAGCCAACTCAAAAAGATCCATTGAAATCTTCACATTCTCTGCTCCGTTCTAACTCTTCCAGGCGTCTGCTGAGTGACTTTATCTACTCCTATAAGCTTTCTCTCTTTACATCCTTTCACTTCTGCCCCCATCAATTTCTGCTTTCTGGAATGACTCTCAACTAATCAGCAACTAATATTCCCCATATCATTTTAAATTATGAATCATTACTCTCATAAGACCCATCACATTCTTTTTGAAACTTGCATTTGAGCAAGATGCTGACAGCATTTGTTTGCCACATGATTCAGCTTCTGGGGCCTTACCAATATTGTGGGGAATCCCAACCAGATGTCAATTTTTTTTATTTCGTCTCGAGAGCTGGTGAGAGGCCAATTTACCTCTTCCAAAGAAAGTCCGCTGGGCCACATATCAACCAGGCAGTGGTGAGCCTTCTCCTGAAGTCACTACCCCCAAACAAGAGACTTGCCCAACGAACACTGCCAGCTGATCTACAAGGGGTTGCTGATGTTGTCTCAGCAGCACCACAGAAGGAACAGTGGGTACTGCCTGAAGAACACTCCTACATCAGATTCCTAAGTTCACAGAGAACCCAAAACAAGGACTGGTGAAGTGGAGAATGGGTTATTTCTTGGGCTGGGGTTGTAAGGTCACAGCATGTTGGGGGGATGCAGATTTGCAGAAGCACCATGCCTGATTTCGGTCCTTCAATCAAGCATGGGTTACTTTTGGTCTAAGTGTTCCTTGAGGTAACAAGTTGCTTATAAGTTAGGAACTATGGTGAATGCCCAAAAGCGAAAGGTCCAACTGCAAGCTAGGTTAATTCAAATGGCAATGTGTCCTCCCTGAGTCATTAATTGTTAAGAGCCTCAATTGGCAATGAGACTAGAAATTTGACCAGGTACCTCTCAACCAGAACTTAATTTTGATAGCGAAGGGAAGGCTGTGGGTCTAAGTATGACAGCATCCTGCCTAATTAAATGCCTCTCCTGCCATCAACTTCCAGTAGCAGATCATTCTGCCCTTTGATGCCTTGTTATTTTTATAATAAAATGGAAATTATTGGTAAAAAGCTCATGTATCCTTAGACACTTGAACAGCAAGCTTCTGTGCAAACCCATCCACCTTCATCATGGTCAATGATCACAAAGATA
Organism: Stegostoma tigrinum; assembly: GCF_030684315.1. Taxonomy (NCBI): domain Eukaryota; kingdom Metazoa; phylum Chordata; class Chondrichthyes; order Orectolobiformes; family Stegostomatidae; genus Stegostoma; species Stegostoma tigrinum. The sequence goes on from NC_081369.1 coordinate 32,164,983, forward strand.
CGGAACTTAGAAAAATGTAGGAAAATGCCCATAAATATTGTACTCTTCACATCTGGAGCACAAACTTTCAGAATTATGCATTAACTTCAATTCTGTGGCTCACAGCAGCTTTGTAAAAAGCTGACAGCATAAGCATTAATCACTTTAATCAAACAGAATTCTAACCTAAACAACATAAAGCATTTAGTACCAATGACTGAAGTCCAGATCAAAAATCTAAAGTGTGTTGACACAGATACTGGGCCAGATCCTACAGAATGTTTTGAATCAGGTAAAATGTTTTTCCAGTAAATTGAACAGCAGATTTAGGCTCTTGATTGCATCTGTGATGTTCAATCCTATAATCTACAGTTGCTTAATGAATAGGAACGAGCTCTACACAGAAACATTTTGCCTCAATTCCTAGTTTCTTCGGTGCAGCGCGTTAGTGTTTCTAATTTATGAAAAGGCAATTATGATGTTGGGGTGTAAAACTGATCTAACACACTTGCTGCCAGTTTTGGCCTGTACAAATAATTTGCTCTTTCAACTGATCATACAGTTAGTGCAGGAAAGACCTCACCCACCAGCGCTGTTTGAAGGAATCCCCAATCACTTTCAGGTTAGTTCCTATTGAACTCTACTGTCAGTTGTTGAGTTAGTGCAAGTGAAGGGAGGTTTGTAGCGCTAATTAAAGGTGATGAGTCTACAGATGTGGCATGTGATCAAAGTCTAATTCAACACTTATGCTCATTCTGCTTGCCCCTCATGATCCTTAACTCCCTGTCAGCCTTGAATATATTCAAAAACACAACCGCCAATGCTCTCTGTGCAAGAGAATTTGAAGGAGAGAATAATTCTTCCTTCTGTCTACCTTAAATGGGAGACCCCTTATTTTGAAATAGCGCCCTCAGTTCTAGATTTGTCGATGAGGAGAAATACCCTTTCAGTGTCAACTTTGTCAAATTCTCTCAGAATCTTACATTTTATGCATTTCAGTAAGATTGCTTCTCAATTTTCTCAGTTCTAATTAATGTAGATTGAATCAGTTCAACCTTTCCTCAAAAGGCAACTCCTGTATACTAGGAATCAGGCTGGTGAACTTATTTCCAGTGCAAGTACGTCCTTAAGTAAACAGATCACAATTGTACACAGTCTCGGTGTGGTCTCACTTAAGACCCAAACAGTTGTAGCATGTCTTTCCTTCTTAAAGGCAAATCTTTCATTTGTTTTCAAATTTCTCGTGTACTTTTTTAATTAACTAGTTGGACAGCATTTTTCTTTGCCCATCCCTAAGTGCCCTTGAGAAGCTGGTTTGAGCTGCTTTCTTGAACTGCAGCTGCCCTGCATGCAAAGTGTCTTACAACTCATGCGTAAACCCACCCAGATTCTCCTGCACAGCACCGTTCTTCACCCTCTCCCCATTTAAATTACACTCTAGTTTTCCACTCTTTTTGTCACAAAGAAAAACTATATTTTCTGACATGATGCTTCTTTGTTGTTGTTGTTATTCACTTAAGCCATCTTTACGCCCCTGATTTGAATCCTCTAAATAATTTGCTTTTTGTCTAACTTTGCATTGTCAGCACATTTGACAACAATACAGTCAGTGCTATGGTATGTTCTCAGGCAATTACTCCTGATAACTTGTGGTGTTTGCCAGTCGACAATTATGTGATCCTGGGTAAGATTCGGTTGGAGTCTTTCATTGCCACCAACTGCTCCTTTGTCTTTGCTTTATCTTGTTTACTGACAGGGTATACACTACTGTAGGGTGTCCACAAAAGGGGCTGTCCTTAAATATAGGTTTATTGCATGATAGCAATAAGCACAGCTACATTTGGTTAGGCATAACAGGCTGTTACAGAGACATCTATCTGGTCCGTCCTGAAGATAGAATAGAACTTTGTGTCTCTATTCAGAGATTGTGTAATCAGTAAAATAGGTGGAGACAATATAATTTGAACATTAACCCCTTCAGAGCTGTTATTTGACAACATGTGCCTTCACCCAAGTTATTGAAGTAGATTATAGACATCCTGGCACTAATCCCTGTGGCAGTCCAATGGACGTAGTTTGCTACCTAAACATTATCAATTTATCTTGACTCACCATTAATTAACCACTCTTTTATCCATGCTTATTTTTAATCTCCAATAATGAGGTCTTATCCTGTCCAGAGATAATGGGAACTGCAGATGTTGGAGAATCCGAGATAACAAAGTCTGGAGCTGGATGAACACAGCAGGCCAAGCAGCATCTTAGGAGCACAAAAGCTGATGTTTCAGGCCGAGACCCTTCATCAGAAAAGTGTCAGCTTTTGTACTCCTAAGATGCTGCTTGGCCTGCAGTGTTCATCCAGCTCCACACGTTGTTATCTCGTCTTATCCTGTCCAGTTATATTTGATAACAAATCTTATTAAATGCCTTTTGGAAATCCAAATACACTACATCTACTTGTTCTGGCTTATCCACCCTGCCTGTTAAATGCTCACACAAAAATTCATGAACTCATCAAACAAAACTTCTCTTTCACAAAACGATGTTGATTCTGCCTGGATGTTTAAGATTTTCTAAAAATACTGACACTAATTTCTTAATAATAAATTCCAGCACTTTTCCCAATGACAGAAGTTAGATTATCTGGCCTATAGGTTTCTGCTTTCTGACTTCATTTGTAGGTTTCCTATCTCAGATTGATTGGTAGTGGGTGGTGGCGGAGGTTATTATCCCCTTTCTCTCATTGGATCCTTGCCGAGAGTTATGAAAAATCTGCTTAAATGTCTGTCACTACTTTTATACATTTCCTTTTATAGTATACTCCCAATCCAGTCTTCCAATATTGTAACTGCCTTTGCATAAGTTTAAGACTTCAGTATCAGGCCCATATTTCTCAATTACAAACTCCATGTGAAATTCTAACATAAGATCACTCTTTCCAGCAGGGACCTTTTTATGAGGCCATTAGTTAGCTAGTCCAGTTTCATTGCACATTGCCATGTCTGAAATAGCTTGTTCCCTGGTTGTTACTGGAAACTGTTTTTTCTAAAAATTTACACTCACCACACTACTAAGAACTTAACGTCCAGGCTACATCTGCTAATTTGATTATTTCAACCTATAGAAAGGTTAAAATCTTCCATTGCAGTACCTTTCTAACAAAGCTCAATGATTTCTGGATGTTAACCCTGTCCTACAGAGTAGTTATAGAGAAAGAGCCTATAAAGTATTTCGCCAGCGACGTCTTCGCTTTGCTATTTCTTCTGCCCACCCAAACTGATTCTACATTCTCATCCTTCAAACCAAGATCATTCTCACTATTATTCTGATCTACACTTTCATTAAAAGAGCTAACCCACCTCCTTTTCCTATCTTCCTGTCCTGGTATACATCATTCAGGCCAAAGATTCCTATGCTGTTGCAGTCATGGTGCATTTCTTACGCACCTATGCACTACACAATCAGCATTTAAGCCAGGATGAAAAAGAAGAGGGTGACTACTGGACAATCAGAGATATCTGCTAACTGGACTCATTGTGAACACATGTCTTGTATGCATATAATGTAAGTCATACTGCAACATGAAACGTTAGAGTTAAAACAATTGAAGGTTACTGTTTGAGCAATACTTTCACTGCCTGGATTACTAGGTGGGCTTTATATTGCATACAAAGTTGTGTATCCTGATTCACGATGGTCAACTGCATTCACCCTTTCTATTATGAGCCACAGTTCTTGTTACCAGCCTTGTGGTGGGCAGCGGAGGAGGAGGAGGAAGGAGAAGATAACAAACTCACTCTTTCTCGCGCAGACAACGTGATTGAACAGCTAACAGAGAGGTCTGAGTGGGAAGCTTGTAGCAATGCTTGTGCAAGTGTCAGGTTAAACTTTGACTGTGAAGTATGAGTCATGATAAAAGATTGGTAAGTGAATAAACTAGTGGTGATAAATTGAGCACTATACAGATAGAGGATCCATTTCCTATTCACCTCCTGCGTCAAGGCCTCTCGTTTTGCATTAGAGAACCATGGAACATGGTCTCCGTCTTGTTACACCATTTTTTCATTTACTCCCAACTCAGACACTTCCAGTGCCTGTTCACATTAAATTGGGCCCTTTTTTTAAATGGTGTCTAGTAGCCTTAAGAAGTGCTTGTCGCTCACAATTTTGAGCTTGTTGCTCAGGCATGAAACATTCAGCAGCAAGCTTAGCACAGGCTGCATATATACAATCATTGCAATGAGTAGGCAGCGCAGAGTTAATCAAGTTAACCATGCCTCACGATCTCCGTGCCTATTTTCAGGCCTGATCACATTTTGTTGTAATTATCTGCTCCATTTATTCTGCAATTGTAACTGATTTCTTCAAGAAAACTGTAAAGGCCTAGTTGAAAACGATTTTCTCTGTTGTTCTTTAAAAAAAATCATTAACCTCACCAATCCCAACTTCTGAACGCCGCTCTAATTAAATAGAACAATTTCTGATACAGATAAAAGATTGCATCAATAATTGACTTTTATGTAACCAAAGTTTAATGAAGATCATGTTATGCAGTGTAATAAAGAGGAAAATGATGCCTAAAATGCATAAATGCAATTTAAATGTTGTCATGTAAATACCTAAAAGAACAATTTTTTAATATTGCTTTGTGGCATAAATCATTCAGATGTTTCAAAGACAATAACCTTAATTTATATATCTTCATTAATGTACATATAAACACACTTCAGAAATACATGATCATTGCTAATGAGGTGACTTTACAGAGAATCTGACTGAGGGTGAAGCGGCAAAGAGATTTACAGAGGGCATTATAGAACAGGGTGACTGAAAACATTGCACCAAGAGTGGAGTGAAGTGAACAGGCTCATGCAGTTAATCAGAGTAATGCAGCTTCTGAGAAGGAACCAGAGGAAATTACAGAGTAGCAAAGATAACAAAGGTAGGACATGTGAGGCCATTAAAGCACAAAAACTGGAATTTCAAATTAGAGCTTATGTAGGTCAACAGGATTAAGGGTGATAGTTGAGGGGATTATGTGGAATAAGGGTAGGTTGAAGTTTGTAGATGGTTAAAACAGTAACCCCAAAATCAAAACAATTGACATAGTCAAGTCTAGAAATAGAAAAGATATGGTTAAGACTTTCAGCAAATGAAATGAGAAGGGAGTAGCACGACATAAAGTTATCATTTCATGTAATAAAGTTGACATAAGACTAGAAGCTCACCTTGGACCATCATAAAACACCAAAGTTTTGAACAGCCTGGTTCATTATAAGAAAACAACCAAGAAAGGACCACAATTATGACATGGCTGCAAAGTCTATGGTGGGGATAGAAGATGATTACTTCAGTTTTCCCAGTATTTAATATGTTAAGGACTTGTTGGCAAGCAAGCTGACAACGAACATGATGTATAAAAATACAAACAATGGATTAAATTAAAATAGAGTCAGAGTTGAGAGAAAAGTAGCCTAAAGATTTGATGTTAAGTCTATTTCATCACTAATGTAAGATTGCTTGACAGAGGACTCCATTGAGAGATAGCTCTGTGTGATGCCTTGCGTTAAACCTTGCCTTGTGTGTATTTAACAGACAATTCTTAATAATTCTTAATAAAAAGCTGAAAGTTTCCCAGTAGGCGAGCCTCTATTGATCCTAATAACGACACAAGAACCACAAAAAGATTCACAACTAACGTAACAGGCATGGCACAAATGATTTTCCGCACTGCCTTCATGTTAACATGCATCCAACAGAATTTAAAGATGGCACTGTCTGCACCATTGAGAATTCATTCCACTGTTAAGCTTTTGTGCTGTCAAGCCATATTGTTGCAGCAAATAGGATGCTGAACAGATTGATAGAAAGTGCACAACTTTGTTAAAGGCCAAATAAAAACCAAAAGAACTGCAGATGCTGTAAATCAGAAACAAAAACAAAGTTGCTGGAAAAGCTCAGCGGTACTGGCAGCATCTGTAGAGGGGAAAACAGAGTTAACATTTTGGGTCTGGTGATGCTTCCTCAGAAGTTCTGCGGAAGGGTCACTGAACCCAAAACGTTAAGTCTGTCTTCTCCTCCTTAGATGGTGCCAGAACCCGCTGAGCTTTTCTGGCAACTTTGTTTTTGTTGCATTTGTTAAAGGCCATTATAGTTGCAAGTGTTGATGTCATGATACCTTTATTGATAACCATATCACGAGACAAACATGCAAAAGTCAGACGATGCTCGTTAATCCACTCATGCATCCAAAATATGCAATATTTCCAACAGTGGCTATTAATTCACAGCATCAATCACATTTGTCAAGTTAGGAAAAGCCACATAGAAATGCTACTGTTCTTCTCTGTACCCTCTCTGGATTTGGCAAACTGTGATAAACATGCCATTAATTACCACCATCCTAACCATAGGGCATAATGATCATTATCCCTAAATAACCTGCTCTGTCATTTCATTCCCAAGAATCACCTCTAGCAGTGCTACCTTTATTGTTAGCTTCGATACATTTTAGAACACAGAACATAGCACAGTACAGGCCCTTCGGGACATGATGTTATGCCAAATTTTTATCCTAAACCTTAGGCCTATATGACCTCCACCACTACCTTATACTATCATCCATATGCCTATCTAATAGCTGCTTAAATGCCCCTAGTGAGGCTGACTCCACTGCCCACTCCGGAAATGCATTCCTCACCCCTACCAATCTCTGAGTAAAGAATGTACCTCTGACATCTCCCCGATATCTACCTCCTTTCACTGTAAAATTAAATCCCCTCATAAAAGCTACCTCCACACTTGGAAAAAGTCTCTGGCTGTCTACTCTATCTATGTCTTTGATCATTTTGTACACCTCTATCAAGTCACCTCTCATCCTTCATCATTCTAAAGAGAAAAGCCCTAGCTCTCTCAACCTTTCCTCGTAAGACCTTCCCTCCATTCCAGGAAACATCGTGGTAAATCTCCTCTGCATCTTTTCTGAAGCTTCCACATCTTTCCTCTAATGAGGTGACCAGAACTGGACCCAATACCCCGGGTGTGGCCGAACCAGGCTTTTGAATAGCTGGAGCGTAACTTCCCATACTTTTGCTGTAGGAAATTCTCATGAACGTAATCTAGAAATGTCTGTTCGTTGTTGCACAATACACTACCACCATCCTAATTATTACCTAGACAATCCCCCCATTACAGCTCTCTACAATTTATTTTCAGATATTTTTCCTCCATGTCCTTCTCACTAATTGATTGTTTATATATTTTCCCAAATACATAGTTGCATATTTTTTATTTCTTTACTTCTTCCAGATTGAAAGTGTCCTTGAACCCTCTGAAACATCTTCTTTCTCTACCATTGTAATACTCTACCAAAAATCCCACCACCCCTCCTTTGTTGCCTTCTCTATATTTTATGAACACCTCTAACTAGTAATATTTATCACTTAAATCTGTCCTTCCTTCGGACAAGTCTCCATTATCACAACAATTTTCATAATCGCACATGGCAATCTGTGCCAGTAATTTTCCAATCTTTACTAAATGTATACTGTGCATTCATTTACATGCTATGTATCCCTGATTTACATCTCAGTATTTTGTCTCTTGCTCTGGAATCATGTGTTTACTTACTATTGTATTTTATTGCTATCTGCATCTCCTGGCATTTTATTACTGGTATTATTTTCTAATATTCTCTCCTGTTCCCACACACCTGCTAAGGTAATTTAAACCCTCCACAATAGCACAACAAAATGCATCCCAAGTAACTCAGTCCCAATTCTATTTTGATGTATTCTAAATCCACTTGTCTCATGTAGGTGCATTCACTCCCAGAGTATGACACAGGAATGTAAACACTCCCTCCTTTATTCCTCCTTTCAGCCACATGTTCATCTATCTCATTTGTTATTTCTATGCTCACCTGCTCATGGCGCTGGAAGTAATCCAGAGATTACTGCTTTAGACTAATTTTCTAAAATTCTAAGATTTTCTAAAATCTGCACACAAATCCCAATTCTAATTGGTTCTTTAGAGAGATCTAAGAGCATTGTGTATACTTCCAATTCTTTTTTTAAAATAACAGACTGTATTCTATTATTTTTATGAACATTGTGATTTCCTAACTAGTGTACTAAATACCAACTGCAGGACCTCAAGGAGGAGCAGAGGAGTGGAGGGTTTGACCTAGAATGGGAAGTCATGTGTAAAGAGTTCAGGGTTCTATGTGCCTGGAATGGATTCAATTTTATAGTTGTGCAGGAGTTACACTAAGATTCACAGTCAAAGACATTTTTGGAGGGTTCTGAGGAGCAGGAAATTTATAAATTCAAATTATAAATTCAAGCAATTTCTGAGTCAATAAATTTGCCAGTCATGGGGTCGTGATGTGGTATTTGGGGTGTGCATCTGATTTCTGATTTCTGATTCACTGGACTCTGGTAGATTTGAGTGTTGTGAGTGTCATTGTGCTGTATAAGAACATAATGATGCCACAAGCAGAGTGATGATCCCTTCTCCTGCTGAAGGCAGAGATTTCTCACATCCTGAAGCAGCCAGGTTAGCTTCGTAGTCTTTCTTGCTCAGCAATGAGCATCTGCTCCCATGGGGAAACTCTCCCACTGCACCTCGCTAATTGTCATTTTCTGATATCCTCTGTGATATGAGGAGCACATCAAGTCCTAATAAGAGTGTACTGTACAGTAACATAGAGATCTCTTTTTGTGGTGTATTTCTATGTTTTGGGCATATAAATGCTATTCTTCTGATTATTTCATAAATGCCAATGTCCCCAGCCGATCTGACTCTGAGCTCACACTTTTCCATTCCCTTGTGGCCTTTATGTACCTTGTGGAGAAGGTTCCTCCACATTGTTTTGGATGATTCTCAATCCATCCAGGTAAGCACTGTCATCTAGCCAGATAATATTTGATAGACCACTACCGCCATACCGCTGTTTGTATTAGTTGCATTGTAACAGGCCATCTTTGAATTAGCAGCTGTAATTTTACATCTTTATTGATCTTAACTCTAATTGGGCTCAATTAGTTTTTCAGTAGTTTTCTATAAACTAGCTGTTAGATCTTAACCCTCAGATCTTGGATCTCATGCTTCTCCTGTGGCAACGAATGAGATATGGCAGCTGCAGGAATAATTTCTCTTTCTGGTTTATATTTCAGAGTGAGATTGTAACTCTAAGTTCCTAACAGAAATGTTTGACACCGTTCGATACTTTTTTAAAAAGCTTTGATTTACATTCAAAATCTATCATATGATATCATTTTGCACAAATGCAATCATCTGGCTATCATTTGACATCAGTTGTAGTCCAGAATAGTCAAATAGCTATGATTTGACAACCCAAGTATGTATCAATTGGCATCACTGTCATCAGTATTTATCAAATAAAATGGCATTGCACTCTAATATTGCTGGTTAGTATCACATAATTCCTTTCACTGCACAGAAACCGACTAAATTAACATGGGATAATGTTCATAAGAAAGTCAGCAATCATGATTTGCCCAGACAAAATTTGAACTGTTTCACACATCAGTTGACATCAAAAATATTGTGCCATGGATTTTTCTTCGTCCCAACTGTTGTGTTAAACTATACAATGTACTGTGTAGCCTGCTTACCAAGCAATATGAGCGCATTCACCTCCCAATTCATTTTTAGTTCCTGGTTATGAATATGCATATGTTCCTGTGCCTTATGAAACCTCATTCTGTTAATGGCTTGACTATGTTTACCCCACTCCCAAACCCTCCAAAAAATGTATTTAAGTCAAATTTATTGTTACCCTAATCCTCAATGAAGAGATATTTGAATCATCATTACAATTTATAGGAATATTGGGGAAATGATAAAGCTATAGTCAACATTACAAAGTATACTTAGTTCTAAAATGTAATGTCCTCCCACCTAGATTGAACTCAACCTGCAGTCTCCCACCATTAACCTTAAGTTTCCATCATCCAGATTAAGTTGCCCTGCTATCCCTAACTTCCCACCAGCTGGATTAAGTTGGTCCATTGCCCCTAAATTCCTACCATCCAGATCGAGGTACCCCACCACTCCCCAATTTCCCAACACCTAATTGATATCCCCTTCTCCCCTGCCAATTTCCTATCATATAGAAGGAATACTCCCATCTCCCATCACTCAGGGTAGATTCTTTTGGGCTCCAAGTGATGTGGGCTGTGGCAAGAATGCGTGGCACAATTAGCTATCAGAGCAACAAGGCCAGTCTCGACTTTGGGAGCAACTTGCACCATGTTTAATGCTTTTCACAAACAGTGTGGTAAAAAACTCACCAGGCAGCTGTGAGAGGCTGATTGACTTATTATTGATTGTTAAACATCTTGTTAACAGCCCAACTCACCTCATTAATATTCAGACTTCTATTGTATGAAACTTGTCAAACAAACAACATCAGGAAAATACAACAGAAAAACCAGAGGGAGCAGCTAGCAGGTTCAGCTCACAGCTTTCTCCAACCAGTCTCCACAGTAGAAAACAGGCACTGACATCTCAGGAACAAAAACAGAAGTTGCTGGAAAAGCTCCGCAGGTCTGGCGGCATTTGTGAAGAAAAAATCAGAGTTAATGTTTCGGGTCCGGTGACGCTTCCTTGAAACTGATGGTGGCTGGTAAAATGTCAGTTTATATGCAGAGAATAGGGAGGGACGTAGGATAAGGAGTAAACAATGAGGTAGAGCCTAAAGAGAGAGAAGGGCTGTTGGGTAGACAAAGGAGTAGAGAACGATCAGGGAAGGAGGGTGAATAGTTGTTAATGTTAGTTGTTGTCCCCATAACAACAGGTGATGTGTAATGGCAGGCTTTGTGGTAACTGACATCTGGGGGCACTAGCCACGTACACACTCTATATCCATGGACATTAGCACCAACATGTGCCGGCCTCTGACAACCCTCATGACACACCTCTGATCCACTTACAAAGCACTTCTTCATTCAACGTTGTGTCTTGGGCTGCACTGACAACGATCACTGTAATGCTGCTGCAGGAACACTGGGCCCTCAGGGACATGGACCCAGCTCATGGACTGGACCAGGCTGCCTCTCCAGGCTCTTCACTAGCTCTTGTTCGCTCTGAGCCTACCTGGATGCTCACAGAATCCTTGCCTTTTGCATTTTGCCCCTCAATCAGAGATATCAGTCTCATATTACTGCTGTCTTGCCTTGCTGTTTAGCACAGGCAACGAACCAAGGAACTTGACAGCTGGCCTCAGTCAAGAGACACAGCACTGTCTCAGGTGTTTCCCACACAGTAAGTGAAGGCTAGCGTCTGATACCAGCCCAGGCCCAGTTCAGAGCAGTCAGTGACATGATCCTCTCCTTATAGGGGGTGAGGGAGTGAGGAGCCTGATGACATATAGCATACCACCCATCTTGGCTCTATGAGCCCAGTTGGGACCAGTTTTCCTCCTGGAATGAGAGAGAGGCAGAGATACAGGAGATGAAAATGGTATTACTGCTATTACACTGCTATTACTAGTGATGCAGGCTGGGATGTGTCCTGAGTGAGTGAGTAGGCAGTACAGGATTAGTGCTTCTGGGAGTTAGGTGTGTGTGATAGTGAATGACGAAGATGATGCAGATAAAATTGAGAGTGATGGAGCATGAGTCTTGGTGGGAAGTAGGTACAGTGGCAGAGATAGAGTGAGTGTAAGGGACCAGAGAAAAGACGATGGCATTTATTCTTGAGATTAGGGAATTTATTGACCATCCTTCCTCACTGCTGTGCAGTCCTACAGATGGCTGAGACAACATGCTGTCATGGTCTGCTGTCGAGGCCCCTACAGGTCCTGAGCATGATCTGCTGTCGAGGCCCCTACAGGTCCTGAGCATGATCTGCTGTCGAGGCCCCTACAGGTCCTGGGCGTGGTCTGCTGTCGAGGTCCCTACAAGTTCTGGGCACGGTCTGCTGTCAAGGCCTCTAGTGCTCCTGGAAGAAGAGAAAATCCATCCTGAGCAACATTTCTTCAGCAGGACCTCAAAGACACTGCCCACACAGAGGGAGTGGGGTATTTTGTGCCAATTTCCCCCTGCCTGCCATAACCATGCAGCAGACTGACATCATTTCTTCATGTACACACTGGGCATTTAGAGATGGCACGAGCCCAATGGATGCTGGTGAATTCCGAGACAACCACTGAGTGGTGAGTTGCTCCTGGAACAGTATGTGCTAAGGTGGGGTGGAAATCAGTCATAATAAATGCCATAGGGGCATGGTAATTATTGAGGTGAGTTGGGTAAGATGTGGAGAGAGAATTCACTATATCTTAGAGAGAGAAATCCTCCAAAAATCTCTACACAGCTCAACCTTGGTCAAAAAGAATAAGAAGCAGCCTTTGAATTGAGCTCCACTGATCTCTACCACCTGAAATGAGATCTCCTTTATATCTTGCTCCAGGATTCAATTGATCTCCCCCACAGCCCCATCTCCTTCCCCAAGATTCTGCTCCCACTCCCAGCCCAGACAGAACTCTCTCTGACCTTTCCCCATACCTCCAGATTTCCTTTTATATCTCTCCTCCTTCAGATTGTTTCCCCTGAACTCTTTTCCTCCATTCCCCTAACCTCCTTCTCTTTTCCCCCATCTTAGTCTTTCCTTACATCTTTGCAGAGCTCTTTCCTGCCCATTTCTCTTCCCACATGTCCACCTGAAATTTTCCTGGCATTCTCCTCCCCGGTGATTCTGCCCCTGCCTCTCCCAAAATTCTGCTCCAATTCATTCTTTGATTCATTGTGGTGTGGAAATTTTTTTTTGTGCTAACTGAAAAGACATTGAAGCTGTGCTGAAAGGGATAGATTTTGAATAAGTCTGGCAGCTCAGGTGTTTTCATCCATGAAATTCTATGGGCCATCAGCTGCAATAGAATTATATTCAACTGCTATCGGTAACCTCATGGTCTGGAATACCACTAAACCAGGCAATCACTCCTGGTTCAATGAAGATTGCAGGAGGGCATGTCACCTGTAGAGTCAGGACATTGAAAACATGAATTGTTAACCTGGTGAAGCTGCCACATAGGGTTATGTGCATGCCATTCAATGTAAGATGAAATAAAGAGGCAGAGCTAAGCAATCCCAAAATCAATGGATCAGATTTAAGTTTTACAGTTCTGCCACCTCATGAATGAACAATTAAACAATTCAATGGAGGAGGCAGTTCCACAGATATCCTCGTTTCAATGCTGATGGACCACAGCACATCAACAAGCGCTGAAACAGTGACAGATATCTTCTGCAAGATGCACCAAGTGGATATTCCAGCTTGTTCTCCTCCTGAGATACCAACATTACAGATGCCAATCTTCAGCCAATTCAATTCATTCCACATGACATAAGAAACCATTACAGTCACTGGATATTACAAATCCTATTGGCAGTGACAACACTCAGCATTAGTCTTAAAGATTTGTGCTCCAGAAATAGCTACATGCCTAACTAAGCTGTTTCAGTACAATTAGAGCACAAGCAATTACCCAGCAACCTGGAAAATTGAGGCTATAGACAGGCTCACCGAGCTGGTAGGTTTGGTTGCAAACGTTTCATCACCCTGCTTAGGTAACATCATCAATGCACCTCCGGTGAAGTGTTGCTGTTCTGGCCCACTTGTTATTTATATGCCTCAGTTTGCTGGGGTGTTTGGTAATACTGTGTGGAGTTGGAGGAACACAGCAGGCCAGGTAGCATGAGGGGGGCAGGAAAGTTGACGTTTTGAGTAAAGAACCTTCTTCAGAAAGAGCTCTGATCCTAAAAATCAACTTTCCTGCTCCTCTCATGCTGCCAGGCCTGCTGGATTCCTCCAATCCATACTGTGTTATTTCTGACTCCAGCATCTGCAGTTCTTACCATATCTGGTTGGTATTACTTCCAGTTTTGCTTCTCAGTGGTTTGTACACAGGGTCAACTTCAATGTTTTTGTTGATGGAGTTCTGATTGGAATACCAGGCCTCCAGGAATTCCCTGGCATGTCTTTGTTTGACTTGTGCTATTATCAATGTGTTGTCCCAGTTGAATTTGTGTTCCTCGCTGTCTGTGTGTAGTGAGACAATTGAGAATTGGTCATGTCTCTTGGTGGCGAGTTGGTGTTCATATATCTGTACAATCAATTTCTTCTGGTTTGGTATAGTGTTTCTCACAGTCCTTGCATGGTACTTGTTACTGACAAATGTAATGGATCCAATACCCAAAACCAGCAAAACTGGGGTAATATACAAAATACCATGCAACAATACCATGGCACCATGGTATTTTGTATATTACTGCAGTTTTGCTGGTTTTGGGTATGGGATCATTATGTTTGTCAGTAACAAATACCGTGCAAGGACTGTGAAAAACACTACATAGGCCAAACTGGAAGATGATTGACAGTATGGATTTCCTGGGGTTTATCATTGACTAGAGGCAGGAATGAACCAGCCGTATAAATACCAACACTACAAGAGCAGATAAGAGTCTGGGGGTTCAATGACAGTTAACTCATATTCTGACTCCTGAAAGCTTGTCCAAGGTACATTTCAAAATTGTGATGAAACATTCTCCATTCATTGGGGTAATTGCAGTTACAAAACTCTCAAGAAACACAACACTTTCCAAGACAAAGCAACCCGCTTAACTGGCACCCTACCTAACATCTTGAATGTTCAGTCTCTCCACTATTAATGTACAGTAGTAGCAGAGTACATCATTTCTAAATTACACTCATCAAAACCCCTTAGACAAAAAAATTTCCAAACCCATGATATGTACCAACTGGAAGAACAAGGGCAACAGATTCATGGAAACACTATCACTTACAAGTTCTCAACACACCATTTTGACTTGGAACCATATCATTTTCCCTTCACTGTTGCTCTATCAAAATCCCAGAACTCTCTTCCTAACAGCTCTGCACTGAACTGACTACAACTGTTTCAGATGGAAGTTCACCACCACCTTCAGGGCTGTTGGAGATGGGAGATAGTTATGTGTGAACCTGTGACAATCACATCATATGAATTAATAAAAAATTGCGCAGGGCTCCAAATAAACTGGCCTACCATGCTTTTATTTTCTCTTCCTTTGAAGTTACATTCGTTGGTTACATTTCTCAATTTGCTTAAATGGCTCACATGGTTCCTGCCTCAAAGGTTGGAGTTCATTTTGGTGTATCCAATCCTTTACATATTTCTGGAAATGTGTAGCATATTTCTTTTTCCAGAAAGTTTGACTGGGATTGTACTGATGTCCTCCTTTATTCACAGCTATCACAAATTCCCAAACTTTTCTCTCCTCTGCTCTCCAGGGAAAAAAAAACAGACATTTTCCTTTTCATTAGAGCAATTTGGAAACATTGACGACCAACTTGCACTTCTGTTTAATCTTCCCAAGCATCCCAATAACATCATCAGCCTCCAAAACATCCTGAGCTGGATCTATTTGTTAATTGTTGAGAGGACAGTTTTGTTTTTCTCCCACTCTAGCACTAAGTCAGTTTGATTTTTTTTCACGTTAATTCAGAATTTATTATGTTTATAATGCTTGGATTCTACTCAGAGACATCTGTTCCTATCACGTTATGCCTTGTGGTTCCAGAAATTTGAAATAATCGCATTTTCAGGCTCAAATACTGGAACCGCATCAAATACATTTCTTTGATCAGACCAAGTGGTGAGGACTGATACATTGCAAGTTTAATACACAATCTGTGATGCAGTAATGAGTGATGAGGAACATTAGAAATGTATGTTTATTCACGGATGAAATGTAGGTGTGAAATGTATGACACAGGTATGTGCAGCACTGCCCTGGAGTGTGCCCTGAGATGCTGATACCATTTGTCCCAGATGGTGGTCCTGAGGAGTGTGCACTGAGCCACTAGATACCCAGTCAGACTTCCGTGCTGAGAATTCTCGGCATCTGGTTTTCTTGAGACGATGGTATGATAGGAAGTTGCACATTAATGAGGTACAATTGCCGTTAATGACGGTGATAACAGGTATATCACAAATGCCGAGTGAGAATTTTATCACAAGGTTTTTGGGAGATACAGCTTGTTCCTCCCAACATCAAGATAGGCCTCACTCAACTTTTCATGCACTCTGCTAGATTTCTTGCCACAGCCCACATCATTTAGGGAATGATAAGGTTCCACGCAATTACCAAATCATTTTGAAATAATGTAGCAATGCTGCAGAAATGGAAACCGACTGTCTTCATAACAAGAGAAATGCAACTGCAGTTCAATTAATGATCGGAGAACAAAGAGGAGACATTGAAACAAAATGATGTAGTGGTCATATTGAAGATTATTGAGGGGCTAAGTAGGACAAGGGAATGATGCCCCTTTGATCACATTTATTGGGAAGAAAGGAAATTATTGATTAGGACCTGTTCTCACAGTAGGACAAAACTGAATTCTAATTCAGAAGATATACGTTCTTCCATTGTCTAATTGTGTTACTCTTCTTTTTGATATCCTATTACCACCATTGTTCACATGTTGTAGGTTAGGTATTTTTGAAGGAGAGACTATGCATTACAGAGACAGCTCAAACATTTTGGGCAGTTTTCTTTGAGGCCAGTAATGAGTAGAAAAGGACCCTAGAGAATTTATCTTTAGATGTTCCATTTAGTTTGCTTTGCAGAAGTTGTTAATATTGACATATAGTCAATCCATTTAAAACCAGATCTGCAATTAGCTGTGTTTTTAATTGCTTCTGCACAGGCATCGATTCCCTATCCTTAAGTTTCTCTTCCTTCATTAAAAGGGGTCACATTTTTAGATGTAATTTAATTTTTTGCATGTTTCACAGTTCACAATCTAAATATATTCATTGTTCACATTTACCGTTTTAGCACAAGATATGAGATTGAGATTAAAGAAAGCATGAGAAAAAGCTTGGACAACTTTGCCCCATTTTCAACAGTTTGTACGAACGAATGGGATCAACAATTATATAATTAACTCTAACAAATTGCATTAAAGCTTTTAAAGAAATTAATCATATGATGACCAGCTGATTATTGCTTCCTTTGAATGTTTATTCACATGTGCTGATAATGGTGTTTCGCGATTACAAATATGAACTATCTCTGCATATGGTCAACAATTAATCTTTCAGTTCAAGCTAAGAGAGTTAATCAAATGTTCTGAAAAGTGTATGACATTCATGCCTGTTAATACATCACTTGCAATAATTATTGTACAACTTCTTTCTGAACATGTTCTGAATTTGAATTATTTTGATTGACTCATTTGTAAATTATCCTGTTCTCTCTAGCATCAATAAAACATTCCCTTGACTGTTTTAATTTTCACCGTAATCACCCAGATTTCACAGTCAGTGGTAAACAATGGCCCTTGTCACTGACCTCAAAGAAAACTGCCCACAAATATCAAACAACCTCTGCAAGCATTTCTTTTCTCCCCGTGTCAATTTAAATCAAGCATGAAGTCAAAAGGATTTCCAACCAGCCAAAAACTTAACGTTCTTGAGGAGGGTGAATCCCCACTGACGGCATATCAGAAATTTTAAAAAACTCTAACTCTCTTCAATATCAATTTTTATTTTATAAAGCGCAAAATAAATGATTGGGACAAAGACATGATATTGAAATATTCTCTAAATATTGTCTGAACAATGTATAGAATTTTGGTTTACCATGATAGAAAAAATTCTTATATGGCAAATATAAAATTAACCTTTCAGCATGAGTAATGCTGGTCAGCGGTAACTACAAACTTAGTACCATTTAAAACTTAATTACTCTCCATTCAATGAGGTGCAACTTTTCCAACAGATTTTACAATGAGCAGAATAAAGTGGAAGACCTCATCAGTTCAAAGATTTCAACTAGATGAAAAACGTAAACTCACATAGAGTTTGGATTTCCATGTTTAACTGTGCATGAAGAAAAATAACAATATTCTTGTTATTACCAATGACAAATCATGATCATTGCTTCATTAGTAATGGGTTGGGAAACTTAAAATTAAATGGAATTCATCTAATGCTGATGAATTTCTTTTGGGACACTAATTACTCGGTAAATAGTAACAGAAGTGTCCTGGTTCAAACAGTATAGGTGGCAGTTTAGGGGAGGTGGTGGCTTACAAGTATTATCACTAGACTGTTAATCCAGAGAACCAGGTAATGTTCCAGGAACTTGGGTTTAAATTCTACCACGATAGATGATGGAGTTTGAATTCAATAAACATCTGGAATTGAGACTAATAATGACCATTGTGAATGGTTGGGAAAACCCATCTGATTCACAATGTCCTTTAGGAAGGAAACTGGCATCCCTACCCAGTCTGGCCTACATGCGACTCCAGACCCAAAGCAATAGGGTTGACTCTTAGGGATGGGCAATAAATGCTGGCCTAGCCAGAGACACCACCATCCAGTGGATGAATAAAAAAAGCGTACTAAAAATAGCTGGTACCTAAAACCATTCCTAATCTTCAGTTGGAACAGGAATAGCCCATTTAGCCCCTCATGCTTATTCCATCTTCATATCTCCACGTTCTTATCTTTATAGTACGCTAATTGTTAATCATTTGGCTTTGATTTGTGAAGATTTTCGATAGCTATTAAAGCTATTTATTATAATCTTAATTCAATATTTTCATTATTTTGGGTTAAGCAAAGATAAGTAACAACACAAAAATTGTAAATGATGCAGCCCTGCCACAACAGAGGGCTATTAGATAAGATAATGGTTGTGGAAGGGTTAAATGTTGAAGCTGGATTGAGACATACCCAATCCGATGGTGTCACATATATTTGGGTAGAACACTGGGCCAGCTAGCACAAGCATCCAATGGAGACTGCCTCTGTACAGTCTTTGTAATTATGCCTAACTAGTCATTGTAACCGGCACCTATTGCTATTTTTTTTATGTGATTTGATTTGGTTTAATTGATTTTATGGTTGTCACGTACTGAGATACAGTGAAAAGTGTTGTTTCTGTGCTATACAGGCAGATTCTATGGTACAAAATGCATCAGGGTGACAGAACAGAGCATAGAATACAGTGTTACAGCCACAAAGAATGTGTATAAAGAGAGAGAGAGAGAGATTAACATTAACATTTGAAAGATCCATTCACAAGTCTGATACCAAAGGTGAAGAAGCTGTTCTTGAATCTATTCATACGTGTATTCAAACTCTTATGTATTCTGTCTGACTGAAAGAGTGGAAGAGAATTTAACCAGGGTGGGAGGGGTCATTGATTATGCTGGTTGCTTTCCCAAGATAGCAGGACATATGGGTAGAGTCAATGGGTAGAAGGCTGGTTTGCATGTTGGACTGAGCTGCTTAAACAACTCGCTGTAATTTCTTGCAGTGTTGGGCAAAACAGTTGACATACCATGCTCTGGTGTGACCAGTTAGAATGCTTTCTGTGATGTATCTATAAAAAGAGTCTTTGTGAATGTGCTGAATTTCCTTAGCCTCCTGAGCACAATAAGTTTGTAAGAAATTGGGAAAGAAGTAGACTTTCAGCCCCTAGACCTGCTTTATCATTCAGTAGGAACATGGTTGATCTGATACTCCCCTGACTATTTTCAACAGGACCCTTGATTTCTCTACTGATGAAATATCTATCTCCCTCTCTCCTTGTCTCAGCCTTAAAAAGACACAAGGATTCTGCCTCCCACAGCTTTCTGGCAGGGAATTCCAAAGACTCATAACCACTTAAAAGAAGAAATTCTTTTTCATCCTAGTTTTAACTTTGTGCCTCTTAATTCTGAGACCACGCTCTCTGGAGTTAGATTTTCTCATTAGGGCATATATTCTCTCAGCATTTACCCTGTCAAACCCTTTAAGAATCTTATATGTTTCTAATAATCTACATCTTCTTATTAAAACTGAATAGTGGCTTATCCTATATCAGCACTAATTACATGGGCTGCTAGAAGTAGCAGAGAGCTCTTGGAAATTAAGCCAACTCAGGCCTGGTTAGTACCTGGATGGGGGACCACCTTGGAATTCCAGGTGCAGCAGGCTTTAAGGGGCTCTGTGGTAATGTCCCTATCTCTGAGCCTGGGTTCAAGACCCAAGTGCTCCAGAAGTGTGTTGTAACACACCTGAACAGATTGATTAGAAAAATCTCTGGAGGAAAGGAATAGTGGGCAGCACTGTACCCCAACCATGAGCCACCAGTACTGCACAATTTGACCAGTGACTTATGAAGGGTCTACTGGCTTTTGGCAGCAGCTTAGCCACGTGAAGAGTCTGCCAGCCAAACCCTGATGGCTTTCTGACAAACTCTAAGGATGGCGGAATCTACGTCAGATCCTCCCAAGCACTAATAGCCACCCTGACAGCAATAAGATTTTCCTTTTTCACAGACATCCTCCTTTCTCTGGGTTCTTCCTAATTGGCCCTGATGTGCATAAATCCCATTTTTCAGTTCATCATCCCCATATGCTCCTCCTCCAGCTCCACAAATAGTCACTACTTCTGTTGACACTGCTGAGCTTCTGGTCCTTCAATTGACTGGCAGCCCTTCTTATTAAAGATGACATCCCCACTGGCAGCTAGCTAGTTCCTTGTCATTGACAATGTGCAGATGGACAACTGAGAGTGGGACTATATGCAATGCAGTGAAAGAAAGAAAAGGAAAGGGTTTTCAAACCTATGGGGTTGATTTTCAACATTAATCACCTAGATGGAAAACAAGCAGATGAACACTTAAAAGCACAGATAAGTTATTTATTTACATAGTATCTGGCAAACACTGAGTGTTCGTAAACTTAACAAGCTCTACTTAGTCGACCGTAACCACTCAGAGCCAATAGGATCTATCCCCTTAAAGATGTGCGCTGGGTTTCAATGATGATATTGTGATAATGTGAATAAAGTTGCAATGTCTTTTCTGCTAAGTAAAGACAGTGGGTGAAGGGGATCAACGTCGAAGGAAGCTAAATAAGTATGCTTTCTCTTAACAAAACTCGGGTTTTCTCCATAAAGCACTTCCTCCTGTTAGATGTGGTCAGAACGCACTCTGCCACAAGGCAGAAATACAATTCATCAATGTAGTTTTGGATGAGATATCTGGAGGTAATTAAAATCCAGTTTTTTTTGTGGATAAGGAAACCATATAGTTTTGCATATCAAAATTTAAAATAGGTAATTAAAAAAAGAAAAAGTAATTCAATATTTAAGTTTGTGAGGAAATTATGAAATTAATATTTTATGGCAACATTTGGTCAAGGAAGCCTTCATCAAATTGACATTAATATAATCAGAAGTAAGGCACCTTAATGATTGGAGTTATGCCTGTCACAAAAAAAATGGAAGCTCAATCCAAGGTATCACTGCAGGAGTTTCTGAGATTAGTGATTTGCAGAAGCTTCCTCGGTAAACTTGTCCATCATGAGGTGGCTGATGATAGTAGTGTTCAATTCCATTTGTAATTCCTGAAAAAAATAAGCAATTTGTATCCAAATGCAGCGTGACCTGCACAACATTTAGGTTTGGCTGATAAGTAGTTAGTGATATCTGCAATGCACAAGTGACTATCTTGAAAAGTTTTGGTATTTAACTTATTTGTCTAATCAACCTGTTCAGAGATGTTATTACACACCCCTGGAGCAGAAGACCATCTCAAACAAAGGAGAAACTAATCATTTTCACCTGGCATTCAACAGCATTACCATCACTTAATTAATTGTTTAAAGAAATGAGAGATTTGTCGACTTGACTATCTGATAAACACATTTGAAGACAATGATTTACTGTCATACTTTTAATAAAATTGTCACAAAGCCTGTCCTTACTGGAAAGGAGCTTCATAGGGTCTAATTAGCTTCTTAATATTTGCCTTCTGTTAAGTATAGGTCAAGATTCTGATTTCATCTGGATCAAGCACTGACCATGTTAGTGATTTTATTGTTTAAACAAAAAGTCATCAAACAGAAGACTTGCATGTTGATAATATATCACATAGCCTCTGATTCCAATTTCTGTCTCTAAAATTACTTCTTTTTTTTGACCATTTGTTTTGCTTATTACAGCCTTGGGAAATATTCCAGGAAACATTTGAAGCATTTCCACCCTCTGCATTGAAGACTGAAGCAATAGCTGTGACTTTAACTAGTTACATCTAAACTTTGTACAAACTTTCTTGCAAACTGAAGATTATACAATTTCATACTGTTTAGTTGTGCTGCAAACAGTGCATGCAGCCCGGGTGGACGGGGTTCTAACATGGTCCTGTAAGTGTTAATGGGAAATCTAAGAAAATGTTATGAACTTGTGTGTATGCTCATGGCATTCTGGTTACACTGCATTATGACTGCACTATTTCAACGGTGATATTAGCATGTTTGCTATAGTCACTCTCAAAATGTGCAGTTACAAACTGTGTTCACAGCAATGATCTTTCACTTCATGGAAATAATTGGCATCCTTCATTTGTACTATGCAGCGTATCTGAGACTATAATGCCACAGCTTTCAGCTCTCTCAGTACTTTGTCCTCTCCCTCCAGTTTTATGCAAGATAGTATTCAATGATTGAAATCAGACACAAATGCAAGATACCCTAAAACAATTCCAACATTGAATACTCCTGTAGAGCATATCATTGACCTTATTAGTGGAGATAGCATTGAGAATGCAGGGGAAGACGAAACCAGACATTTACTCTGTTTAAAAAAGAATACTTTAATTTCCAGTCACTTTACTATGAATTTCACAAGTCACTGCTGGGCATGTTTTCAGTTGAGGTGGATGTCACGTACAATGGGGTCCAGAGTTCTTTCTGCAGCCCTTCCAATCCTGGTTAGGTTCTCCGCTTGGATAAGTGCCCTTAGACCTCTAACTGTCCAATTACAGAGGAAATTAAAGGCTTCAATCAGTCTCCACTGTAATGAAATGGTGAATGGTAGAAGGCGTGTGAGTAGAATCCTTAGTTTTTCACTATCTGATGTTAGGAAATGGGAAGGTGCTGGGATGCCTCCTTTTGGGATTGCTCTTTGCACACTATAGGCACAGCCACCCTAAGACAGTATCCCAGCTCCTTTCTGTCCTCCAAATCCAGGCCACTATGACCCTCCTAATCCTCCCTTCATGCTGAATCTCTCCCCATCTGAAAAAAACAGGATTCACCTCACTCTGGAATCTATGTTGTCTTCTCCATGGATCTGCTTGCATTTCCAACAGGGCCCATTACTGAATACTGGGACTGCAAGAGCTGCCAGCCAAATTGTTTCATTCACAGCTTGTTAAGGATGCCCATGACATATTGCCACTGTGGAACAGCCACTTGTAAAGTCAGTAGGATTGCAGCTGACTTTTCTACTGGGCAGGGAACGAGCATTTTGTCCTATTCCCAACTCTTAGCAAAATCTAGGTCACTGAGTGGCAGTCTTAAAGGCATACATTTAAACATCCATCCTGGATTATAAAATGTACGCTCATCTCAAACTGCCTTTGTTTGTGGAAGATGATGAGGTCTCAGAACTCTTTCAGCTCACATAGTTCCATAAAGATGTGCAGCACTTGTCCATGCTGACCAGGTATCCCAAACAAATCTAGTCCCGGTGTCCAACATTTAGCCCATATCCCTCTAAATATGTGTTAAATGTGCTTAGAGAGGAGACTGTAAATCCCAAAGTCATCACCATTCAGTAACAAAACTGGTAACATTAAAGAAAAATACAATGGTAGGAATGTGGTTCCAGGGGAGCTTAACAGGTTCAAAGAAACAATCAAAATTCCAGGAATATTTCAAAGCATGTTCTCACATTGATGGACTTCATTTTTAGATTCAAGTTTAACTTAAAATGTTAATGTGTTTTATTAAAATATTCATTGTTCTTTTACAAAGTCACAGACCTATTTTTGTGTTTCTGTCTCAAATACCCAAGATGTCCATTCGTATTAATGATAATCTATAAGTTTATGTACTGCAAATTAACTTTTAAAATCATGTTCAAGTTGTCAAAGGAAACACTGTCTGTCTATCAAACCTATGATTGAGCTTAAAATGTCAAGGGCATTTGAAAAGTGATTCTTCTCTATGTTCTATTTCATTGGCTGAAAGCAAATAACGCTTTAAAAACAATGAGGAAAAGTGAAAATGGTTTTGTCCTTACCTACCGTACACTTGTAAACACACAAGGAGTGGCAAATAACAGGTGAGCTGCAAGCATAAGATGATGCTTATGTTTATATGGCAATACAGAGACCTGTGTCAAATAAAGAGAAGACTAGAATATTAATATTCATGTCTACAAAATGTTCAGGAAGCACACGGGCAGGGAGGAAAGAGAAAATAGCAGGCAGTATTGATCAAAGAAACTAATGCTAGAGTGGAATAATGTAGTCAAGAGGTCAAAGTCTGAGTTATTTTGGTTAGATTTAAAGAATTGAGAGGAAAAGTTTTGCACCTGGCTATATACATTGGTGGGAGAGAGATACAGGAAAAAATTAATGAGTAAATTACAGAGGGATGCAATAAATAACAGAGGAGCAATAATGAGGGATTTCATTATCCTAATATATGCTGGGATGGTAATGGCTTAAAAGGCAAAGCCGGGAGCAATTCTGGAAATTTGTATGAGAATGCTTTCTTGATCAACGCATTTCAGCCAACTGGGGGAAGAAGTCTTACTAGAACTGGTTCTGGGGAATGGAGTGGAACAGATGGAGCAAATTTCATGAGAGTGTTTTCAGTGATCACAACTGGAGGGAATATTAAATTCAGTGAGTTGAACTAATCCAAGTGAATTTCAATCAAAGATTACGGGCCCAATTTAAGATTAACCCAAGTATCTTTTATACTGCGTTAGTAAAACTATAATCAAAGGTCGGCTAAATAGGTCTGAAAAATTAAACTTTCCAAAGGATTCAGGCGATATACCCAAGGTCTTAGATGAAAACTTTAGTAAGTTTGTTGATGATGCCAAAATTGATGATTATAGTGACAGTGAAGAAGATTATCTAAGATTACAAACAGATCTTGATCCACTAGGCCAATGGGCTGATAAGTGACAAAGTTTAATTTTGATAAATGTGAGGTATTGAATATTGGTAAAACAAACAGTGGCAGAACTTACATAATTAAAGGTAGGGCCCTGGGTAATGCTGTAGAACATAGAGACCCAGAGGTTCAGCTGTATAATTCTTTGAAATTTGCATCACATATACACAGAATGGTTAAGAAGACAGTTAGCATACCTGTCTTCATCACTCAGACCATTGAGCACAGAAGTAGGAACATCGTGTTGAGGTTGCACAGGACATTGGTGAGGCCTCTAGTCGTGTACTGTGTACAGTTCTGGACACCCTGCTATAGGAAGAATATTATTAAATGGCAGAGGATCCAGAAAAGATTTACCAGGGTGTGGCCAGAAATATAAAAATGGGCTGTACAGGCTGGGACCTTTTCTTCACTGGACCGTAGGAGGTTGAGGGGTAATCTTCTTGAAGTTCATAAAATCATGAGATGCACAGATAAGGTGAATAGTAACAGACTTTTCCCTGGAGTGGGAGAGTTTAAAACTAATGGGCATATTTTTAAGGTGAGGAGAGAAAGATTTAAGAAAGACATGAAGGACAACTTTTTAACAAAGAGATGTGTCAGACGAACTTGTAGAGGAAATGCTGAATGCTGGTACAGTTACAACATTTAAAAGACATTTGAATATGAACAGTTTGGACAGATATGGGCCAAATGCAGGCAAGTGGGACTAGTTTGGTTTGGGAACATGGTCAGCATGGGTGAGTTGGACAGAAGGGTCTGTTCCAATGCTGTATGACTGTATTCATGAGAGAAGTAGACATTGTCAATGTAGCATTAATGGATGAGGCAGAAGTGATATCAAATTTGTCACAAGCAGATGTAGGGGAAGCTCTTAACAGATTAGCAGTAATCAAAGATAAAAGGTCAGCTCGTTCAGAAAGGATTTGTCCCAATTTACTGAAGGTGGAAATTGCAGACTTCAGACATAATTTTAGAACCTTAGGTCGGGGAGTTGGCCCAGAGGACAAGGGATAGTAAATTTTCTGCTGTTATTTAAAAGGTGTGGGAGGATAAGCCCAGCAACAAAATGCCAATCAGCTTAATTTTAAAGGTGGGAATTTTTTAGTGAAAATAATCCAAGACAAAATTAATTACCATTTGGAAAGGTTAGGACAAATAAATGAGTAACATTGTGTTTGCTAAAGGTGAATTATTAACTTGATTAAATTCTTTCAGCAAGTAACCAAAAACAATGACTTAAATTCTTCAGAGATCTGTTTCAAAAAGCTGCAATTTAATTGCAATTATTCACTGTAAAATAGTTTTAGTACAAATGCATGTGTTTGCTCAAGTATGAATGTGCCTGTATGTTTAGGGTATCAAGCACAGCCCAATATTAGGGAACATGCTCATTTGTTTGACTTTTTTTTGTTTAAAAATATTAATTTAATACCATTCAAGTATTTCAAACCTATAAGCTTATTTTTAATCAGCATGCAACATCATATGAGTTTTAATATTCTTTTATAGTAAACATTTGTTGGCCGCTTCTTCAGAGCAATTAAGACTCAACCACATTCCCGTCCATGTGAATACACATCGACATCAGACCAGGTAAAGACAGCAGATTAACTCACTAATAGGATATTATTGAACTTGGTGAGTTTCCATAACAATTGATGATAGTTTCATCATCCCTAGTTTTTGAACTGGATTTTCAATCTTGATTTAGTTATTTATTTGTTCACTCATGGGACACAGACTTCAGTGGCTGGACTGACACCAATTGCTCATCCCTTATTATACTTGAAAAAGCTTTGATAAGCTGCCTTTTTGAGTTGCTGCAGTCTATGTGGTTTGGTTATATCCACCATGCTGTTAGGAAGGGAGTTACAGAATTTTAACACAATTGTAATAATGAAATGGCAGCACTGTAGCAAATCAAGACAATGTGACTTGGAAGGAATCTTGTAAGTGGTGGTCATCCCATCTATCTACTGTCCATATTTTTTATGATGGTAGAGGTTGCAAGTTTGAAAGGTTGTATTGAAGGAGCCTTGGTGATTTGTTCCACTCTATCTCATTGATGGCACATATAACTGGACCTCTGTTTCAGCAACTGAGGGAGCAGTGATCAGGGTGCTTAATGGGTTGGCAGCACAAATGAGCATGAGCTGATAGCTTTTACAAAGATGTTGCTGCAAGTATCGGAAAAATTGGCAAAAAGGCAAAGGAGACAAGGTAGCGTCGACAATAAATGAAGATATTGCCATGGTGGGAGTTGTGAAAAAAACATAAGAGATTGAAATAATCACATTCAGTGGAAATAAGAATTTGTAAGGGAGTCATGACTGGGAGTGTTTATAGAGACATAAAAACTTGCCTCACTGTAGGACGAAGTATTAATCAGGAAATAATGAAGGCATGTAAGAAGGACACTGTAATTATCAGAGTAACTTTAAAATTACACATTGACTTGACAAATCAAATTGTCAAGTGTAACATGGAAAACAGATTTATAGAACGTATCAAGGATTGTTTCTTTGTGTAGTATGTTGTACAACCCACCTGGAAATAAGCTATTTTAGATCTAGTAATGTGTAATGATACAGGATTAATAAGAGATATCAGAAGTTAAGAACCTCTAGAGTGATCACATCATAATAGAATATCAAGTTCAGTTCAAGGGAGAGAAACTTGGGTCCCGCACCAGTATGCTGATTTTAAATAAAGACCATTGCAGAGGTATAAGAAAGAATTGCCTAGAGTGGACTTGGGGAAAAGCATTGGCCAACATTTAAGGAAATTTTCACAATGCTCAGCAAAAACTTATTCTGGTCAAAAAGAAGAGAAGGGTCAACCACTCATGGTTAACAAAGGTGAGCAAGGAGATTGTCTCATCAAAAACTAAAACATACAAAATGGTGAAAACTAGCACCTAAGTTCAGTAAATAAGAGGGAAGGCAAATGGAATATTGGCCTTTATTTCAAAGAGAGTGGAGTAGACAAATAGGGAGGTCTTGCTAAAACTATACATAGCACTGGTCAGGCCACAGCTGGAATACAATGAATAGTTTTGGGACTGTTATCTGAGGAAAGATATATTGGCATTGGAGGCAGTCCTGAGAAGGTTCATTAGGTTGATATCAGCTACAGAGGGACTGTCGTATGAAGAGAGGATGGGTCTATAGGCCTTTGGAATTTAGAGAAACAAGGGGTGACATTCTTAAAACATAAAGCTTTCTTTGGCAATTTGACAAGGTGGATGCAGAAAAGTTGTTTCCTCCTGTGGATGAGTCTAGGACTAGAGGGCATAATTTCAGAATAAAGGGTTATACATTTTTGTATACCTTTTGTACAGAAATGAGGAGGAATTCCTTCTCTCGGAGAGTAGAGAATCTGCAGTATTCTTTACTGCAGATGGCAGATTAGATTGAGTTGTTAAATATGGTCAAAGCTGAGATGGAGAGATTCTTAATCAGTAAGGAAATCAAGTGTTATGTGATAAAGACAAGAAAATGCGCTTGAGGATTATCACCTTAGCAATGGTCTCACTGCATGGCAGAGCAGACTCAATAGGCTGAATGGCCTATTTCTGCTCCTACATCTTGTGATCCTATGGTCTTAGGCTGGATGACAGGAGTAAGGGAGTTGATTACTACTTATGAGCAATCAATCAATCAAGCTCTCCTGAGACTGACAAAATGTCTTTGTGAATTGGAAGAGCTTTGCCTCCCTTAATATCAACTGTTTGCAACCAACACAAGGTCAAAGTCAGATATTCAGAGACTTTTCAGCCTTTTCTTCAATCACATCTGCTACAGGTGATCTTTTCATTACAATTCTCAGCATTTGGCTCCTGGGTGACCAGAGCTATCAGGTGCAGGTGGTTGCTGACTCTTGTAAAGAACCCCTACACTGAATCACCAGGAGAAATACAACAGAGGCTCAATCATCACCAGGCCAGTAAGACAGCAAGTGATTAGTTGCCAAAGAAGCAGTTCAGAAGCCTGGGCAAATCTAGAGGCTCCCTTAAATATTCCCAGGCAATGATGTTCAGGATTGGTTGTGGCCTTCACAACATAGTACCATAGAGATGAGTGGGATTTGCAGCTGGAGGAAGGTAGAGAATGGCTTGTATTCAAAAAAGGAGGAGGAAGGTGGGGGGAGGAAGTAGATATGCCCCATATACATGCTTCACTTAATACATGTTCATCCATTTGTCAGCTCCTGGTGCTTCCTGGTATCCATATAACGAACTTCATTTCACCTGTTAATACACCAATCATCAAAAAGACATTGCTTCCTCTTCCCAAAAGTTGATCATTTCATTCACCTGAAAGCCTACTGTTCTAAGTGAAATAGAACAAAACAAAGTAAATGCCACAAAAATGAGGGGTTCAAATGATGTCTTACATTTGTTGAGATTAAGATCATTATAACTGGATTAACATGTCACAAGTACACAACCAAATTCCCTTGTGTAACAAATTGCTGTCCATGGTGCGATATGGTTGTTTCAGTGAAATGGGAGCATGTTGCTCATTCTGTTGCCCTTGGAAACACTTTGGGTTTCAAAGCCCTTTAAAGTCCCCCAACAAAAATTTGCCAGTCATGTATCTATCTGTAGGTAGACAATCTCTCGGGAAAGAGACAGTGACTGCAGCTCTGTCTGAGGGAGAATGAGGAATGGGAGAGTATCTTGTGAAAACTCTCTACTGCTATACACCTTTTTTCTCACTTTTCTTTCATGGCCCACTTATCTCCTAATCAAGAACTAGAGAACTATTCGCTATCTGCAATGAGATGTTGATCCACTAAAGGAAGGCTTTGCTCAGTTCTATGTAAAATGACAGCCAGACTGTCTGCTTACACTGACCAATCAGTAGTATGTGTTGTGAAGTACCTTTCAGCTAAATGTTAAATATCATTGAGACTATTTGACGGAGACCAGGTGCATTTTTCAGTGCCATGTCTCACATCTCTCCCTCAACACCAACACCAAACTGGTCATTCAGCTCAGATAATAAAATGTGAGGCTGGATGAACACAGCAGGCCAAGCAGCATCTCAGGAGCACAAAAGCTGACGTTTCGGGCCTAGACCCTTCATCAGAGAGGGGGATGGGGGGAGGGAACTGGAATAAATAGGGAGAGAGGGGGAGGCGGACCGAAGATGGAGAGCAAAGAAGATAGGTGGAGAGGGTGTAGGTGGGGAGGTAGGGAGGGGATAGGTCAGTCCAGGGAAGACGGACAGGTCAAGGAGGTGGGATGAGATTAGTAGGTAGCTGGGGGTGCGGCTGGGGGTGGGAGGAAGGGATGGGTGAGAGGAAGAACCGGTTAGGGAGGCAGAGACAGGTTGGACTGGTTTTGGGATGCAGTGGGTGGGGGGGAAGAGCTGGGCTGGTTGTGTGGTGCAGTGGGGGGAGGGGATGAACTGGGCTGGTTTAGGGATGCAGTGGGGGAAGGGGAGATTTTGAAACTGGTGAAGTCCACATTGATACCATATGGCTGCATGGTATCAATGTGGACTTCACCAGTTTCAAAATCTCCCCTTCCCCCACTGCATCCCTAAACCAGCCCAGTTCATCCCCTCCCCCCACTGCACCACACAACCAGCCCAGCTCTTCCCCCCCACCCACTGCATCCCAAAACCAGTCCAACCTGTCTCTGCCTCCCTAACCGGTTCTTCCTCTCACCCATCCCTTCCTCCCACCCCCAGCCGCACCCCCAGCTACCTACTAACCTCATCCCACCTCCTTGACCTGTCCGTCTTCCCTGGACTGACCTATCCCCTCCCTACCTCCCCACCTACACCCTCTCCACCTATCTTCTTTGCTCTCCATCTTCGGTCCGCCTCCCCCTCTCTCCCTATTTATTCCAGTTCCCTCCCCCCATCCCCCTCTCTGATGAAGGGTCTAGGCCCGAAACGTCAGCTTTTGTGCTCCTGAGATGCTGCTTGGCCTGCTGTGTTCATCCAGCCTCACATTTTATTATCTTGGAATCTCCAGCATCTGCAGTTCCCATTATCTCTGGTCATTCAGCTCATTGTTTTCAAAAAGGTTACAAAAAGGTTGCATACCATGATGATACTGCAATCTATTATTTGTCTTTTGAGTTTGTTGTCCCATCTCGCCTTAAAACAATTTAGACAACTCTGACCAGAATGTTATAAGTGATTTTGCCCAGGTGTTCCATAATACCAACGCCATCAAGTCAATGTAAGCAAAGGCCGTTATCAAAGCAAAACAATCCTACTTTATTCGGAACAAAATTACAATAATCTTCAACACTAAAATGGTACCCCAATCCTATTTGGCCCTTTAAGGTAACAATTCTTCCCAAGTCTCTTGTAAATTTACACATTTGCCCTCTCTGTGATTCTGCCTCTGAGTCTGCGAATCTGCTTTCTCCCTCTCTCCCTGGATCGTCAGCAGGGCTCTGCCTCTTGACGTGCTGGTCTCCTCGGAAGGTCTCAAACAATTCCAGAGATTCTGAGAGTAGTCCCAAGAGAGGGGTCTGCTGGTGAACTTTTCTTCTGATTCTTTTAGATGGTTTTCTAGAACTTTCTATAGATCTAGCCAATCAGGGGGATACACTTACTAGTTTGAAACATGAGCCAATCATTTAGTTTCTTTGTGTAGTAGGACCTAATGCCTTTCTGTCTGGGCTGCCCTGTGTTTAGTGGATAAATTGTTGGGGGTGTCTGTGCGGAATAAAACTGTCGCCTTTTACATTATACTAATAGTATTAGCACCTGGCTGCTGTCTTTGCACTTTGTCTGGTGTGTGGGTTTTGTGATTTCAGAATTTCACTTGGCCAATATACCCAGCATCCCTTGCTGTTCGGCCAAGTTGGTCATCTATCTGTATTTTATCACCCAGCAGGCTGCTACAAGGTATTTACAGAGTTATGATATACCTACCCATCCAAATGGGGGGCATGGTGAGTCAATAGTTAGCACTGCTGCCTCACAGCACCAGGGGCCCAGATTCAATTCCACTCTTGCATGATTGTAAATGTGGAGTTTGCACATTCTCTCTGTATCTGTGTGGGTTTCCTCCCACAGTTCAAAGAAGTGCCAGTTAGGTGGGTTAGCTATGCTATATTACCCAGCGTTCAGGGATATGTAGATTAGGTGGGTTATAGGGGGATGGATCTGTGTGGAATGCTCTGATGTCCGATGTGGACTTATTGCCCAAAGGGCCTGTTTCCACACAATGGGGACTCTAAGTCTAAATACAAATCTCTCAGGGCAAATGCATAAAGAACCTACTCTTTTTTTTATTATAGCATCGTATTGACCATTAATCTTTGCCATTATGCCATCTGGCAGGAATGTCTGAAGAAAGATCCATCAGCAGAGTGCTTCTTCTTCACCATAAATTTGATTTCAATTTGGACTTACTCTCTGGCCTCTTGTGGAGAGCTGAAGCCATAAGTGTGAGTACACACTTTTCCTGGTAATATCATTTACGTCTTTGCATAAATTTTCACAGCCAGTTGTTAATGATATAGAAATGACACATACATTCAGTTTTCCCTTAGGATGATGTATCCACTTTCTGCAAGATTATGGAAAGGTCTTTCAGTTGACAAGTGGGATCGGCATATTGTTCTTGTGAATTTGCCAACAATAGTATATTAGAGGCCAGGTTCTGAAGGAATCTGAATTTGCATATCTAGAAATCATGTTGTCAGACAGCTGCAAACTTACCACACAATCCTGCCAATTGTATTGGGTCACAATGTAATTTGATAAATACAATTTTCAACAAATTGTAAAAATTTTATTTTGAAATTGTAGAACTTTAAATGTGATAAATGCTATTTTCAACAAATTGTAGAACTTTTAGGAAAAAAAATCAAAATATTTAAAACTCAAAATTGCTGGTGTTTTTGTATTTATTTATTATACTGGGAATAATGGAGCAGGATTTATATTTAATACATAGTTTCACTTAATAGGCCTATATTATTCTGGAATCTTTTCTAACATGCATATCAGATAACAGTGATTAGATACAACCCCGACAACTAGTACTCATTTTTATTTCCATCAGCAGCATGAAGTGAATGAGCACTATAGGCATTAATAATAGCTCTCAGTGGGAGCTCACCAATTAGAAGGAGGGAAGTTGCAATGCTCTGAAGGGCAACTGCTGTTCCCATTTAAATAAACAAAGGATAAAATTGGCATCGAGGTTTACAAATAATCATGTTAGCAGCAGTTGGCACAGCTTCATCAGAAGTGGGATTAGCTGTTGTGAGACCACTCTGTAAGTCACACACACACACACACACACACACACACACACACAATGTAAGCCAATGTACAACTTACTCTTGAATTGTAAATGTGTTATTTTATTAAAGAAGTGTAGCTTTTACTTCTTTCCTGTTAATGAATATAAACTGGTTGCAGCGAAGTTCTGTGCGCTGCATCTGTCGTGGTGGTGGAATGGGCATCAAAGAAGAAATTAGTACCCTGACTGAAGAACTGTCCCATGGATATGAGAACAAAAAGGCATGTTGGGAAGATCCACAGATTTTTGCTAAATGTCCCAAGTAATTTCAAAAACTCTGTTGGAGCCCTAAGGGATCTGTGCCTCACAAGTTGGAGATAACGCTGCAGACAGTGCTTGTGTTTCTTTGAGAATTACCTTGAAGACAGGCTAAATAGAATACATTGGCGATGGCTTCAAACAGAACAATGATATAATTGAAATCCAAGTAAATGGGCCAAAAGTAGGTCTTAGCTTGTACGATGCATTCAAATCAAGAGAAGGAATATAACAAAAAGGATGTTGTAAAAAATGTGCCACTGCAGCCAGGGAGAACATGTTGGTCAGCTGCGTAAAAATCGCATCAGAGGTCTGATGATTGATTGATCTCCTGAGGTGAACATTGGCACTTCTAAGCTTTGTGTCATTGTATGTGCTATTGTTTAGTAACATAATGAAGGAGTGCCAAATGATGTGGAACTCTACTTAACATGTTGTACGCCATTGACATCTGAGCCAGAACCTTTACTCCAAAGAAAGAGGGTTTTACAATATCTGCATTGCAGCTCTGCATAGAAGCAACTCAATCAGCCCCTTCAACTGGTTTTAGCTATTAAGTTCCATAATGGCTCACCTTGCAGGAAAGAGAAGTTTAATAATCAATGTTAATATCACTGTAGATGTAATGTAGCATCAGCGGAAATTTAATGATCATCAGTTCTGTTAAAGTGTAATGATAATGCTATCATATGATTAAATTTTCACAGAAGCTCAAAATAAAAGACGAGGCAATTTCACACCACTTGCCTGGACTGACTCTGTGGAAAGCCATGATGCGTGCCCTTGTATTTGTCCCACAATCCTATAGATTTCCCATCCTTAGACAGCTGTCCAATACTTTTCTGGAATTGTTTATGGAGTAAGTTTTGACCACCATTTCATGCAAAATATCCCAAATCTTGACAATTCACTGAATGAAAAAAAAAATCCTTACCTTACTTCTTTTGCCAATGATACTAAATCGAAAATTTACCTCTTCATCAGAAGAAGCCTTTTTGTAGTTACCTACAGTTTCAAAACCTCTCATCTTTTGAAAACCTTTATGCATTAAGCACATATGATATACAATTAATTCCAACCCACACAAGTACTTTGAAGCTTGCTTTGAAGACAGGTTGTATAAGAAGGTACACTTCAGGTGAAGATGCTCCTTCCTTGTATTGTCTGTGGCTAAGCCTCCAATCTACTGCCTCTGTATAATACATGGTCATTAATTCACTTTAACTTTACACTTGGCCATGTCCTCCTGTGCATTTCAAGTGATTATCTATTCTACCACATTTACAGGAATAAAAGCTCTTTGAACAATTACACTTAAATCTGTCCATTCTGCAATCAGAGTACGCAAGGGATATAAACGGTACCAAGTTTTTTTTTCGTTCAGTATGATATATATGCTTTCGGTATATACCACTTCTTGGCAGCAATAAATCAAACATATTCAAATTTGTGCCATAACACAACACAGACCCAATCTAGCAAAGTGTGGAGCTGGATGCGCACAACAGGCCAAGCAGCATCTTAGGAGCACAAAAGCTGACATTTTGGGCCTAGACCCTTCTTCAGAAAAGGGGGAAGGGGAAGTGGACTCTGAAATAACTAGGGAGAGAGGGAGAGGCAGATAGCAGATGGATAGAGGAGAAGATAGGTGAAGAGGTGACAGACAGGTCAAAGAGGCGGGGATGGAGCCAGTAAAGGTGAGTGTAGGTGGGGAGGTAGGGAGGGGATAGGTCAGTCCAGAAAGGATGGACACGTCAAGGGAGCGGGGTAAGGTTAGTAGGTAGGAGATAGGGGTGAAGCTTGAGGTGGGAGGAGGGGATAGGTGGGAGGAAGGACAGGGTAGGGAGGCAGGGACAAGCTGGGCTGGTTTTGAGATGCAGTAGCGGGAGGGGAGATTTTGAAGCATGTGAAGTCCACATTAATAACATTGGGCTAGAGGGATCACAAGCCGAATATGAGGTGCTGTTCCTGTAACCTTCGGGTGGCATCGTTGTGGCCCAGGATGGACATGTCATCTGAGGAGTGGGAGGGGCACTTGAACTGGTTCGCGACTGGGTGGTGGAGTTGTTTAGTGCGAACCAAGCATAGGTGTTCTGCAACGTGGTCCCTGAGCCTCTGCTTGGTTTCCCTGATGTAGAGGAGGCCACAATGGGAACAGCGGATACAATATACCACATTAGCCGATGTGCAGGTGATGCACGTGCCGACGCTGGTGCTGCCACCGCCTACCTGACTCCCCCCACCGCTGACGCAACCCCACCCACAGCCAACGTAACTCCACCCACTGCCAATGCAACTCCACCGACTGCCAATGCAACTCCACCCACAGCCAATGTAACTCCACCCACAGCCAACGTAACTCCACCCACCGCTGACACAACCCCACCCACAGCCAACGTAACTCCACCCACTGCCGACGCAACTCCACCCACAGCCAACGTAACTCCACCCACTGCCAATGCAACTCCACCGACTGCCAATGCAACTCCACCCACAGCCAATGTAACTCCACCCACAGCCAACGTAACTCCACTCACTGCCAATGCAACTCCACCCACAGCCAACGTAACTCCACCCACTGCCAATGCAACTCCACCGACTGCCAATGCAACTCCACCCACAGCCAATGTAACTCCACCCACAGCCAACGTAACTCCACTCACTGCCAATGCAACTCCACCCACAGCCAACGTAACTCCACCCACTGCCAATGCAACTCCACCCACAGCCAACGTAACTCCACCCACAGCTGACGTTGACACAACTGCACCCACAGCCAACGTAACTCCAACCACTGCCGACGCTGACACAACTCCACCCACCGCCGACGCAACTCCGCCCACCACCGATGCTGACGCAACTCCGCCCACCACCGATGCTGACGCAACTCCGCCCACCACTGATGCTGATGCAACTCCGCCCACAACCAAAACCATCACAACTCTGACAACGCCAAACTTGCTGTGCCGCCAGCAGCTCCAGAGGAGACAGTAGCACCCAGCCCTGCTTAGTTCTCACCATCCCCCCCCGAACGTCCCCCTTACTGAGGACGAACGGTCAGGCCTCAGCAAAGGGCTCACCTTTGGCCCCCTCCACCCACACATCAACGAATACCGCTCACGCTTGGACATTGAACAGCTTTTCCGCCGCCTCTGCCTCTGCACTTACTACTTTAACCGTGAGCCTATCCCTCCCTCCACTGGCCCTTTCTCCCACATCCAACACACCCCTCCTCCTGGACACCACCACAAGGCCTCCTACCCTCCCTTGACATCTTCATCTCCAACTGCCATCGTGACATCAATCGCTTAACCTCTTCACCCCTCTCACCCACTCCAAACTCTGCCCCACGGAACATGCAGCCCTCTGCTCCAATCCCAAATTCACCATGAAACCTGTGGACAAGGGGAGGCATGGTTGCAGTAAGGCACACTGACCTATACATCGCCAAGGCCAGGCGCCAACCCTCCAACACCCCCTCCAACCGCACCCAAATCATGACCCCAACCCCAGCCACCAAACCATCATCTCCTAAACCATCCGCAACCTCATTACCTCAGGTGACCTCCCACCTATGGCCTCCAACCTCATCATTCCCCAACCCCGCACTG
Organism: Stegostoma tigrinum; assembly: GCF_030684315.1. Taxonomy (NCBI): domain Eukaryota; kingdom Metazoa; phylum Chordata; class Chondrichthyes; order Orectolobiformes; family Stegostomatidae; genus Stegostoma; species Stegostoma tigrinum. The sequence goes on from NC_081369.1 coordinate 32,202,122, forward strand.
CCCACTTCTATCTCCTTCCCAAAACCCACAAACCTGACTGCCCTGGTCAACCCATTGTCTCCGTCTGTTCCTGCCCCACCAAACTTATCTCCACCTATCTCGAATCTATTTTCTCCCCCTTGGTCCAGGAACTCCCTACCTATGTCCATGACACCACCCACACCCTCCACTTCCTCCAAAACGTCCAGTTCCCTGGTCCCCAACACCTCATCTTTACCATGGGCATCCAATTCCTTTACACCTGCATTCCCCATGCAGATGGCCTAAAGGCCCTCTGCTTCTTCCTGTCCCTTAGGCCCAACCAGTACCCCTCCACCGGCACCCTCATCCGCCTAGCCGAACTCATCCTCACCCTCAACAACTTCTTTTTCAATTCCTCCCACTTCGTATGGACAAAGGGGGTGGCCATGGGTACCCACATGGGCCCAAGATATGCCTGCCTCTTTGTAGGTTACGTGGAACAATCCCTTTTCCGTAGCTAAAATGGCCCAAAACCCCACCTCTTCCTCCATTACATTGATGACTGTTTTGGGGCCACTTCATGCTCCCACAAGGAGCTTGAACAGTTCAACCACTTCACCAATACCTTCCACCCAACCTTAAGTTCACCTGGACCATCTCGGATACCCCTTTCTCCTTCCTGGACCTCTCTGTTTCCATCTCTGGAAACCACCTGAAAACCGATATCCATTTCAAGCCCACCAACTCCAACAGCCACCTAGAATACACCTCCTCCCACCCATCTTCCTGCAAAAATGCCAACCCCTATTCCCAAATCCTATGCCTCTGCTGCATCTGCTCCCAGGATGAGGCATTCCACTCCCGCACATCTCAGATGTCCTCATTTTTCAAGGACTGCTACTTTCCCTCCCTCAATGGTCGAGAATGCCCTCAACCGTGTCTCCCGCATTTCCTGCAACTCATCCCTCGCAAACCCTCCCCGCAATAACAGACAAAACAGAAACCCTCTCGTCCACACGTACCACCCCACCAGCCTCTGGATGCCATGCATCATCCTCCGCCACTTCCACCATCTGCAATCTGACCCCATCATCAAAGAGATTCTTCCCTCCCCACCCTTATCTGCTTTCTGGAGGGACCACTCTCTCCATGACTCCCTTGTCCGCTCCACATTCCCCTCCAGCCCCACCACTCCCAGCACTTTTCCCTGTTACCACAGGAAGTGCTACACCTGCCCCTATACCTCCCCACTCACCCCTATCCCAGGCCCCATGAAGACTTTCCACATCAAGCAAATGTTTACCTGCACATCTGCGAATGTGGTATACTGCATCTGCTGTTCGCGTTGTGGCCTCCTCTACATCAGGGAAACCAAGAGAAGGCTTGGGGACTGCTTTGCAGAACACCTATGCTCAGTTCGCAATAAACAACTGTACCTCCCAGTCGTGATCCATTTCAACTCCCCCCTCCCATTCCTCAGACAACATGTCCATCATGGGCCTCCTGCAGTGCCACAACATTGCCACCCGAAAGTTGAAAGAACAGCAACTCATATTCGGCCTGGGAACCCTGCAGCCTAATGACATCAATGTGGACTTCACAAGCTTCAAAATCTCCCCTCCCCCTATCACATCCCAAAACCACCCCAGCTTGCCCCCACCTCCCTACCCTGTCCTTCCTCTCACCTACCCCCTCCACCTAACTCAAGTCCCACCCCCATCTCCTACCTACTAACCTCATCCTGTCCCTTGACCTATCTGTCCTCCCTGGACTGACCTATCCCCTCCCTACCTCCCCATCTACACTCATCTTTGTTGGCTCCATCCCCGCCTCTTTGACCTGACTGTCTCCTCTCCACCTATCTTCTCCTCTATCCATCTTCTATCCACCTCCCCCCTCCCTCCCTATTTACTTCAGAATTCCCTTCCCCTCCCCCATTTCTGATGAAGGGTCTTGGCCCAAAACATCAGCCTTCCTGCTCCTCTGATGCTGTTTGGCCTGCTGTGTTCATCCAGCTCCGCACCTTGTTATCTCAGACTGAATTGCTGACTGGTTTCAGTGTTGTCACTGTGAATTTTTGACCATGCAATTTATACTTGCAACTTCCTCACTATGAAATATATCAAGTATTTGGTGGAGATGAGAGTATTGCACATGCAAGAAATATACTGTTCACATTTAGACCTTGAGATTTTAATATAGAGTCTATTTTAAACATTCTATTGCGTTTTACAGGCACTGATTTCTTAGCTGGCCATGGGAGTCTTGGCACACCAACCTGTTTGTTGCAGCTCAATGTTCCCTTATTTCAGGTGACAAGAGCAAACTTTATTTTTATGCTGTGTGTTCCAAAACCTGCTTCTGAAAATGACTGTGGAAGCAGGTTCCATCATAACTTACAGAAAAAGGAAATCGAATAAACATACTAAAGGAAAATATCTGATGAGCCAAGAATTAGGAATAAAAGAACATACAATTAATGAGTCAGCAAAACCAATGCCTTACTGATTATCTTAGAAGAAAATGCAAAATATAAATCATCAAAAATTATTATATTTGTACCATCAGAGGATTAAATGTTGTAATTTATAACAGATGTCCAAACTAATAGAGCATCTGTCAATGTGCCACAGCTGAAGATTACAGAGATTTGTTTTAAGAAATGTAATGATACAGAAGTACAAGAATGGAATATTGATTTGTAACCACACTTGAATAGAGTTACATTCAAATTATGGCCAAAAGGCATATCGGAAACTGTCACTGTCAGAATCAATTGTCAGCATTTCTCTGGCCCAAGAAAATAACTATGAGTAGTTTTGTATTTAAAAGCTTTACTCTATACAACTCTCTCAGCCTGAGCATCAGAAAAAGGAATATTTTCAGAATGTTTACTTGACAGGAAACACATTCAGACCAAGAGTGGAATTGTCTCTTTTACTTTTTACTGCAGCCAGGATTTTACAATATTGTTATTTAAATGTAATTTATAAATAGGTCTACAACAATTCAACAAATTTGAGGATATGTCATGCTCAACATATAGAAGCAATATGTGAAGGTTTGCTATGCATCGATATCGATTTCAAACCAATTCCTTTGAAAGGGCCTGATGAGTAATAGGAGAGAATGGTATTGTGATTATAGCACTACATCATAAATCATATCTGTCATTGAAAGAGTTTTATTATTTAGACATTAACATGAAGACAACATTAAAGTGAAAAGTGCTTCACGGAATCTTATGTTGGTAATGGAGGGAGCACGCTAGACAGTAAATAGAAGCCGAGCAGTGAATTTTAAGATCCAAGAATGTGCACCTAGGTATATCTTTGGTCAAAAATATTGAAATTGACAACATATTAGAAAGCTGCCCCCAAACCGTCAGGTTTCATTTGAGTTTGTGCAGCCTCTCCAGGATAGGTGGGGTTTTTTTTTAACTAAATAACAAATATTAATCACTCAATTAGGTTAATACTTACACATGCTTTTAACTTTCACATTAGGTCTATGGATTTCTCAAACTTCCTGAAATTCACCAGTGAAATTAAAACTAGTAGCTTGTGCCAATGGAGAGTGCTAAAGCAATTTCATACAGTATTACCAATAAAAGCTTTCAATTTTCATCTGCTTTCCTACCTAGTTCTGGTAACGAGTTCCTTTTATCAATACATTTTCTGAGAGTTCACTTTCCACATTTTGGCAAATTTTCAACAATTCAGCTGTTTGTTTTATGGCATCAGAATAGGTGCCACCTCCAAGGCCTTAAATTGAATTTTAGATGAGAAGCAACTTGATCGTCAATACCAGAAATCTATTGTAGCAGACCGATAGCTACACATCACATGGGTGGCACAAGACAGAATCTCACGGGGAGAAGATCAGTAAAGAGTGAACATGATAACATGCAGCCCACAGGTAAAACTACCCTCAAAACAGGATGCACATTCAGGACATGTACAGGAGAAGGCTACAGCCCTTTTAGAATTTTGATCAGTAGAATGGTCAGTGTGTTATGAGAGATTGTGAAAAAATCTCAAGCAACCTAGAAGAACGACTGTTTCCTCCTGCATCTGGTGGTAACCTTTTAACACAATTATCACTTGTGTCTGCCAAGTCAACACTGCCTCAACCTGCTTGTTACTTGATCCTATTCTTCCAATTCATGACCTAAAAAATGTATAAGACAGATCATAAAGTTTTGTTTTCCAGGACAAACAACCGTGTAAAAATTGTCTGTTGTTGGTGCCAGTCATTATCTCGACATGTTCAGGTGTGCAATGCTAGCTGGCTTTCCAAGAGATAGACCATCAACAGCACACATAGGTCCAACCATAAATTCCCAAATCAACCAGGAGCATTCATAAACACAAGATTTTCTAATTCATCAATGTGCAATTGGTTTACATGACTGTTAGCAGGAGGTTTTGGTGTGATTTTTGGGCTGCTGCCTTGGTGTTTTCACCCTGAGGCAGTCCAAGATCCCATTTATCTTTTGAGCTGAAGTTAGGTTTAAAGAATTGTTGCTAGGAGACAAGGAAGACCTACTTCAACATTGGTTCCAGACCACCATGGCCACTTTGATTCTTTGCAGAATCCACAGGTAAAACAATTATTAGCAGTAGTATTTATAACAATGATGTCTATGTTGCAGACATATCTCTGAACTTAACTGCTCATATCTGTAACCCTAGAAGAAAGTTTTATGACTCAAGTGCAGAACCATCATCTGGCAAAGTTTTACTGGTCTATTTTTAAGATTTGTTGTTCAAAATTGTGTGACATAACCTTAATGTAATCTCACCAATACAGGATGAACATAAATCTCTTCACCTGTGAACCAGTTGCATTCAAGATGTCATACCACATGTGTGACACTGGTTAAGGGTGGTCAAGCAACTTGTCTTTTGGCATGCAGATTAAATCAAATTAGTTCAAATTTGGATAGACTTTCTCCCTGTGTGAAGATATACAATACTTGTCTTTTGGCATGCAGATTAAATCAAATTAGTTTAAATTTGGATAGACTTTCTCCCTATGTGAAGATATACAATTCTTCTCAGACATAATTAGACTCAGATCAAAAAATTGAAGGGTAATTATACCGCTCAGTATAAATGAGGTTATGGATTCCCAAAGAAAAAGCACGAGGTGTTAGCAAGTTTTGAGAAGATTTGTTGCTCGGGTAGAGGTCCTGGATGTGAGTTTGCTCGCTGAGATGGAAGGTTAGTTTTCAGACGTTTCATCACCTTTTTTTTATTTGAAAAAATATACTTTATTCATAGAATGTACAAAAAATAAAACATTTATACACCTACCCAGCCATGCAAGCCACTCCGGGTTACCCAGGGGGTACGTACACCAACTAAAGGAAAAAACAGAACAGAGAAAAAAAAAGCAAAGCAAAGAAAATACCCCGGCAGTCGTCACCCCGCACAGTCCCAGTTGGCCCCCTGACCAGTTGGGGAAGGTGCCAGCTGGGCCCAGTTACCAGATAGGGTTCTTTTTCCTATTCTGGACGAGGGGGTTCATAGCGTGGTCTTTCCCCACCGCACCTTGGCGGCGGCTGCCCCAAGCTTTAGCGCGTCCCTCAGCACGTAGTCCTGGACCTTGGAGTGCGCCAGTCTGCAACACTCGGTTGGGGTCAGTTCTTTCAGCTGGCAGACCAGCAAGTTGCGGGCAGACCAAAGAGCGTCTTTCACCGCATTGATGGTCCTCCAGGTGCAGTTGATGTTGGTCTTGGTGTGCGTCCCCGGAAAAACCCGTACAGCACGGAGTCCCGCGTCACGGAGCTGCTCGGGACGAACCTCGACAAATACCACTGCATTCCCCTCCAGACCTCCTGCGCATAGCCACACTCCAGAAGGAGGTGATCAACAGTCTCGTCCCCCCCGCAGCCACCTCGAGGGCAGCGTGCGGTGGTGCAGAGATTCCGGGCATGCATAAAGGATCTCACTGGCAGAGCCCGTCTCACCGCCAGCCAAGCAATGTCCTTGTGCTTGTTTGAAAGTTCTGGCGATGAGGCATTCTGCCAAACGACTTTGGCAGTCTGCGTGGGGAACCACACGACGGGATCCACCCTCTCCTTTTCCCGAAGGGTCCTGAGGATACTACGTGCTGACCACTGCCTGACGGCCTTGTGGTCAAAGCTGTTTCCTTTCAAAAATTTCTCCACGAAGGACAGGTGGTAGGGGACGGTCCAACTACTCGGAGCATTCCGCGGAAACAAGGCCAGGCCCATCCTTCGCAACACCGGGGCAGGTAGAACCTCAGTAAGTAGTGACACTTGGTGTTTGCGTACTGAGGATCTACACACAGCTTGATGCAGCCGCACGCAAAGGTAGCCGTCAGGGTGAGGGTGGCGTTCGGTACGCCCGTTCCCCCATTTCCCAGGTCTTTGTACATGGTGTCCCTGTGGACCCGGTCCATCCTCGACCCCCAAATGAAGTGGAAGATGGCCCGGGTGACTGCAGCGGCGCAGGTCCAGGGAATAGGCCAGGCCTGCGCCACATACAACAATACCGAAAGCCCCTCGCGCCTGACAACCAGGTTCTTACCTGCGATGGAGAGGGACCGGAGCGTCCACCTGCTCAGCTTCTGCCTCAGTTTGGTGATACGCTCCTCCCAAGCCTTAGTGCACGACCCAGCTCCACCAAACCAAACACCCAGCACCTTCAGGTAGTCTGTCCTGACGGTGAAGGGGATGAAGGAGCGGTCGTCCCAGTTCCCGAAGAACATGACCTCGCTCTTACCCCTATTGACTTTGGCACCCGAGGCCAGTTCAAACTGGCCACAGATGTCCAATAGTCTACTCACCGACCGACGATCGTTGCAGAAGACGGTGACATCGCCCATGTACAGGGAGGTCTTGACCTGAAGGCCTCCGCTGCCTGGGATAGTCACGCCCTTCAGGCTCACGTCCTTCCTGATGGATGCGGCGAAGGGCTCCACACAGCACACGAACAAGGCAGGAGAGAGCGGGCCGCCCTGCCTGACTCCAGATCTAACAGGAAAACTGTCTGATTCCTACCCGTTGATCGAGACTGCGTAAACGACGTTGGCGTAGAGCAGCCGGATCCAATTGCGGATGCCCTCCCTGAACCCCAATTTGGAGAGGACGTCCCTCATGTAAGCATGAGAGACCCTGTCGAAGGCCTTCTCCTGGTCCAGGCTGACGAGGCAGGTGTCCACCCGCCTGTGCTGTACGTAGGCGATCATATCCCTGATGAGCGCGAGGCTCTCAGCGATCTTCCTGCCCGGCACAGCACAGGTTTGGTCAGGGTGAATCACTGACACCAGGACAGACCTGACCCGGTTGGCTATGACCTTGGCTAGGATTTTGTAGTCCACGTTCAAAAGTAAAATGGGACGCCAATTCTTAATTTCTTCCCTCTCCCCCTTCCTCTTGTAAATGAGGGTGCTGATGCCCTTCCTCATGGACTTGCACATTTCCCCTGCCTGAAGCGCACTATCGTACACCTCCAGCAGGTCCTGGCCGACCAGGCTTCACAGAGCGGAATACAGCTCGACCGGTAAGCCGTCGCTTCCGGGAGTCCTATTCCTCTCCAAGGACTTGAGGGCTCTGGTCAGCTCGTCCAGGGATATCGGCCGGTCCAGCCACTCCCTCGTGCCGTCGTCTAAGATCTCCGTGATAGACGACAGGAACGACTCGGAGGCCGTGCTGTCCGTGGGCTTCGTGTCGTACAGTCCGGCATAGAAGGATCTGCTGATCCTCAAAATGTCGGGCCGAGACGACGTCACCAAGCCGTTGTCCTCCTTCAGCCGGCTAAGCACAGAGCTCTCTTTGTGCACCTTCTGAAAGAAGAAACGCAAGCACGTCTCGTCCTGCTCCACGGAGCGGACCCTGGACCAGAAGATTATCCGGGCGGCCTCCGCGACGAAGAGCGAGGCTTACTGGCCCCTCACCTCGCGGATGTCCTCCGTGACATCGACCCCCATCAACTGCAGAAGGAGCAGATTCTGCACCCTTTTCTGGAGTCGCAACAGCTTTCCCCGCCTCTCTCTCGCCTTCCGAACACCCTTGAGGACAAAGAACCTCTTGATGTTCTCCTTCACCGTCTCCCACCAGTCGCCCGGAGACTCAAAGAGGGGTTTCACGGTTCTCCAACCAGCGTACTCCCTCTTAAGCTCCTCGACGTTCTCTGGGGTCAACAGAGTCGTGTTGAGCTTCCACGTCCCCTTGCCGGCCGGCTGGTCATCCTGTAAGTGACAGCTGGCCAGCAGGACGCAGTGGTCAGAGAAGAACACTGGCTCGACGCCGGTGGACCTGACCGAGAACGCCCGTGACACAAACAGGAAGTCTATCCTTGAGCGAATAGACCCGTCTGGCCCTGACCAGGTGTACCTCCGCTGCGCTCCGTCTGCAGGGGTGCAGAAGACGTCGAGCAGCTTGGCGTCCTTCACCGTGCCCATCAGGATTCAGGATGTGACGTCCAGTTGACTCCCCCCACCCGCTGTCCCCATGCCGGATCTTCCATCTGCATTGATGATGCAGTTGAAGTCTCCGCCTAGGATGACTGGCCTGGATGTAGCCAGCAGGGGTGGAAGCTGCTGCAGGACGGCCAACTGCTCACTCCATACCGCTGGGGCATATGCATTGATCAGCCTCAGGGGAGCGTTCCTGTAGGTGACGTCAGCCACTAGGAGGCGCCCCCCACCACCTCCTGAAATTGAGAGATGGTGAAGCCGCGCCCCCGCAGCAGAATAGCCAGGCCCGAGGAGCGACAGTCGTTACCCCCCGACCAGATCGAAGGCCCACAGGCCCCATTGTGGGCAGTGACCGCAGTACCCTCCCCAAGTCCAAGGTCCTGCCCATCTATCTGTCCCTCCGTGCCCATTGCCCGGGCTAACCGCTGGACGCTCTCTGGGCTCAGAAAACCGTCCGTGCTGCCTTCCGGGTGGCATCCCCCCGTCAGGGGTGCAGAGGCAGGAAGGTCCGTCTCTGGGTCAGGCTGGGGACGCGCTGTTTCCTCCTTCCCGCCTGGAAGTTCCGGGAGGCCCTCCAGTGCCACAGCGGCACTTGACTGGGTATCGGAGGGAGCCTCGGGATGCCTCCCGTCACCTGGAAGTGGGGTGCTGCTTTCCTTCCCCCTCGAGATCTTTAACTTCTGCTTCGGGAGGGCCCTCTCCGAATCCCCCTCGTCAGAGGAGCTCTTATAGCCCCCCTGTAGCTGCCTCTTCCCGCCTGATGATTGCGGTTCCTGGGCCTGTCTACGCACCTTCCTCCTCGCTTTCCTGACCGTCGTCCACTCCCCTGGGTCGCCTGTCGCCACCTCCATCGACTCGGGTTGTCGGGGGGGATCGGAGCCTGCAGGGGTGCTTTGCTGGCCTCGGGCCCATCCTGCGGGGCTGGGCCCGCATTGGCCCTGCCGGCGACCTGGGCGTATATGGTCCCCCGCCGCAGGCATGCCCTAATAGAGGTGGCCCGCTTCCCCGCAAAGGTTGCAGCTTTTCACTTGGGGGCAATCCTTTGCAAGGTGTCCCTCCTCCCTGCAGTTCCTGCTTTGCAGTCGGCCGCCACATGAACTGACCTACCACAGGCATGGCAGACTTTAGGTTGCCCTGCATAGGTCACGTAGCCCCTGCTCCCGCCGATCGTGAAGCTGGACGGTGGGTGGACGACATTCCCGTCTGCGCCCATCCTCAGCGTCACCTTGACCTGCCTCTTACTCGTCCAGATGCCAAAGGGGTCCATGATGTCAGTTAGGTCCCCTTCCACCTTCACATGCCTTCCGAGGAAGGTCAGGACATAAACTGCTGGCACATGCGGGTTGTACATGTGTACAGTCACCATACGGCTCCTCTGTGCTGGCATCACAAACAGCGGGACAGCGGGCAATACAGAGAGGGGGCCCTCACCTCCTTTCTCCTTGAAAACCTCCAGGAAGCGCTCGCAAAGCTTGGCACTCCTGAAGGTCACGTCGTAAAAACCTCCTCCGGGGAAACCCTGCAGGCAGTAAATGTCCGCAGCAGCGAACCCACAACAGTCCAACAGGACCCTCTTCACGAAGAAGGTGTGGTCCACAGGTGCACCTTCATCCACCTTCTTCACGGAAACGCGGATGGTGTTCCGGACCCCCTGACCTGGGGCACGAGCACTTGCCGCAGCCATCGTTGCAGGTTGGCTGCTCCCCTGAACCAGTGTTAGGCCGAACCCAGCATTAAGATCCACTGGTTGCAAGGGTGCACAGCCAACCCAACGTCTTCCTTCCACCTCCAAGACAGCACTCTCCTCCTCTCAGTCCACAAGAGAGTGGGTCTTTATTTTGTTCCGGATGTAAGTTGGTTCACTGAGGTGTAAGGTTTGTTCCCAGACGTTTCGTCACCATTCTAGGTAACATCATCAGTGAGCCTCCGACAAAGTGCTGGTGTTATGTCCCGCATTCTATTTATCTGTTTAGGTTTCCTTGGGTTGGTGATGTCATTTCCTTGGGTTGGTGATGTCATTTCCTGTTCTTTTTCTCAGAGGATGGTAGATTGGCTTCAAATCAATGTGTTTGTTGATGGAGTTCCGGTTGGAATGCCATGCTTCTAGGAATTCTCATGCGTGTCTCTGTTAGGCTTGTCCTAGGATGGATGTGTTGTCCCAATCAAAGTGGTGTCCTTTCTCATCTGTGTGTAAGGATACGAGTGATAGTGGGTCATGTCGTCTTGTGGCTAGTTGATGTTCATGTATCCTGGTGGCTAGCTTTCTGCCAGTTTGTCCAATGTAGTGTTTGTCACAGTTCTTGCAAGGTATTTTGTAGATGACGTTCGTTTTATTTGTTGTCTGTACAGGGTCTTTTAAGTTCATTAGCTGCTGTTTTAGTGTGTTGGTGGGTTTGTGGGCTACCCTGATGCCAAGGGGTCCGAGTAGTCTGGCAGTCATTTCAGAAATGTCTTTGATGTCTTTGAAACCATAACCACTCTCCCCTGCATCTATTTTTAAGATTTGTTGTTCAAAATTGTGCGATATAACCTTCATGTAATCTCACCAATACAGGATTAACATAAATCTCTTCACCTGTGAACCAGTTGCATTCAAGATGTCATACCACATATGTGACACTGGTTAAGGGTGGTCAAGCAACTTGTCTTTTGGCATGCAGATTAAATCAAGTTAGTTTAAATTTGGATAGACTTTCTCCCTGTGTGAAGATATACAATACTTGTCTTTTGGCATGCAGATTAAATCAAATTAGTTTAAATTTGGATAGACTTTCTCTCTGTGTGAAGATATACAATACTTGTCACCCGGGCCATCTTCCACTTCATTTGGGGGTCGAGGATGGACCGGGTCCGCAGGGATACCATGTACAAAGACCTGGAAAATGGGGGAAAGGGTGTACCGAACGCTGCCCTCGCCCTGACGGCTACCTTTGTGTGCGGCTGCATCAAGCTGTGCGTAGATCCTCAGTACGCAAACACCAAGTGTCACTACTTACTGAGGTTGTACCTGTCCCCGGTGTTGCGAAGGATGGGTCTGGCCTCGTTGCTGCGGAACGCTCCAAGTAGTTGGACCGTCCCGTACCACCTGTCCTTCGTGGAGAAATTTTTGAAAGGAAACACCTTTGACCACAAGGCCGTCAGGCAGTGGTCAGCACGTAGTATCCTCGAGACCCTTCGCGAAAAGGAGAGGGTGGATCCCGTCGTGTGGTTCCCCACGCAGACTGCCAAAGTCATTTGGCAGAATGCCTCATCGCCAGAACTTTCAAACAAGCACAAGGACATTGCTTGGCTGGCGGTGAGAGGGGCTCTGCCAGTGAGATCCTTTGTGCACGCCTGGAATCTCTGCGCCACCGCACGCTGCCCTCGAGGTGGCTGCGGGGGGGACGAGACTGTCGATCACCTCCTTCTGGAGTGTGCCTATGCGCAGGAGGTCTGGAGGGGGATGCAGTCGTATTTGTCGAGGTTCGTCCTGAGCAGCTCCATGACGCGGGACTCCGTGCTCTACGGGCTGTTTCCGGGGACGCACACCGAGGCCAACATCAACTGCGCCAGGAGGACCATCAATGCGGTGAAAGATGCTCTTTGGTCTGCCTGCAACTTGCTGGTCTGCCAGCTGAAAGAACTGACCCCGGCCGAGTGCTGCAGACTGGCGCACTCCAAGGTCCAGGACTACGTGCTGAGGGACGCGCTAAAGCTTGGGGCAGCCGCCGCCAAGGCGCAGTGGGGAAAGACCACGGTATGAAACCCCTCGTCCAGAATAGAAAAAAGAGCCCTATCTGGTAACTGGGCCCAGCTGGCACCTTCCCCAACTGGTCAGGGGGCCAACTGGGACTGTGCGGGGTGACAACTGCCGGGGTATTTTCTTTGCTTTGTTTTTTTTTCTTCTTTGTTTTTTTTTCCTTTAGTTGGTGTACGTACCCCCTGGGTAACCTGGAGCGGCTTGCATGACTGGGTAGGTGTATAAATATGGTTTTTTTGTTCATCTCATGAATAAAGTATATTTTTTTAAATAAAAAAATGGTGATGAAACATCTGGGAACAAACCTTCAAGCTCTGTGAACCAGATTACATCTGGAACACAATAAAGACCCACTCTCTTGTGGACCGAGAGGAGGAGAGCGCTGTGTTGGAGGTGAAAGGAAGACGTCGGGTTGGCTGTGCACCCTTGCAACCAGTGGATATTAATGCTGGCTTCGGCCTAACGCTGGTTCAGGGGAGCAGCCAACCTGCAACGATGGCTGCGGCAAGTGCTCGTGCCCCAGGTCAGGGGGTCCAGAACACCATCCGTGTTTCCGTAAAGAAGGTGGATGAAGGTGCACCTGTGGACTGCACCTTCTTTGTGAAGAGGGTCCTGTTGGACTGTTGCGGGTTCGCTGCTGCGGACATTTACTGCCTGCAGGATTTCCCCGGAGGAGGTTTTTACGATGTGACCTTCAGGAGTGCCAAGCATTGCGAGCGCTTCCCGGAGGTTTTCAAGGAGAAAGGAGGTGAGGGCCCCCTCTCTGTATTGACCGCTGTCCCGCTGTTTGTGATGCCAGCGCAGAGGAGCCGTATGGTGACTGTACACATGTACAACCCGCATGTGCCAGCAGTTGATGTCCTGCCCTTCCTTGGAAGGTACGTGAAGGTGGAAGGGGACCTAACTGACATCATGGACCCCTTTGGCATCTGGACGAGTAAGAGGCAGGTCATGGTGACGCTGAGGATGGGCGCGGACGGGAACATTGTACACCCAACGTCCAGCTTCGCAATCGGCGGGAGCAAGGGCTACGTGACCTATGCAGGGCAACCTAAAGTCTGCCATGCCTGTGGTAGGTCAGGTCACGTGGCGGCCGACTGCAAAGCCACCATCTGCAGGAGCTGCAGGGAGGAGGGACACCTTGCAAAGGATTGCCCACGAGAGAGAAGCTGCAACCTTTGCAGGGAAGCGGGCCACCTCTATAGGACATGTCCGCAGCGGGGGACCACCTACGCCCAGGTCGCTGGCAGGGGCAATGCGGGGTCAGCCCCCCCCGGAGGAGAGGAAGGCACCAGGGCCCAGCAAGGACCCCACTAATGTGCAGGAGGGCCCAGCCCCGCAGGACGGACCTGAGGACAGCAAAGCGCCCCTGCAGGCTCCACTCCCCCCTGACAACCCACAGTCGATGGAGACAGCGACAGGCGACCCAGGGGAGTGGACGACGGTCCACAAAGGGAGGAGGAAGGTGCGCCGGTGGGCCAAGGAACTTCAACCATCAGGCGGGAAGAGGCAGCTACAGGGGGGCTACAAGAGCTCCTCTGACAAGGGGGATTCGGAGAGGGCCCGCCCGAAGCAGAAGTTAAAGATCTCAAGGGAGAAGGAAAGCAGCACCACAGTTCAAGGTGACGGGAGGCGTCCCGAGGCTCCCTCCAACACCCAGTCACGTGCCGCAGGGGCCCTGGAGGGCCCCCCGGAACTTCCAGGTGGGAAGGAGGTAACAGGGCGTCCCCAGCCTGACCCAGAGCCGGACTCTCCTGCCTCCATACCCCTCAGGGCGGGATACCACCCGGAAGGCAGCACGGACAGGTTCCTCAGCCCGGAGTGCGTCCAGCAGTTCGCCCAGGCAATGGGCATGAAGGGACAGATGGAGGGGGTGGACCTTGGACTTGGGGAGGGTACTGTGGTCACTGCCCACAATGGGGGTACAAGTTGCGAGCATTAATGTGCGCAGCGTCAAGTCAACCGCAAGATGTGTGTCCACGTTGGCCTACCTGACCACGATCAAGGCGGACCTCCTGTTTCTGCAGGAGTGCAGGATACCGCACCTCGGCAGGTACGGGAAATGGTCCGGCGCCTGGACCTGTGGGCCTTCAATCAGGTCGGGGGTAACGACTGTCGCTCCTCGGGCCTGGCTATTCTGCTGCGGGGGCGCGACTTCACCATCTCTCAAGTTCAGGAGGTGGTGGGGTGGTGCCTCCTAGTGGCTGACGTCACCTACAGGAACGCTCCCCTGAGGCCGATCAACGTGTACGCCCCAGCGGTATGGAGTGAGCAGTTGGCCATCCTGCAGCAGCTTCCACCCCTGCTGGCTACATCCAGGCCAGTCATCCTGGGCGGAGACTTCAACTGCATCATCGATGCAGATGGAAGATCCGGCATGGGGACAGCGGGTGGGGGGAGTCAACTGGACGTCACGTCCAGAATCCTGATGGGCACGGTGAAGGACGCCAAGCTGCTCGACGTCTTCTGCACCCCCGCAGACGGAGCGCAGCGGATGTACACCTGGTCGCGGCCAGACGGGTCTATTCGCTCAAGGATAGACTTCCTGTTTGTGTCACGGGCGTTCTCGGTCAGGTCTACCAGCGTCGAGCCAATGTTCTTCTCTGACCACTGCGTCCTGCTGGCCGACTGTCACTTACAGGATGACCAGCCGGCCGGCAAGGGGACGTGGAAGCTCAACACGACTCTGTTGACCCCAGAGATCGTCGAGGAGCTTAAGAGGGAGTACGCCATTTGGAGAACCGTGAAACCCCCTCTTTGAGTCTCCAGGCGACTGGTGGGAGACGGTGAAGGAGAACATCAAGAGGTTCTTTGTCCTCAAGTGTGTTCGGAAGGCGAGAGAGAGGCGGGGAAAGCTGTCGCGACTCCAGAAAAGGGTGCAGAACCTGCTCCTTCTGCAGTTGATGGGGGTCGATGTCACAGAGGACCTCCGTGAGGTGAGGGGCCAGCAAGCCTCGCTCTTCGCCGCGGAGGCCTCCCGGATAATCTTCCGGTCCAGGGTCCGCTCCGTGGAGCAGGACGAGACGTGCTCGCGTTTCTTCTTTCAGAAGGTGCACAAAGAGAGCTCTGTGCTTAGCCGGCTGAAGGAGGACAACGGCTCGGTGACGTCGTCTCGGCCCGACATTTTGAGGATCAGCAGATTCTTCTATGCCGACTGTACGACACGAAGCCAACGGACAGCACGGCCTCCGAGTCGTTCCTGTCGTCTATCACGGAGGTCTTAGACGACGGCACGAGGGAGTGGCTGGACCGGCTGATATCCCTGGACATGCTGACCAGAGCCCTCAAGTCCTTGGAGAGGAATAGGACTCCCGGGAGCGACGGCTTACCGGTCGAGCTGTATTCCGCTCTGTGGGGACCTGGTCGGCCAGGACCTGCTGGAGGTGTATGATAGTGTGCTTCGGGCAGCGGAAATGTGCAAGTCCATGAGGAAGGGCATCATCACCCTCATTTACAACAGGAAGGGGGAGAGGGAAGAAATTAAGAATTAAGCCCTTCACCGCATCCATCAGGATGGACATGAGCCTGAAGTGCGTGACTATCCCAGGCAGCGGAGGCCTTCAGGTCAAGACCTCCCTGTACATGGACGATGTCGCCGTCTTCTGCACCGATCGTCGGTCGGTGAGTAGACTATTGGACATCTGCGGCCAGTTTGAACTGGCCTCGGGTGCCAAAGTCAATAAGGATAAGAGCGAGGTCATGTTCTTCGGGAACTGGGACGACCGCTCCTTCATCCCCTTCACCGTCAGGACAGACTACCTGAAGGTGCTGGGTGTTTGGTTTGGTGGAGCTGGGGCATGCACTAAGACTTGGGAGGAGCGTATCACCAAATTGAAGCAGAAGCTGGGCAGGTGGACGCTCCAGTCCCTCTCCATTGGGGGTAAGAACCTGGTTGTCAGGTGTGAGGGGCTTTCGGTACTGTTGTATGTGGCGCAGGCCTGGCCTATTCCCTGGACCTGCGCCGCTGCAGTCACCCCAGCCATCATCCACTTCATTTGGGGGTCGAGGATGGACTGGGTCCGCAGGGACACTATGTACAAAGACCTGGAAAATGGAGGAAAGGGCGTACCGAACGCCACCCTCGCCCTGATGGCTACCTTTGTGTGCGACTGCATCAAGCTGTGCGTAGACCCTCAGTACGCAAACACCAAGTGTCACTACTTACTGAGGTTCTACCTGTCCCCGGTGTTGCGAAGGATGGGCCTGGCCTCTTTGCCGCGGAACGCTCTGAGTAATTGGACCGTCCGGTACCACCTGTCCTTCGTGGAGAAATTTTTGAACCTGCCCAGCTTCTGCTTCAGTTTGGTGATACGCTCCTCCCAAGGCCGTCAGGCAGTGGTCAGCACGTAGTATCCTCGAGACCCTTCGGGAAAAGGAGAGGGTGGATCCCGTCGTGTGGTTCCCCACGCAGACTGCCAAAGTCGTTTAGCAGATTGCCTCATCACCAGAACTTTCAAACAAGCACAAGGACATTGCTTGGCGGTGGTGAGAGGGGCTCTGCCAGTGAGATCCTTTATGCACGCCTGGAATCTCTGCCCCACTGCACGCTGCCCTCGAGGTGGCTGCGGTGAGGACGAGACTGTCAATCACCTCCTTCTGGAGTGTGCCTATGCGCAGGAGGTCTGGAGGAGGATGCAGTGGTATTTGTCGAGGTTCGCCCCGAGCAGCTCCGTGACGCGGGACTCCGTGCTCTACGGGCTGTTTCCCGGGACACACACCGAGACCTACATCAACTGTGCCTGGAGGACCATCAATACGGTGAAAGATGCTCTTTGGTCTGCCTGCAACTTGCTGGTCTGCCAGCTGAAAGAACTGACCCCGACCGAGTGTTGCAGACTGGCGCACTCCAAGGTCCAGGACTACGTGCTGAGGGACGCGCTAAAGCTTGGGGCAGCCGCCGCCAAGGCGCGGTGGGGAAAGACCACGGTATGAAACCCCTCGTCCAGAATAGAAAAAAGAACCCTATCTGGTAACTGGGCCCAGCTGGCGCCTTCCCCAACTGGTCAGGGGGCCAACTGGGACTGTGCGGGGTGACGACAGCCGGGGTATTTTCTTTGCTTTGTTTTTTTTCCTTTAGTTGGTGTACGTACCCCCTGGGTAAGCCGGAGTGGCTTGCATGGCTGCGTAGGTGTATAAATGTGTTTTAATTTTTGTACATCTTATGAATAAATTATATTTTTTCAAATAAAAAAAAGGTGATGAAACGTCTGAAAACTAACCTTCCAGCTCAGCGAGCAAACTCACATCCAGAAGCACTAGGTACTTACCGTTCATTTACAGTGTCATTCCTGGTACTGCCACTTTCTAGAAGTAAAGGATATATGTATAGGACTGAAGGCCACTTAAAAATGAAAGACCAGCATTTATATAATGCCTCTCATAATCTCACGATGTACCAAAGTGTTTTACAGCCCATGAAGTAATTTTTCAGCTTTGTAATTTTAGAAATGTGGAAGTCCACTTGTTCACAGAAAAATCAAGGAAACAAGACTATGATATTTGACTGTCTGTTTTATAGGTGTTGATTGAGAGGTGAATATACGCCTAGCGACAGAAGCAGCGTGACTGCTCTTTTTCAATAGAATGGCATGTTATCTTTTATATTCACTCAAAAAGGCAAAAGGTTTAATTTTCCTTTCTTATTCTAGCATTTCTGGAATTGCAATTATCTATCTGTACCACAGTATAAAATTAGATACTTGTGGTCAAATCTCTAAAACAAGTCAGGTGAAATTGCTGTGAACTAACCCAAGATAGTATATTCAATTTGTAAATGAAGGTTATTTGAAGTAAATAAAACTCCAATTCTACCAGAGGCCCAAGTAAACATTGTGCACACCTTATCCACTGAATCAGATATTGACCTGAAATCAGTAAAGGACTATTCTTCCTGGGCCCACAAACAAACTCTGACATATTGTTGCCTCATCTAAAGACCTTTGGCATCATGTTCCCCCTGTCCATGCCCAAAGGCTAGACTTTGCCAACTTCCTGAAAAGCCAGCTAGTCAGTTCCCTGGCAATTCATGTGAAAATTGCTGAACTTTGTGCCTGCAACAATTAGCCAATGGTAAGCAAGCTTGCTCAGCCAGCCACCCATTAACGGCTTGAAATTAAAATTATCCCTCTACTCAAGAATTTCAGCTCCATATCTGCCCAAATACAAGACTATTGGAAATGCATGAAAATTAACCAATAAATACTAACACATAAAAAGGTTCTTTATAATAATACACAATGTACAAAGGTAAGTTTTGAAATGCAGCTAAAAGAATAAAAAACACATGGGATCAAATCGTCACGCAGGGGTTCTCAGGAAAATTACAATCACCAAATAAGTGGGTACTGTGTATACTCTCGGAGCTTTGGCCTGGCAAGAACTCAGTTCCTGATAAACCTCATCGTACGGTGCTGAAAGAAGTGGTTGATTGATACATTACTTTTAATTTTCCAAACCCTGGATTTCGGGAAGATAACATTAGATAAGTGCATAGTGACTGTAACTCCTTTATTCTAAAAGGGAGGGTGAAAGAAGGCAGAAACTTTCAAACCAGTAAGCTGACATTGATCACAGAGAAACTGTTTGAACCTAAAATTAAAGAAAATCATAGCTGGGAAATTAGAAAGGTTCAAGTTAATCAGGCAGAAGCAAGGTGGTTTTGTGAAAGGGAAATAATTTTTGACCAATTTAGACCAATTTAAATCTTTTGACCAAGAATTAGAGGCAACTTTGCAAGTTACTTTTGTCTTGCAATGAAGGCAGCTTTTGTACATCTATTTTGGTACATCAGTTTAATACCATTTGAAGAGCAAATTGACTGAGGAGATTGTTTTACTTCATGTTGATATAACATGTTCTGCTGCTGAAAACTAAGTCTTATCTTCTTGCTGTTTCCGTGAGCTGGAGAAGTTTTGCCTTATGCCCCTGCTTAGTTCTCTCAAGAACTGCAACATCATCTGTAATACTGAGAGACCCTGGTAGACTTTCAATGATACAATCAATGTGTTGTTGGAATATATCCTGGCTAAAGGAAAATCTGAATGGCAATCTTAAAAAAAACAGTATCTATCAAAAGGTGTTCTGAAAGTTCATTCTGTGGAAAGATGTATGCACCAGCACCTAAAACTTGTGATTAAGCTCTTCCAAGGTAGGAAACTTGTACACAAGGCTATTTCATGCAATGTGAAGTGTGAAATAATAACCACAAAGGTTTCCTGAGCAATTGTCAGGGTTTATTTTAGACAGGTGAGTGACAAGGAAGAGCGAGGCCATTGGTGGGGATAAAAGCTGCACAGTGGCATTGACAACACAATGAGGGAACAGTGAGAAACAGTGAGGTCTGCAGTGGTGATAAAAGCAAGGCGAAGAGTTTAGAATATAGTGGAGGGAGCTGCCACTGTCAGAGTTGGCCAATTAACACAACAGGGACAGAGGTTCATACACCAAAGCTTGAATCATGACATCACAATTTTAGAAATACATTCAGGAGGATCTGACTGAGGCATTTGTGAGGCATGTAGTTCATCATTGTGGGATTGTAATATCATAATTACATGGATATTACAGAGGCTGACTCCATTTCAACACTGACCTATGGTCAGGCAGGGCTGAGTGCTCCTCAATTGGGCGGTGCATTAGATGTCACAATATGCATCTGTTAGTCCTCGTCTGTGCAGTAATGCCTGATCTCCAATTGTCCCGGCTGATCCTATCGTTGTACAAGGGCCTTGTTTGGGCACTGCAGCGAACTGCTGCCCCCAGGTTAAAAGAATGGTCACAAAGGCATCCTCAAAATGAAATTTTGGACCTGGAACATAATAAGCCACATAAACAGCACCAGTAGCGACAGATCTGAATATCACATTGCTTTCATAGCCCGAGAACCCCAGTACTATGACATTGGCATCATCGTCCTGAGTGAAACACAGTGAGCAGAGGAAGGCAGCTCAAACTGCAAGGTGGCAGTTATACTGTCTTCAAATCTGAAGAAAAATGCTGACTCAATGCTCTTCATTTCACCGTTAAAAAAAAATGAGTTGACTGTTTCACTGAATCCCCCACTCTGGGATAAGCGAAAACTTCATGATCTTTTGGCTCACCCTAATCTCGATATACTACATCTCAATCAGGAGCACACACACCTGACCCTCGAAGCAATGATGAGGCCAAAGAGGAATTCAGCTTTAGCCTTGATCAGTCACTGTGCCCATATCAAATGGGAAACAAGCTGTTACTCCTTGGTGATTTCAAAGCCTGAGTTGGGAGGGACACAGCCTCTAGAATGGTATGATTGGAAAGAAGGTGCATGGAAGACTAAAACCAATGAACTCCTCCTTCTGACAAAGTGCGCAAAATATGGTCTAGTTATAGGAAAACATCTTTTTTTGACAAAAGTGAACATAGAAGACCTCATGGCAACAACTTCTCCTTGGAGATTGGTACATGTTGACCATATCTTCATTCAAGCAACGGACAGCAAAGATGTTATATCACCCAAGACCTGACAGGAGCTGACAACTCTTGAACTGAAATGGCCTAACCCATTCCACCACCTCCATTGGCCTGACCTAAGAACAGCAGCAGCAACAGCATACCAATAGATTTAAAGACACTCTGAAGAAAGAACTTCTCAGCCAACACCACAGTATCTACCTGATAAAGCTCAATGAACAGGACCACAGAATTTCCAATATCTGCTCTGCCCTTAATTCTATTTGGGGCGGCACGGTGGCTCAGTGGTTAGCACTGCAGGCTCACAGCCAGGGACCCGGGTTCAATTCTAGCCTCGGGTAACTGTCTGTGCGGAATTTGCACATTCTCCCCAAGTCTGCATGGGTGTGCTCCGGTTTCCTCCCACAGTCCAAAGATGTGCACGGTAGGTGGATCGGCCATGCTAAATTGCCCATAGTGTTCAGGAGTGTGAGGGTTGTAGGGGGATGGATCTGGGTGGGATGCTCCAAGGGGGTGGTGTGGACTTATTGGGCTGAAGGGCCTGTTTCCACACTGTAGGGAATCTAATCTAAACTAATCTATCATAAACAGCATTTATGAGAGATGACAGGTTTCAGCACCTGCAAACATTGAGATTGATATGATGAAAATGTATAAGATCCAGGAGCTGTTAAGTCACAATTACAAGACACTCCTGAATAGACAAACCATGAATGCTTGAGGGGCAGAAAGTAGGCCGACAGACAAGTGAGATCCAAAAAAAAGCCTGTGAGCTAAAAAGTAGATGGTGGGCAAGAGGAGATCTGTATTGAGCTAAAACAAAGAATTTTGCACATACTCCACAGAAGTACAAACATAGCTCAGACTGATGAAGGTGCCCAAAGCCAGGTTAAGGACAGAAATCTCACGCCCCAGTGTTCCTCACCTTAGCCCTGGGCTCTGCATCTTCCTTGAATACGCTTAAAAGTGGTTCTTTTATTATAACTCTGCACATAATTTCAATTTAAATAATCATCAAATACCCTCTTGAATGCTTCTACCATATTACTAGGTAGTGGCATTTCAGATCTGGCCCATTTTGTTACATTACATTCACTTCTTTGTTTAAATCGCCTTAAATCTGTGCCCTCATGCCCTTCATTTTTTTAGGGAACAATTTCTTTCTGTTTGCTCTGGCCAGGCCCCTCATGATTTTGAAAACTTCAATCAAATCTCTTCTGAGCCTTCTCAAAGCTCTGAAGGAAAACAGTCCTAGCTTCTCCAATGTATCTGAATAACTGAAGTTTCTCATTCCTGGAGCCATTCTCATAATCTGTTCATGTTCTTCCCAAAATGTGGCACTCAGAGCAGAAACCAATACTCCAGCCAAGGTCTAACTTGTATCTTTTACAGGCTCAGCATAACCCTATGCCCCGTTAACAAAGTTGAGGATACTGTGTGCTTTATGAAACATGCTCCTCACTTGTCCTACTATCTTTAATGACTTATGCACATATAGAACTAGGTATCCATGCTCCTGCTCATCATTTCTTCTGTTTCCATGTTCTTATAATCAATATAAATCACTTCATACTTCTCCCCATCGGACTTCATCTGTCACCCATCTTTCTACTACCTCAACCTGTCAATGTCCTTCAAGTTTCCTCTTGAAAGTTCACAATGCTTCAAATCTGCAGTGCCAGATTTTTGCTTGCATCCCTTGCTTAATGGATAAAATGGTGATATTTACAGCTGCATCGGTGACAATCTTTGCATACGGTGCATTTTGTCCACACTATTTAGGATCTGCCACATGGATAGAGTTAAAAGGTTCAAGTTTTATGATGGCATACATGAGGCTTTTTTGTCAATTAACCACATATAGTCATAGAGGCATAGGGATGTACAGCACAGATAAAGGTCCTTTAGCCAATCAACTGTGTCCCAGTCAAAAAATAGTGTCTCATTGTTCTCATTCCAATTTTTAGGACTTGGCCCACAGCCTTGTGTGCTTTGGCATTGCAAGTGCACATCTAAATACTTGAACGTTATGAGGATTTCAGCCTCTACCATCATTACAGGCAGGGAATTTCAGGTTCCCACCACCCCCTAGGCCTAAGACTTTTTGTCATAACCTTTCTAGCCCTCCTGCCCTGATCATTGATTCATCCACTAGAATAAAGTTCCTCCATGTTTACTTTGTCAATGCCCCACATAATTTTATAATATCAGTCATGTCCCCCTTCAGTCTCCGCTGTTCCAGTGAGTCCAACCTATCTTCATAACTGAAACTCTCCAGCCCAGGCAACATCCTAGTAAATCTCCTTTGCAACCTCTCCTGTGTAATCACATCCCTCAAATGAGATTTCCAGAACTGCTCACAATATACTAGCTGTGGAAAATCTTGGCTGGATCTTTACAGTCACTCAATACTCTGAAGAATTTAATTCTTCTCATTG
This sequence comes from Stegostoma tigrinum, assembly GCF_030684315.1. NCBI lineage: Eukaryota > Metazoa > Chordata > Chondrichthyes > Orectolobiformes > Stegostomatidae > Stegostoma > Stegostoma tigrinum. Next base: position 32,225,159 of record NC_081369.1, read on the forward strand.
ATTTACTTACCGATGTGACAAGAATTTTGGCTCCTGTCACTCTTTGTCCATGTTCTGTTGAACTATAAATTAAAAGTTAATTCTTTGAAAAATTAGAATTTGGACAGAATGCAAATTGATTTTTAGACATTTGTTTTCTATCCTTGTAACTATTTGTGTTTTTTTTAAATTGTCAAAAGGAAAAATAATGAATTTTGTACTGTAAAGCTTCTGTATTCTTTGCTTCTACTGGCTTTTTCTTTTTTGTTTCCTTTACTTATTGCTGCTTTCGAAGTTTTTGTAGTATTTCCTTTCTGCATCATTTATAAGAAGAGACTAAGTAGTGTCTGTGTGCAGTGTTCTTGCCTTATAAAGTATCAATGTGATGTCACACATGTCTTTGCTCTAGTTTTGTGTCCTTTCAAAAGACCTTATGAACATTGAAAACATTTTTGCGGGTGTAACAAGGGAATCCTTTTTTGAAGCAGACTTGTTAGGAGCTTGACTATATGGCAATGAACTGTTCACAATTACCTCTGTAACTATCATTTCTCAGTCTTCAGTAGAAGTTTACTGACTCTAGCTTTCAGTATGAACTTACTGCCATCAGGTCTTCTAGTGCTACTTACTGTCATTACGATGTAAATGTCTACTTACTGTAACTATGATTACTTTGTGGATTTCTATCTTTCAATCTGTGTAATATACACTACAGAGAATCAATTGTTTGTTGAGTCAGACATCTTGACGTTTAATAGAAACTTACTATGCATGCTAATATAACATCTCAGGCACATTTGTAACCTGGCCTGTGCTGACTGGATGGCTATTACTGTACATACATAGTTAACTGGTTGACAACCGACTAGCTGCATAGAGAGACTGGATAATACAGACAGACTAACTGATGAACTGTTGACTGCCTGCAGCTGACTAACCAATGAACTCCTGCAATGAACTAACCAATGAATACCTCCGCTCGGTTCGCAATAAACAACTGCACCTCCCAGTCGCAAACCATTTCCACTCCCCCTCCCATTCTTTAGATGACATGTCCATTATGGGCCTCCTGCAGTGCCACAATGATGCCACCCGAAGGTTGCAGGAACAGCAACTCATATTCCGCTTGGAAACCCTGCAGCCCAATGGTATCAATGTGGGCTTCACCAGCTTCAAAATCTCCCCTTCCCCCAACACATCCCAAAGCCAGCCCAGTTCGCACCTCCCCCCACTGCACCACACAACCAGCCCAGCTCTTCCCCTCCCCCCACTGCATCCCAAAACCAGCCCAGCCTGTCTCTGCCTCCCTAACCTGTTCTTCCTCCCACCCATCCCTTCCTCCCACCTCGAGCCGCACCTCCATTTCCTACCTACTAACCTCATCCCACTTCCTTGACCTGTCCGTCTTCCCTGGACTGACCTATCCCCTCCCTACCTCCCCACCTATACTCTCCTCTCCACCTATCTTCATTTCTCTCCATCTTCGGTCCGCCTCCCCCTCTCCCTATTTATTCCAGAACCCTCTCCCCATCCCCCTCTCTGATGAAGGGTCTAGGCCCGAAACGTCAGCTTTTGTGCTCCTGAGATGCTGCTTGGCCTGCTGTGTTCATCCAGCTTCACACTTTATTAACCAATGAACTGTTGTGTTAACTACACAGACAATAAGATGCAGACCTTTCACCTGAGAACACCAGAGATCATGATGTCATCTGGCTGATTTAAAGGTCAAATGTCTTTCTGAGATCTGTACCACAGTGTGCCAGGAGGAAGCCTGGCTTGGGCTTGAACAAAGGTTATTCTACACATCTCACAAAAGGCCAGGCGTAGTTAGGATCCCATGTGGAAACACAAAGCTAGGACCAAGGACAGAATCACAAGCCCCTTGCGCCTCACCTGATTCCTGAGCACAGTGGCCCACTCCTGGCCCAACCCCAGTCAGGCCCCATCCCCAAGTCAATAGGCAACAGGTCCAATGCACCTCCTCCCCCCATCTTTCACTTGCTCATATTACATTTGAACATTTTGCAATTCTGATAAGATAAAACAGACTTGAAACATTTTCTATTTCTCCTTCCCATATGCTATCAGATTTGCCGAGTACTTCCAAATTTTACTGTTTTTATTTCAGGTTTCCAGTATCTGCAGTATTTTACATGTATATTAAGATTTATTAAAAATCCTGATTAAATGCACATTGTTGAAAGGATTAGAAAGTACCAGGCATTGCACATGCTAGTTCAGATGGGCAGGGCTGTTAAACATATTCTATGATCAATGTATTTTCCATCTAAATGCTAATTTTTAACTCACTGGTCTGCAACAACAAGTATAGTGCAAACAAATCTGTTAGCCATCATACATACTTAGTATTGATTATGATAGTTAGTTTTGCAGCAACAACGGTGTTCCTTAGTCAGCAATAACACTGCAAAACTGAGCTCCTGGTTTCTAACACAAGCTTGTCAGTGCCTTTCCTCAACTACTTTTTCTTGTTTAACTCCTTCAGGCTCTATCCATGACAACTGCAGATAGGAATGAAAAGGAAGTGACAATTTATGTCAGGTTAGTATGGGAGCCCAGGTAATGTGAAGCAAAAAATAGAAGAGATTAACTGTCAGAAAGAGGTAGAGAGAAATTCTGCTTAATAGTCATACTTCAGACTTGCACCACTGGACATGTTTTGGATCTGACATGCTGGGTCTAATTTAAAAGACATTTTGGCAATGCCTCCAGATTGTGCATGCAATAATATGGCTACCACTTCCAATAGCTAAGTGTAACAGTTTGTAATCAGTCTTCTTGCCTTTCCACTATATTTCTAATTGATTTGTTTTTCAAATATTTATCAAGCTCCCTCTTCCAAGCAATTCTTCTTCTCCCACTATTTCTGGTGTGACATTCTCATAATTATAACGTTAAAAAAGCCTGATCTTATATTTCATTCCTGTAAAGATGATCTTAAATTCAAGACTCTGTGTACTAACACTGAGCATTTAAAACAATTACTGTAATCACAATTCTCTTCATTAAATTCTCTCATGATTTTGATCATCTGAAACAAATTTCCATTCAACCTCCTTTTGCTGTGAAAAGACTCACTTTCTCTTGTGTCTTTTGGCAATGAAAGTACATCACTTGGTGGATGTTTACAGTGCAAAAGGAGGCTATTCAGCCCATTGAGTCCACGCCAGTCAACAGAAACCTGATTACACCAACCTCAATTTCCAGTATGGAAGTGCAAACAACATCTAAATATTGCTGAAATGTTATGAGAATTTCTGACTGAACCACTTTCAAACTGTTAGTTCCAGACTCCAACCACCGTCTGAGTGAAACGCTTTCTCCACAGCTTTCCTCCTAGCCTTCTACCTCTTACCTTAAATCAATGCTCTCGGTTATTGACCCCTGCACTCATGGAAAACAAAATCTTCCTATCCATCCAATCTATGCATTTTATAATCTTACACACTACTATCAGGTCCCCAGTAAACTTTGCTGCTTCAAGGAAAACAACCACAACTTATCCAATCATCCCTCATAGCTCAGACCCTCCAGCTCAAACAGTAGCCAAATGTTAAAACAAAATGCTGGAAAAGTTCAAGAGGTCTGGCAGCACCTGTGGAGAGAAATCAAAGTTAACATTTTGGGTCCAGTGACTTTTCCTCCGAACATCCTGGTAGATCTCACCTGCACCTTCTCTACTGCAGTTACACTCTTCCTATCATATGTCGACCAGGTTTCGCATATAATTGCAACGGTGGGCTTACCAGCATTTTATTCAGTTCCAGAATAAAATTTCTGCCCTTGTGCTCTACACCTTGGTTAATCAAGGCAGCTATTCTCTCAGCCTAACTAACCACCTTGTACACCTGCCCTGCTACCGTCAAGAATAAGTGGGAATGCACATGCATTTTCTTGATCTTCATACCCCGATCTTCAGCACTTTCAGGGTCCTACTATTCATAGTGTAATCCCTTGCTTTATTAACCTTCCCAATTGCATTATCTCACACATTTCTGGTTGAATTCACTTTACGATTGCTCTGCCAACCTAGCCAGTACATTGCTTTCCTCCTGCAGGTTATGACTACTATTTATCACCCTACCAATATTCATCCTCAAAAATCTTGCTCATACCACCAACATTTAAGTCCAAATCATTTTTGTACACGTCCAACAGTAAGGGTGCCTGCACTGAGCTCTGTGGAACCCCACTGGAAACAGACGTCCAGTCACAAAAACGTACCTCTCCATTACCCTCCGTTTCCTGCCTATCGGGATCTACTTTGTCACTTTGCCTTACGTTTCATTGAATCTTAATTTCTTAGCTAGACTGCCATCAATAACCTTATGAAAATACTTACTGAAGTCCATGTAGAAAATCTCAGAGGCATTACCCTCCTAAATATACCTGATTACCGTCTCAACAAATTCTATCAGATTTGTCAAGCACAATATTCCCTTGCTGAATATCACTGATTAATTCAAGTGCAGATATAACAGGCAGAAAGCTAGCCACCAGGATACATGAACATCAACTAGCCACAAAACGACATGACCCACTATCACTCGTATCCTTCCATACAGATGAGGAAGGACACCACTTTGATTGGGACAACACATCCATCCTAGGACAAGCCAAACAGAGACACGCATGAGAATTCCTAGAAGCATGGCATTCCAACTGGAACTCCATCAACAAACATTGATTTGGAGCCAATCTACCATCCACTGGGAAAAAGAACAGGAAATGACATCACCAACACTGGAAATGACATCACCAACCCAAGGAAACCTAAACAGATAAATAGAGAGCGGGACATAACACCAGCGCTTCGTCGGAGGCTCACTGTTGATGTTACCTAGAATGGTGACAAAACATCTGGGGACAAACCTTACAGCTCAGTGAACCAGCTTACATCTCGAACACAATAAAGACCCACTCTCTTGTGGACTGAGAGGATGAGAGTGCTGTCTTGGAGGTGAAAGGAGGACGTCGGGTTGGCTGTGCACCCTTGCGACCAGTGGATCTTAATGCTGGCTTCGGCCTAACGCTGGTTCAGGGGAGCAGCCAACCTGCAATGATGGCTGCGGCAAGTGCTCGTGCCCCAGGTCAGGGGGTCCGGAACACCATCCGTGTTTCTGTAAAGAAGATGGATGAAGGTGCACCTGTGGACCGCACCTTCTTCGTGAAGAGGGTCCTGTTGGACTGTTGTGGGTTTGCTGCTGCGGACATTTACTGCCTGCAAGATTTCCCCGGAGGGGGTTTTTACGATGTGACCTTCCGGAGTGCCAAGCTTTGCGAGCGCTTCCTGGAGGTTTTCAAGGAGAAAGGAGTGAGGGCCCCCTCTCTGTATTGATCGCTGTCCCACTGTTTGTGATGCCAGCACAGAGGAGCCGTATGGTGACTGTACACATGTACAACCCGCATGTGCCAGCAGTTGATGTCCTGACCTTCCTCGGAAGGTATGTGAAGGTGGAAGGGGACCTAACTGACATGGTGGACCCCTTTGGCATCTGGACGAGTAAGAGGCAGGTCAAGGTGACGCTGAGGATGGGCGCAGACGGGAATGTCGCACACCCACCGTCCAGCTTCGCGATCGGCGGGAGCAGGGGCTACCTGACCTATGCAGGGCAACCTAAAGTCTGCCATGCCTGTGGTAGGTCAGGTCACATGGCGGCCGACTGCAAAGTCACCATCTGCAGGAACTGCAGGGAGGAGGGACACCTTGCAAAGGATTGCCCACGAGAGAGAAGCTGCAACCTTTGCGGGGAAGCGGGCCACTTCTATAGGGCATGCCCGCAGCGGGGTACCACCTACGCCCAGGTCGCCGGCAGGGGAAATGCGGGGCCAGCCCCCCCGGAGGAGAGGAAGGCACCAGGGCCCAGCAAGGACCCCACTAATGTGCAGGAGGGCCAGGCCGTGCAGGAGGGCCCAGCCCTGCAGGATGGGCCCGAGGCCAGCAAAGCACCCCTGCAGGCTCCGATCCCCCCCGACAACCCGGAGCCAATGGAGGCGGCGACAGGCGACCCAGGGGAGTGGACTACAGTCCGGAAAGCGAGGAGGAAGGTGCGTCGACGGGCCCAGGAACCGCAACAATCAGGAGGGAAGAGACAGCTACAGGGGGGCTATAAGAGCTCCTCTGACGAGGAGGATTCGGAGAGGGCCCACCCGAAGCAGAAGTTAAAGGTCTCGAGGGGGAAGGAAAGCAGCACCCCGCTTCCAGGTGACGGGAGGCGTCCTGAGGCTCACTCCGACACCCAGTCAAGTGCCGCTGGAGCACTGGAGGGCCCCCCGGAACTTCCAGGCGGGAAGGAGGAAACAGCACGTCCCCAGCATGATCCGGAGCCGGACCCTCCTGCCTCCGCACCCCTGGCGGGGGGATGCCACCCGGAAGGCAGCACAGACGGTTTCCTGAGCCCAGAGAGCGTCCAGCAGTTCGCCCGGGCAATGGGCATGAAGGGACAGATGGAGGGGCTGGACCTTGGACTTGGCGAGGGTACTGCGGTCACTGCCTACAATGGGGGTACGAGTTGCAAGCATTAATGTGCGCAGCGTCAAGTCAACCACGAGATGTGTGTCCACATTGGCCTACCTGACCACCATCAAGGCGGACCTCCTGTTTCTGCAGGAGTGCGGGATACCGCACCTCGGCAGGTACGGGAAATGGTCCGGCGCCTGGACCTGTGGGCCTTCGATCTGGTCGGGGGGTAACGACTGTCGCTCCTCGGGCCTGGCTATTCTGCTGCGGGGGCACAACTTCACCATCTCTCAAGTTCAGGAGGTGGTGGGGGGGCGCCTCCTAGTGGCTGACATCACCTACAGGAATGCTCCCCTGAGGCTGATCAACGTGTACGCCCCAGTGGTACGGAGTGAGCGGTTGGCCGTCCTGCAGCGGCTTCCACCCCTGCTGGCTATGTCCAGGCCGGTCATCCTAGGCGGAGACTTCAACTGCATCATCGATGCAGATGGAAGATCTGGCGTGGGGACAGCGGGTGGGGGGATTCAACTGGACGTCACGTCCAGATTCCTGATGGGCACGGTGAAGGACGCCAAGCTGCTCGACGTCTTCAGCACCCCTGCAGACGGAGCGCAGCAGAGGTACACCTGGTCGCGGCCAGACGGGTCTATCCGCTCAAGGATAGACTTCCTGTTTGTGTCACGGGCGTTCTCGGTCAGATCCACTGGTGTCGAGCCGGTGTTCTTCTCTGACCACTGCCTCCTGTTGGCCGACTGTCACTTACAGGACGACCAGCCGGCCGGCAAGGGGACGTGGAAGCTCAACACGACTCTGTTGACCCCAGAGAACGTCGAGGAGCTTAAGAGGGAGTACACCGGTTGGAGGACCGTGAAACCCCTCTTTGAGTCTCCAGGCGACTGGTGGGAGACGGTGAAGGAGAACATCAAGAGGTTCTTTGTCCTCAAGGGTGTTCAGAAGGCAAGAGAGAGGCGGGGAAAGCTGTCGCGACTCCAGAAAAGGGTGCAGAACCTGCTCCTTCTGCAGTTGATGGGGGTCGATGTCACGGAGGACCTCCGCGAGGTGAGGGGCCAGCAAGCCTCGCTCTTCGCCGCGGAGGCCTCCAGGATAATCTTCCGGTCCAGGGTCCGCTCTGTGGAGCAGGACGAGACGTGCTCGCGTTTCTTCTTTCAGAAGGTGCACAAAAAGAGCTCTGTGCTTAGCAGGCTGAAGGAGGACGACGGCTCGGTGACGTCGTCTCGGCCCGACGTTTTGAGGATCAGCAGATCCTTCTATGCCGGACTGTACGACACGAAGCCCATGGACAGCACGGCCTCCGAGTCGTTCCTGTCGTCTATCACGGAGGTCTTAGATGACGGTACGAGGGAGTGGCTGGACCGGCCGATATCCCTGGACGAGCTGACCAGAGCCCTCAAGTCCTTGGAGAGGAATAGGACTCCCGGAAGTGATGGCTTACCGGTCGAGCTGTATTCTGCTCTGTGGGGCCTGGTCGGCCAGGACCTGCTGGAGGTGTATGATAGTGCGCTTCAGGCAGGGGAAATGTGCAAGTCCATGAGGAAGGGCATCATCACCCTCATTTACAAGAGGAAGGGGGAGAGGGAAGAAATTAAGAATTGGCGTCCCATTTCACTTTTGAACGTGGACTACAAAATCCTGGCCAAGGTCATTGCCAACCGGGTCAGGTCTGTCCTGGAGTCGGTGATTCACCCTGACCAAAACTGTGCTGTGCCGGGCAGGAAGATCGCTGAGAGCCTCGCGCTCAACAGGGATACGATCGCCTACGTACAGGACAGGCGGGTGGACACCTGCCTCGTCAGCCTGGACCAGGAGAAGGCCTTCGACAGGGTCTCTCATGCTTACATGAGGGACGTCCTCTCCAAATTGGGGTTCGGGGAGGGCATCCGCAATTGGATCCGGCTGCTCTACAGCAACATCGTTAGTGCAGCCTCCATCAATGGGTGGGAATCAGACAGTTTCCCGATCAGATCTGGAGTCAGGCAGGGCTGCCCGCTCTCTCCTGCCTTGTTCGTGTGCTGTGTGGAGCCCTTCGCCGCATCCATCAGGAAGGATGTGAGCCTGAAGGGCGTGACTATCCCAGGCAGTGGAGGCCTTCAGGTCAAGACCTCCATGTACATGGACGACCTCGCCGTCTTCTGCACCGATCGTCGGTCGGTGACTAGACTGTTGGACATCTGCGGCCAGTTTGAACAGGCCTCGGGTGCCAAAGTCAATAGGGGTAAGAGCGAGGTCATGTTCTTCGGGAACTGGGACGACCGCTCCTTCATCCCCTTCACCGTCAGGACAGACTACCTGAAGGTGCTGGGTGTTTGGTTCGGTGGAGCTGGGGCGTGCACTAAGACTTGGGAGGAGCGTATCAACAAACTGAAGCAGAAGCTGGGCAGGTGGACGCTCCGGTCCCTCTCCATCGCGGGTAAGAGCCTGGTTGTCAGGTGCGAGGGGCTTTCGGTACTGTTGTATGTGGCACAAGCCTGGCCTAATCCCTGGACCTGCGCCGTTGCAGTCACCCGGGCCATCTTCCGCTTCATTTGGGGGTCGAGGATGGACCAGATCCGCAGGGACACCATGTACAAAGACCTGCGAAATGGAGAAAAGGGCGTACCGAACGCTGCCCTCGCCCTGACGGCTACCTTTGTATGTGGCTGCATCAAGCTGTGCGTAGACCCTCAGTACGCAAACACCAAGTGTCACTACTTACTGAGGTTCTACCTGTCCCCGGAGTTGCGAAGGATGGGCCTGGCCTCGTTGCCGCGGAACGCTCCGAGTAGTTGGACCATCCCGTACCACCTGTCCTTCGTGGAGAAATTTTTGAAGGGAAACACCTTTGACCACAAGGCCGTCAGGCAGTGGTCAGCACGTAGTATCCTCGAGACCCTTTGGGAAAAGGAGAGGTGGCTCCTGTCGTGTGGTTCCCCACGCAGACTGCCAAAGTCGTTTGGCAGAATGCCTCATCACCAGAACTTTCAAACAAGCACAAGGACATTGCTTGGCTGGCGGTGAGAGGGGCTCTGCCAGTGAGATCCTTTGTGCATGCCTGGAATCTCTGCGCCACCGCACGCTGCCCTCGAGGCTGCTGCAGCGGGGGGCGGGGGGGGGGGGGGGACGAGACTGTCGATCACCTCTTTCTGGAGTGTGCCTATGCGCAGGAGGTCTGGGGGGGACACAGTGGTATTTGTCGAGGTTCGTCCCCAGCAGCTCCGTGACGCGGGACTCTGTGCTCTACGGGCTGTTTCCCGGGACGCACACCAAGACCAACGTCAACTGCGCCTGGAGGACCATCAATACGGTGAAAGACGCTCTTTGGTCTGCCCGCAACTTGCTGGTCTGCCAGCTGGAAGAACTGAACCTGACCGAGTGTTGCAGAGTGGCGCACTCCAAGGTCCAGGAGTACGTGCTGAGGGACGCGCTAAAGCTTGGGCAGCTGCCGCCAAGGCGCGGTGGGGAAATACCACGGTATGAAACCCCTCGTCCAGAATAGAAAAAAGAGCCCTATCTGGTAACTGGGCCCAGCTGGCGCCTTCCCCAACTGGTCAGGGGGCCAACTGGGACTGTGCGGGGAGACGACGGCCGGGGTATTTTCCTTGCTTTGTTTTTTTCTTCTTCTTTGTTTTTTTTTCCCTTTTAGTTGGTGTATGTACCCCCGGGTAACCCGGAGCAGCTTGCATGACTGGGTAGGTGTATAAATATGTTTTATTTTTTGTACATCTTATGAATAAAGTATATTTTTTCAAATAAAATAAAGGATGAAACGTCTGAAAACTGACCTTCCAGCTCAGCAAGCAAACTCACATCCAGAACCTCAACCTGAGCTACAAATCTTCTCAAAACTCGTTATATTCTGCCCATTGGAGTTCTTTCGAATAATTTCCTAAACAATCAGAATAAACTGACAGACCTGTAATTTCCTGGTCTGTCCCTTCCCCTTTTTCTTTTCGTAATGAGATCATATTAGCCCCCTTCCAGTCCTTTGGCACCTCAACTGTGGAGCGAAAAATTCAAAGCTACTGCCAGGGCCCTGCTATCAGCTCCATTGCCTCTCATAAAGATGACCATCTCCAACTTCTCAACACAAACAGGGAAGGCCATTAGTGCAGTCCAACCAGTGTTGACTACATCCCATGAGCAGATCTTTTAAGAAAGAAGTTATTTTCCTCTACTATCCAATATTTCCTGAAACAACTAGTCAATTTTTCAGGTGGGGCATGTTTTTCAGGAATCGATGTTAGTCTCCCTAATTAACCCATGTTTTCTATGCACATATTAATCTTATGATATATAATCATCCCAAGAACCTTAATCATAACTAATGCTCGACTAATCCGGCATCTGGTGGAATTAAGTAAAATGCAAAATTAATGATTCATTCTTCCACAGAATTGTAATTCTTAAGTAATTATTGGGGGATAGGAGAATTAGTTGCATTATTCATTTTTTTAAGTTTCACAATCAAAGCTAAAAATATTGCCCGAATCACCGAGTAACAAATTAACGTATAGGATTACCTTTGATAAAACTTTGTTACTCTGTTCTGCACCACTAAAAGGAGAAACAGCATCTTTCAAAATCAATCTGAATTTCCTGTGCAATAATAATACATTAACTAAGCTTTCACAGCCTATACATCATTTCAAAAGACTCACCTAGATCAAAAACATATCTGAAGTCATCTTTTATATTTACTTGTCTGACAGGATTTTAAGAATCCTATCACTGTTACATAACCTTGTCTGTTAATAGTTAACTTTTAATGGAAGACATGTTGAATCCAAATGAATTTTGAACTGCGGAAATCACATCTCAGTTTCCCAACAGTAATTTTGGCATCTTTCTGGATCTCAGGGCAACTGCCGAAAAGTGACAGCTAGTCAGTTCAGCTTGTTAATGAGCAACCTGAAACTCATTACACAGCTTATTGAAATTTTTGAGACAATGCACGAGAAACATGCTGGATCGGCAGAAATTACAAGGAAAAGAGGCAACTGCATAGCAGGGAGCTTTCAAAGAAGTGGGCGTTATGCCTGATGCAGATTAATTATTGCTCTAAACAAGGAGGAGTTTGTGCATTGATGTACAATAACCATTGTTGTATTTTCATTGTTGGAGTGACATCCCTTTAAGAGCTCAACATATATGTGAACCAGGTAATCAAATGTTGTCACAGGTCTAAAAACCTTAGGTTCTCAGCAGTGCAGCACTCAAGGCACAGGCTGTGTCAGGAGGTTACTCTGTACTGTTTATAGTAATTTAGCTGTTAACCAAACACGAGTGATCTTCAAGTAAACAGAATCCACATACCTCATTTTTATGATGATCAGAAACACAAGAATAGTGCACGCAGTGTGCACTTCCAAAGAAGAGCCATACTTGACTCAAAATGTTACGTCCAAAAATGCTGCCAGACCTGCAAAGAGCTGACAAAAACAAAGCTGCTGGAAAAGCTCAGCAGGTCTGGCAGCATCTATGAAGGCAAAAACAGAGTTAATGTTTCAGGTCCAGTGACCCTTCCTCAGAACAGGGGCAAAGAGCTAAGACAGCCTAAAATCAAAAAAGAAATTATAAAAATGTGAAAAGTAAATGCAACTCAAAGTATTTGATTGTGATTTTTGAACAAACCTGAGAAATACAATCTAAATTCAGAATGCTAGAAGTTGTTTTGGAAGCCCATGAGAAGTGTTAGGGTTCATAAGAGCCAAATCGAAAAAGAAACTCACAAGACGGTGTCTTGAATCAAATTGTAACATTACAACTGTGAGACCAAACACAAATGCTGCTGTGAGTACAGGTGACGTGAATAAGGTGGATGAGAGCTATAAAGGATTTCTGTCAAATGTTACTCATAAATTCATAACTATATTAAGCAACAGAGGAATGACTTAAAGTCGAGAGAAAGGCATAAAGTTTCCTCGAGAGTGCGTTGAAAACTAATGTTAATCAATGAGATAAGTGGAGAGCTCTATGTACAAAGTGCATTAAAGGTAATTTAAAGCTCAGAACAGTAGTAATAGTAGGAGTTGTTCGGAAATTACTGATCAAAATGAATTGGCTAAAATGGGTGTTATGGATTCACCTTGCATTGCAGAATCCAATTGAGGTTAAAGAGATGGAACAGTTAGACGATTTTGTCTTTGTTGGTTAAATCAGAATTTAATGCCCTTTAAATTCTTGAGAATGTGTTGGTGAGCACTTTCCTTGAACCACTGCAGTCTATTTTATGCAGGTGTACAAACAGTGGTGTTGGGGCAGACATGTTTGTGTTTCAAAATCATCATTCAAATCTAATCCAATAACCTTTGATTCCACTGCCCAAGAAGAAACTAACTCGTCCTTAAAAGTAATCAATGATCCCACCTCTACTGCTATCTGTGGCAGAGTCCCAAGGTTGCACCATAACGTGACGAAAAAAAATTCTCCTCCTCTCTGGTCTAATACTCAAAATTTTTAACAGAGTCTCCAAGCTCTGGACTCACACATAAGAAGAAACATCATTTTCATATTGTGAAGATCATTCAGGATTTTATATACTTTAATCAATTCACCCCCATCCTTCTACGCTCCAACAGCTTCAAGATCAGTCTGTCCAAACTATCCTCATTAGTCATGCCATTCTTTCCAGATATCAATCCAGTAAAGGTCAGAGGAAAATCAGTCTAATAAGGTCTGAGACTAAGGTCTGAAACGAGCAAATCATCTTTTGTCTCCTTAGTGCCTGTCTAGCATTTACAAAGCACAAGTCAGGAGTGTGATGAAATACTCTCCACTGTTAAAAACAGCTCCAACAACACTCCACTCCAGAAGTTTGCCATCATTCAAGTCAAAGCGGTCAACTTGATTGTCACCCCATTCACTACCCTGATCATCTGCTCCCTCTATCACAAACACAAGCAAGCGCAGAAGATGCAATTTACACACTACGCTGCACTGGAGCAATATTATTGTTTCTGCATGTAGCTGGGTCAAAATCCTGGAATTCCCTTCTTAACAAGATTATAGAGTCAAGGCTGCTGACCACCACCTTCTCCAGGGTAATTAGAGAGAGGCAATAAACGTTGGTCTAGCCAGACATGCCCACTTCCCTTGAACAAACTAAACAAATCCATTGAACTGCTTCCTCTGTCTTTCCATCCTTCCTTAAATATGGAGAACAAACCCAAAGAATTATCAGTGCGAACAGCAGAGATAATTTCAAGTAAACAGTAAACCTGCTATACCATTATTGAGGATGTAAAATATCAAGCTCACCAAGACGGCACCTACAGAGGATAATGAAAACATTCTACCCATTCAGCAGTTTAATTAAAGAGGTTGTGTACTTCAACTGAGACGTATGAGCAGACTAAGAATAAGGATTTGCTTGAAGAAAACAGAGATGAGCTGCATGCAACTCCATGGAAATCAGATCAACATCCATTGATTCATGACATGGTTAAAAAGAAAGAATTGTCTGATCTAACTCTTCACCTTGAAAATCGAAGGTGAAAGCAGCCATTTTCCATGATGAATGTTCAAGAGATTAAAGGTCTCTCAGATGATGATGTTAAGGGCGTGCATGGGAAATTTCCTCTGCACAGACTATTCAGGAGCATAAGAGGCATCTAGATATGGTATTGCACCACCTAGCAGGTTTAGCAAGAACAACTTTCTCCACGAAGGACCTTCAAGAGATTTTTTAAAAAGACCTTCTATTGGAGGAAGAAATTACAGATGATCAGAATCAATGTCAACAATGCTCAGGCCAAAAACCTACCAATCTTCCAATTCTAAAGAGATGGGTTCTAAAAGAGATAATAGGAACTGCATATGCTGGAGAATCCGAGATAACAAAGTGTGGAGCTGGATGAACACAGGCCAAGAAGCATCTTAGGAGCAGAAAAGCTGGCGTTTCAGGCCTAGATCCTTCATCAGAAATTATTCTTCTGAATGAAGGGTTTCGGCCCGAAACGTCAGCTTTTTGAGTTCTAGAAGAATTGTGATTTTCAAACTGTTTGAATTTGTGTAATCAGGAACTTAGGGAGGTTTGGTAGAGGTAAATCTAGAAGTAGCTATATACATGAATAAATAAATGTTGTATAAGTTAATGGATCTGAAAGGGTTAATACTGGGGACTCTAGAGCAGTAAGCTCTACCCAGTCTGATGATATCATATCATCTTAAGTGGATAATCAAGGAATTTGTGAATTAAATTGATTAAGGATTAGCATTAAATGAAGATTTAGTTACTTTAAACAAAATGAATTTGTGCAGGTTTTTAAAAAGCCAGATGCTGCAGGCATTGAAACATGTATGTTTGTCTCAGAAGCATTTATGGAAGATAACATTAAAAATATTGTCATACTGCCAAGCTGCAAATTTCAACTACAAAAAAAATGCCAAGCAACAATATTTCTGATCTGAAATCAGATGGCTGAGTCCTATAGAAGTTGGGATGTTGGAAGTTCAGGTCCCACAGTTTTCACTTCCTGATCACATTTTATCATGATCAGCTATCAAATGTTTTGCATGAAGAGAATGAATGGAACCAACTGTTCTTTGCTAAGAACAAAGATTTGCAGATTCGATGGATTTGCCATGCTAAATTGCCCATTGTGTCCAGGGTTGTGTAGGTTAGATGAATTAGCCATGGGAAATGCAACATTACATGGATAGGGTGGGGCGGTGTGGAGGGGGAGTGTGGTGGGGTGAGTCTGGTTGGGATGCTCTTCAGAGAAACAGTGTGGACTTGCTGGGCTGAATGACCTGTTTCCACAAAGTATGGACTCTATGGACAATGGATATGAATTCTCTCTGTTGTGGTCTATATATTTTAATGTCCTCTATGATCTCTCCTTTTAGCTTTCTTTGTTCCTGAATCATCCATTGTAATCACGCTTTCGCATTCCAGATTCCTATATCAATATTTTGTGCAAATGTATGAACTTCAGTACAGATGCAAACGACTGAATGACCTCGTCTTCTTCCTATATATATAAAACCTCATTTATTGTTTCCATAAGCCAGAAAAGGAGCGCTTGATTATTGATTGAAATGTGGATATCGAGATATAGGGACTAGTGTGAGGTAAACATTGCTTCATGTTTAGTAATGGGCACCATAGTATATGCACAAAATAGCTAAGGAGATGTTCAGATGTATAAGCTGTGATGTTTAGAACGTGAGATTTTTATTTTTTTTCTCTGACAGTAATAGATTTCAATTATTTTCAACCAGACACAATAAGATAAATGTAAATTGCAGACATTACTTGTGCAGGAAAAAGTTAGGAGGAAATACATGTAGATTTGGTGCTCTAGGGACTAAACTTGGAAAAGAGTAACTTATTGCCAAGTTCCTAACAATGGAGAGAGCAAGTGCGATAGCACCACTAATGGAGCAATTGCATATTGGAGATATTATTATTGAAAGTGCAAATTAACACAAATAGGAGTGAATGAATTACCACAAACCACGGCATTTTAAATTTTCATGAAGGTTGCAAACTCAATTTTTATGCACATTTGAATATTAAAATTTACCTGCTATAGGTACCACTATTTGTCACAATGCCAAGCTTCACTGTGAATATCATTGTTAAATGAAAAGAATGTGATTCTGAGTTTGAATTATTTGAATTGTAAGCAGTAATGTTTTACAACAAGGCGATCCAGATTGCTTACCATGCCTCTGGTTAATGTTTTCTAATCTTCATCCCACAACTCACTCATTTCATATCTGAAAAATAAATCTTCCACCCTTTGCCTCAGTGATTTAAATTATTCACAAAAGATTTTAAGTAAATTATGAATATGTTGAAAATTTATTTCATAATAACATGATTTAACTTATCTAATGACTTTGCTTTGTGTATTTTAATAGCTTAATTAACATTTTGCCTAGATAGTCTCCAAACCATGGTCATAGAATGACTATCATTTCCCAAATCTTGGAGTTTATCAGCCATGTAGGATAATTGATAGTTTGATAACAGTAGAAAGTGATAAGATAATACAGTTTGAAGTTGGGAAATAACAATAACAAATTCAGAATTAAAGCTTTTTGTAAATACATTTTTTCAGAATTGTAAATGTAAACAAAATCATAAATCCAGTTGTTTCCATCTGGAATTAATGCTGACAAATGAGAAGTCAAAAAGTAGTTTGACAAGCATTTTTCAAGAAAAGTTTCTTCAGATGTGCATGGGAGTTGGTATCAATTTCCAGTTGGCAGATTTATAGCCTTTAAATTGAAACTTGGATCAAAAATAAATCATGTTCAAGACAAGTACCTTAATAAAGCTTCAGAATCACTAAGCACTTTGTAACCAATCAGTTACATTGAAAATGTAACCACTGTTCTCTGATAACCCTCTTATAACTCTCAAACCTCTGTTTGTTCTTTTCCCTCGTGAACTAACATTAGAATTCTCATTCCCACTTTCAAAACAACTCTATGATTTCAACTCACATTACATGAGCCAAGCCCTTTTACACCTATCATCCTCTGTGACAGGACTTCTCCTTGCCTGTCTCTCTCACATAAAGATCAGTCCATTCAGCAGGTCATACCCTGTTGTGTAAAATTTCCAATATGACCTGCTTACATCATGATTACATTATCAGTTACTTCACTAAACAATCATCATTACCCAGTGTTAACAGTGTTATCTGTGGAGTAAGGGGTTGAGGAAAGTTGAAACTCAGAGGATAAAGGAATGACAAGATATTGAATGAGCATTTTCCTTGATTTGCACTGAAGTGTGTGATAGAAGCAATGAAAAGATTAGATAGGAAGTATCAGAGCGATTAGATGTAATAATTAGGTAAGGAAACAATGCTGAAAATGCAAAGCAATTCAAAGTGGGAATAAAAAAGCATTGATGTCTCATAGATTCATTCTGAGAGAATGAGTTTTTAAGGTAGCTGTTTGAAAGAGTACATCTGTTAAAAGAGAAGGTAAAAGTTCAACTGGAAAATATAGTCTGGTCAGCCTAATGTTGGACAAAGGTAAATATCTCAGGAACATGATACTGGATAACACTAATATTCACCTAGAAAAATCAGTTAATAAACTTAAGATGATGACAGAAGTAAGTAATTTCTAACATTCAATAGACCAGTTTACGAAAATAACCGAATTCATCAATAAAGGAAATATGATGGATGTTGTCCAAGTAAATTTTCACGAAGTTTTAGATAAAATGCAGCGTAAGACTTTTGTCCCTGAGACTAAAATTAGATGAGGTCTGTTTTCAGGCACAGAGATGTCTTACTAACCCT
This sequence comes from Stegostoma tigrinum, assembly GCF_030684315.1. NCBI lineage: Eukaryota > Metazoa > Chordata > Chondrichthyes > Orectolobiformes > Stegostomatidae > Stegostoma > Stegostoma tigrinum. The sequence continues at coordinate 32,242,883 of NC_081369.1, forward strand.
TTCCTGATTGAATGATGCAAGCAACACTCAAACTTCATGCTGCCAGTCATCGCTATAGCCGGTGTGTGCATAGCAGGATGTTTATACTCATGTTAAGCAAACAAAAGTTAAAGATTGCCTGGACATCGCAACCTGCACCTGTTAATGGGGAGGTACATTATACTGTAGCAACTGTTGGAACTTTTTCTGAAAGAGGTTCACACAAGAAAATAAGAGGAACAATGGAGCAACAGGATGGAGAGAGATCACCCTGATTTACTGGTACAGTACTAGAGGCCTCAATGACAGAGGTGGAGATGAGGGTTGAGGCCATGTTTCTGCAGGAGGCAGGAAAATCACCAACATATCTTTTGAAAAGAATGGTAACAGATTGCACTTGAACTCAATGTAGTGCATGACCGTTTGAACTTGCCTTTAAATCTGGACAAAGTTCAATAACATCACTGGAATGCTCAAGGTTAGTGTTTCAACTGCCACAATCTTCATACTATATCACCAACCTCACTCAGTGTTCAATGCACCACACCATTATCATTCACTCGTAAGCATTGTGTATGTGTCTGAAAGGGTTTGAAAGGCTTAATACTGAGAGGTGCCATATATTCACATCATTGCTGACTTAAGGGGAGAACAGCTTTGTATCTGAGGGGAAGGACTAACATCACAATTTTTTCATATGAATATAAACTATAATTGATCATTAACATGCTTTGACTTATTCAACATAAGACATGAGACCAACAAAAGGTTTTTACCACTGTAGACCATATAACCCTTGCCATGAAAGTTTATGGTGGCAGCATGGTGAGGCTAGATAAGCTCAAGTTTTTTTTTAAGCAGACAATGTTGAGGAGGGACCTGAGAGAGTGAGGAGGGACCTGATAGAGGTGTATAATATTATGAGGGCCATGGACAGGGTGAATAAAAAGATGTCAAGTCCATGTAGAAATTGCAGAAGAGTTTTAGCAAAAATGTTATCAGTAATAAGGGGTTTTATTTAGGAGGAGAAATTAAACAAACTGTGCTCTGTTTATTAGAATAAAGAAATAAAAGGAGATTTTATAGTGGAATTTAACATTGTATAGGATTGTGATAAGAAACATTAGGCACATTTATTTTACTAGTTGGAAAATTGCTCATGAGAATTCATAAATACAAGATTATCACAAGAGTATCAAATGAGAATTTATTTATCATGCACAGAGGCTTGTTAGCACATGAAATGCATAAATAGTAGTGAAACAGAATACATATTAGTTATTTTAAAAAGAAAAATTAAGAGTAGAAAGGTTTGACTAAGTGGATAACATTCAGAGGAAGCACAAGAATGCTGACACAAACTGACCTCCTTGTGTAATATAAAAACCTGGATATCTTTTCAGTCATGACTTTGCCTCACTCCCCAATTCTCTCCATTTTCTCCTTACTGCTCTACATTAGCCTTCACTCCTTTATCCTCCTTAATATAAAGCATTTTGAAGTAATTTCATGCAAATGAGAACTATAGAAATGTAAGTTGTTATCACTGTTAGTGCTATAAATTCGAGTTTCTATGGTGATTGCTACCATCTTTTAAAGCATCCATATTAGGCATTAAGCTTGGCACCCTTTTTGATCATGATAGACTTTGCATATCATACCTACCAAACAGAATTCTCGAGTTTGCTTTAATATATTATGCGCTACTTTGTGCAAAGCCTTGTCTTATATTGATCAACTAGCTGTAAGAAAAACCAGAGAAGATTCATTGGCAGTTAAAGATAGAAAAGTGTAACCAAAGAATGCATACACAACTTTCACTCTTCAACAATAAATAATTCAAAGTCTAGGTTGCAGATTTATAGCAAAGATAATAATAACATATATAAAAGTGTTTCTATCATTTTAATTGAGCTAGATTGGGGAAAATTGTGGATTTTGCTTAAGGTAATTAACTCATTTGATATAAAACCATTAAACTAAAATTACACCATAATTTCTGCTGTGTGTGGGGGGGGGGGTGGTAATATTTCTTCGCCAGCTGCTGTTTGGTTTCCAAATAATTACTGAAAAGGCACAAGTGCACACTGCAATGCAAATGAATCTGTTTTTCTAACCTTCTGTTTGTGTATTTACACAAGTAATTCAAAATATAAAGGCAGCAAAATAAATTTTATATGCAACTCGTTTTGATGTTTCTGTTCACCTAGTATGAATACAACCTCTTTTAAAGATGAAATGGAAATGATCCTTCTGAAGTAATGCTAAACAACAAATTATGCAAGGAAAATTAACAGAATTTTTTATCACGGAACTAGGTACCAAAATTAGCAAATCTCCACTGTTATCCTAACAGCAGGGAAAGATCCAGAGAAAGTTATTGTGATTAAAATATGTTCTTCTGCCATGAATTGTTGAGACAAGTTTAAATATTTTCAGCAATGTATCAAAATACTCAGAGGAATGTCTTCATGCTGCTAGAACACGGCTACACATATACGCTGATTCTGTGACAATTTTGCATTCATCACAATGATAAGCTGCATCAAGCTCAATATTGTTTCTCGATTATAAACTTTACATAGCCTGATTTAACTCTAAATAGAAAATGCAATAAATAACAGTCTTTTTAAAGAATGGTGTGAATACTATCTATAAAAAAGGTGAATTGAAATAGTTTACTTGCAACACAACCTGTAGCTGAAATAATTGTAATCAGAGATAATGGGAACTGCAGATGCTGGAGAATCCAAGATAACCAAGTGTGAAGCTAGATGAACACAGCAGGCCAAGCAGCATCTCAGGAGCACAAAAGCTGATGTTTCGGGCCTAGACCCTTCATTAGAGAAGGGGATGGGGAGAGGCTTCTGGAATAAATAGGGAGAGAGGGGGAGGCGGACCGAAGATGGAGAGAAAAGAAAATGGGTGGAGAGGAGAGTATAGGTGGGGAGGTAGGGAGGGGACAGGTCAGTCCAGGGAAGGCGGACAGGTCAAGGAGGCAGGATGAGGTTAGTAGGTAGGAAATGGAGGTGTGGCTTGAGGTGGGAGGAAGGGATAGGTGAGAGGAAGAACATGTTCGGGAGGCGGAGATAAGCTGGGCTGGTTTTGGGATGCAGTGGGGGAAGGGGAGATTTTGAAGCTTGTGAAGTCCACATTGATACCATTGGGCTGCAGGGTTCCCAGGCGGAATATGAGTTGCTGTTCCTGCAACCTTCGGGTGACATCATTGTGGCACTGCAGGAGGCCCATGAAGGCCCATGCAGAACACCTCCGCTCGGTTCGCAATAAACAACTACTCCTCCCAGTCGCGAACAATTTTAACCCCCCTCCCATTCCTCAGACGACATGTCCATCATGGGCCTCCTACAGTGCCACAATGATGCCACCCGAAGGTTGCAGAAACAGCAACTCATATTCTGCCTGGGAACCCTGCAGCCCAATGGTATCAATGCGGACTTCACAAGCTTCAAAATCTCCTCTTCCCCCACTGCATCCCAAAACCAGCCCAGCCTGCCTCCGCCTCCCTAACCTGTTCTTCCTCTCACCCATCCCTTCCTCCTGCGTCAAGCCGCACCTCCATTTCCTACCTACCACCTCATCCCGCCTCCTTGGCTTGTCCATCTTCCCTGAACTGACCTGTCCCCTCCCTACCTCCACACCTATACTCTCCTCCCTACCTATCTTATTTTCTCTCCATCTTCAGTCCGCCTCTCCCTCTCTCCCTATTTATTCCAGAACCCTCTCCCCATCCCTCTGTCTGATGAAGGGTCTAGACCTGAAACGTCAGCTTTTGTGCTCCTGAGATGCTGCTTGGCCAGCTGTGTTCATCCAGCTTCACACTTGGTTATCTGTAACTGAAATAAGTTTTTTTTTCCCCTGTTTGACATTTTATTAGTTAAATCTTAATTTATAGTGGAAATAAGTGTCTCTTCAAAATTGTGTGCCGCTCATTGTCCAATCCCAAAGTACCTTATTCTCATTAAATTCTTTCTTTTTTTTGCAGAACGTGCTGGAGGGGATTGCACTCTGCCAATATGCATTGATGTAAAATACAACTGATGGTGTTGCCTTAAAATGCATTGAGACAGAACTTGTCTTCCACTTAACATGCGTTAAACATGAGCAGGATATGAAACATTAATCACTGAACGTTACGTTTAGGAAATTCCACTTTTCATATTACGACAATTGTACAATTATTATGAGGTCATCCATTATGAACCAAAAAAGATAGTTTGGGGTATTATTGAGGCTGATGAAGCTGGGGATAGTGGAGATTCCAAAGGATTTTAGGGTTCACATACACCAATCACTAAAATGTAGTAATTGGGTAGAAAACTCATATCAGGCCACTCGGATGTTGTCTTTAAAACCAGAAGGCAAATAACAATGTGGAAACAGAAGATCTTCTCTGCAGCCTTCATCAGTCCCATAGAAATGAAACTGTTTATTTGAAAAATCTTTTGTGCTTTTAGTTTCACTTCACCCCTGTGCTCCTGATCTTTGGGCATCAGGTGCAGAGGGGTGTGGGTGTCGGAGACCTCCTTGTTTGTCTGCTCCTGGGTTTGGATAAGTTGGCTATTAACAGGTGTGGACATTGGACAGTGGAGTAGATCATAGTTGCCAACTGTCTGCCCTCTTCTGTCACTGTCGTTCATGACCAAGTTTCAGTGGAGAGCGAGAAAGTGGTGCTCATCAGTGCACTCAGTGTTTTGAGAAAAATGTGGGCACTGCATCCCTCTCTGATGAAGGGTCTAGGCCCGAAACATCAGCTTTTGTGCTCCTGAGATGCTGCTTGGCCTGCTGTGTTCATCCAGATTCACGCTTTGTTATCTTGGATTCTCTGGCATCTGCAGTTCCCATCATCTCTGCAAGGGATGGATTGCCCTTGCCCTTGCCCCAACTCCATTTTTATTTAATCCCCTCCCCCTGTCTCTCTTCTTTCCCTCACCTTTGGTGGTTTGTATTGGCTTTGTCAAGCTTTGCACATAAATTGATTAATTGGAAACAGGTGATTTAATATGAGTGGATAATAGGTGAAAAGCATCACGGGTGACTCAGTGGTAAGGGAACAAAGACATTCACTTCTATGTAAGAGTTTTCTGAGTGAAAAGAAGAAAACAAAATGCCCTCCATTTTTTAGTGCAACAAATCACATCTGTATTTCCGTATACAGTATATTGCAATAGAACAAGTTGAGGACTGATGCACCAGAATGGAGCTCCAAATATTGGATAAATTCCTTAAACCAGGCTTGAATTCCTTAGAAAATGGAAGGTTGACAAGTCATTTTCCATGTTGTATTTGTCTGTGACTCTTTAAAAGGAAACTGGATGGGCATATGAATAGGAAGCGTTTAGAAGGAAGTGGGCCAAATCTGGCAAATGGGAATAAATTTATATAGGATATCTGGTCAGCGTGGATGAGTTGGACCGAAGGGTCTGTTTCTGTGCTGTATATCTCTATGACTCTGTGATTCTAAATACATCTATCTTGTTGTAATGTGCTGTATTTCATGTAGAAATTTAGTTTGCAATTAGGTAGTCCATATTACACCCCATTGACAATGGGGCAAATCTCAGGATATTGTTCAATTGTACAATTTTTCATTAAATGTTTGCTAGTTAAGAACTCTTAAGCGAGAAATACCAAATACTTAAAGAAAGGCTTTCATTTATAAACCACATTTCACAATCTCAAGATTGCAAATCACTTTATATACAACCTTTTTTTTAAGCTTAATCACTGTTCCCTTACCAGAAATGAAGCTGTCAATTTACACACAAGATCCCATCAAGCAATATGATGTGCTCCAGGGTAGTCTGTTGTAGTGATATCAGGACAATATGACAATTTGCCTCCTCTTTTCAAGTAGCATCATAAGATCCTTACATCTACTTCAGAGATCATTTTTGGGTTTTGTTTTAAGATCATATCTGAAAGAAGTGTCATTGAAATACTACCTCAGCACCGTAGTGGTGATTCAGGATAGATTTTATGTTTAAGTCTCTGGAGTGGGATTTGAAGTTTTCTCATTCAATACTCTGACTGAAAAATAACTAATAGGTACAAACACAAAAAAAAAATCAGAAATTCTGCTGTGGCACACCAGCATACAAATCTTTAATATATTCCTGGAAGGTCTTCTTTACTATCACATTGGCTTTGTTTATCTTACCATCCATGATACAATTTCAGAGAAATCTATTTCTCTAGGATTCAGATTGATGGGGAGCTGATTTTCTTTCACCTGTGTTTCTGGCAGAATCTATGTCTTTTGAGAATTTGTCATTTTTTCTACAGTGCAGAATGAAGCAAATGGGAAAATAGGCAAAAACATATTGTTGGCAGTCCACTGAAATGGAAATCAAAGCATATACTTTAATATTTGGAATGAGACAAAGAGAATTGACTATCAAGTGACTTCCATGAACATTTTATAGTAAGGAGTGTGAGAAGAGGAGCACAACAAGCTCATGATGGAACAGCGACTTTACTTATTCTGTTCTCTTTGATTCTGGATCTTTTCATAATTTATAAAAGTAAAGAAGACATTGCTACTGTAGCCCTACTGTAACATGAATTTAAATTTGGAAAAGCAGACCCACAATTGAATTATGATCCATTCATGTTTTTGCTATTAACCTAATAAAGAATTTATCTTCAAATTAAATTTGGAACATTACCAAACATTGGCATAGCTTGGTTGGCTAGATAGCTGGTTTGTAATGCAATATGAGTTCAATCCCCACTCCAGCTGAGGTTACAATGAAGGATTCTCATTCTCAACCTCTCCCCTTGTGCGAGGTGTGGTGACCCATGGGTTAAACCACCACCAGTTGTCTCTCTATAACGATCAACAGCCCTGTGGTGTAGTAAGACTACTGCGACTTCATACTAGCATGTAGATTTCCTCAGTTATTGAGGCTGATTAAGCTTCTGATCAATTTATTGTCCCTTTATAACTATAAATACCTGCAGTTTAAATGATGGCTTTAAGTAAATTGTATTCTAAATTGAACAAGGTCAAAGCCACTTCTATTGATTTAAGCAAGTTGAAGTCACTTTACTTAAAATGGGATTGAACAGCTACATGATTTGACAGCTAAAGATTACTTAGTAAATGAGAGCTGACAAGGGTAATTAAATGCACACATGGATCTGTGCTTCCTTGCCTGTTGAAATAGGAAACTGAGTTTAATATTTGATGCTTCCTCAAACTCCCAACAAAAAGACCTAAACTTTTAACTGGGAGATCTGACAGTCATTGGTAACACTCGCTGGTAAGCCATTTATTAAAGTTAAATAGAGGTCAATGAATGTTTGATTCATTCTTCCAACTGTCATCTTCCTCAACCCCTGCCCAAATTATTGCAATTATATGTAATTGGTAAATGTGAGTTGGGTGTGATAAACAATAAATGAATATAACTCCGAAGAAGTTATTTTCCTTGTTGAAGGTTTGCTTGTACATTTCATTTTTTGGCTGCTCAATAGGATCAATCAAATCGTTTGCTTTACCGTTTTCATTGGCAGACAGTAGAACATTGCACAATGATTGTAGATTTTCCACCTGGACTTCCTTTATTCCCGTGTTTTTGAAAAAGTAAGAACAAGGAGGTGGAAGAGGCTGTGTTCAAGCCTGTGAGCACATTGCATCATATTAGGTATCTCTTCTCTAAGTACAAATCCAAAACAAAATCTTCAAATTTTTTTTGAACATTTCAACTTTAAAAGGCTGTAAATGACTTATTCTCTCTGACACCTCACCCCACCTGACATTATCATGGAAATGTGATAATTGCTGGATGAAGGTCTGCAGCCCACTTCCACCTGGAAAGCAGAATTGTTTGTATCAGTCAAAGTTACCATGACTACAAATTTATTTGCATCTGGGTTATTCTGGACAGCAACTGATACTCGACAAATTCAATATTAAATTAATGATAACTAATGCTCTATTCTAAGATTAACATAATTTACATCCTTCTCAGCTAAACCAGAAGCACACAAATACAAACGAGGGCACACACACACAGATGCAAAGTGCAAATGTCAAAGCATACATTCCATATAAAAGCCTCCTTGACATTACAATTTTGTGTGGTGAATATGTGATGCCAATCCCTCTACAAAGCATTCAAATGACCAATATCTGTGAAATTGTAACGATGTAAAAATATGATGAACTACCATTTCACTTGTTGCATTATTGCATGACTCCCAATGTACCTTTAAGACAGTTAGATGACATCATAACATGAGTTGTTCCAGAATAAAGGCCCTTATCTCACATTCAGATGATGCAGATTCAGAGCAATTTGTAGTCAGTCAGCCATGTGTAATCTATGACTATACTGTGGCTTTAAGAGGTGTATTTTGGTCTGAGTTTGTTTTTATGAAGAGAATTTGAGACAATAAAGTATACAGCATGTGAGGCTTTGGGATTTTTTTAAAAGTTGGAACAATAGAAGTACCCTGAAGGCGAGGGCCTAGCCCCCACAGAATCAGGATTTTTAGTTTTAGCTTTCAGCATATGCTGGGGTGATGAAGCTGGATGTGGAAGCTTTTATTCCTCTCTGGTTACAGCTAAAAGCTGGTGCTCTCTTCCTGCCACTAGAATTACATCTGAGACAATCTATTTTACTGAATATACTACTGCAAAGGATGCATTTATGGGATGTTATTTTGTTGGAACAATTAATGATTTGTTTATTATTTTGTTAAATATTTCAATAGAATTACAGTGAAGCCAATTCTTTTATTTTTATTTTTGTCTCTATTTTAACTACAGTGTATGAAGAAAGTGTGTTCTGGCTCAAGCCTGGTAGTCTGACCAATCCCATTACACCCAGAACGCGACGCCTGGCACATGCCTTTAAAACAAGAAAAAGTTGGGGTCCAGGCTATTTCCTTGACCTGCTTTGATTAGGTTTGGTCAGGCCCATAACAAGTCTTACAGTCATGTAATGTGCCTGCACTACCGAGCATAGAACCTAGACTAAGTATAAATCTGAGAATTTACCACAATGCAAGGGATTTGCATTTTTAATCAATGTCACGACATGTGTGTCAACAAAAACCCAATCTTTCTGGTATATGTTGCATGGGCTAACACAGAGGAAACTTTCAGACCATATTTATATTAGTTATGATGTCTACCCCAAGAAATCACATCACAAGCTCTTTTAATTTTGAGACAAATATTATTTGGTGACCAGATCTATGCTCAGAAGCCTTGACTTATGATGCTGGTAAGTCTTTCTCAGCCAAAGAAGGAAACTGTTACAGCATTGCCTGTGTCAATACAGTATTATGATGTAGCTGTCGGTGGAAATTCTAACAACTTACTTCAGAGGGCTACATAAATCAATAGTATCTATTCAAGTCACCAAAACTGTGGTATTGTGTTGAAAATAACATACAACTGATTTGAACAAAGACTGATGAAGAAAAGGGAAGAACTTACATCTTCAAAACATATCGAAGATACACAGGAAGGGAATGTTACAACTCCAGGATATCTGACAGTTCATGAATAGCACCCTTCTGTAGCACAGAAAGGATGCCATACAACAAAAAAGACACACCTGTCTTTCAAAAACACTGCTCTATGAGGCCGACTGCAAATCAGGTACACCCTTATTTTGTTAAAAACCAACCCAGGGCTGCATAAAATCCACACCTGACTCAATCTGCCTTACTGCAGGCAAGGATATTAAATTATTAATGTTATAGACTGCATTAATGAACCCTGCAGTGATTGTGCAGTAATCCCAATAATATTACAAAAATAAGTATGATGTCAAACTATACGCAAGTTTGAAAAGTGCACATGTTACCAGACTCTGGATTCAGCCGTTGGAATGAGTTCATGAATTGCAGTGATGTACTTGCCCATGTTTCAAAGCAAATTAAAAGCATGAATCAAAGACTGAATTGTAACTTTGCTGATCCATGGCATTGAATGTTAAAGATTTATCTTTGGCATTCTACTTCTGACTCCACCCACTTCCAATTTAACAAAGCTCTGCACTGCCGGCAGAGGTGGGACTAAAATGTTACAGGCGCACTCTTCAATGTCAGAAACAATGAGCCATGCTATTGAAGCACTGATTATGATTTATGATTTTCAAGATAGAGCCATATTTTGGGGTTTTTGAGGGGGTAAATGTATGTGTTATAGCTCCATGATCAAAGTGGACGGATGAACAAAAAAAAACTAATCTCGTCCAACTTTAGTTAATTTTTCTCGTGGGAATTTTGTTTCATTTGATAAAGTACCAATGAAAATTGTGGTCAGATGTACAAACTATATACAGATAGATTTTGTGATTTGATCCTGGACAGAGTTTATTTCAGAAAGAAAAAAGATTGGAGCTTTCTTAATGCAAGATTGTAAGTTGTTCTTCTGCACAAAACAGCAGTGCAAGACTAAAAACACGTGGCAAAAGACATTTATGCGAATAAAATGGCACAGAGGACTTTTTTTAGAAAGATGCTAAGAAACATTCAGAATTGCAGTTATTTCTTTAAAGGCACCTCTTTAGAATTAGTATATACTTTTGAATGTTTTCAATTTTGAAACTTTTGCTATTGCAATTTAATTACAATTATATGTGTGTGTATAGACATATATGTATGTATATGTATATATAAAACAACTCGAGCAGAATGTACATCTATGAGTTTTGATTCTATTTACTTCCAATAACATATGTTCAAAACCTTGTGCCTTTTGAGAAGTTTTGTTTTTTCACAGATACTGAGACTAGGAAGATCTCTGAAAATGTCATTTGCTCTACAATTAAAAATGAGATCACAGAGAAGTGGTTTTAGAATTTCATAAGAAGACAGACTAAACTTTCTCTCAGTCTATATGATGGCACATGATCTATTAAATTCAAGGGCCATCAAGAATCTTTCCAGTGGTCCATTAAAATGAAAACTGGGAGGGGTTTTTAATAAATACTAGAATTGGAACTGTACATTTCATGATCTTGTCCAAGGTCAAAATAATCATTTTTAAGTGGTTTTGCAGGATAAGGATCAACGTATTTTTCAATCTTATTTTCTGTAGCTGATGAAGTTGAAATTGAAGGGTATGAGTAAAATCAAACCAGATTGGAGGGAAAAACAGCTGGCAACTTGGTAACCTATTAACAGATTTGTCACAATAAAAATATATTTAAAGTTTTCAGGAAGATTTGTAACTCGGGTTGTGGATGAGGTTGTAGACTTGCTCACTGAGCTGGTGGGTTTGGTTACAGACACTTAGACACCTTGCTAGGTAACATCATCAGTGCATCTCTAGTGAAGAGTCGATATTCTGTCCCACCAGTTATTTATTGGCCTCGGTTTGCTGGGGAGATTGATATTATTTCCAGTTTTGTTTCTCAGTGGTTTGTACACAGAGCCTAATTCAACGTGTTTGTTGATGGAGTTCTGGATGGAATACAGGCCTCCAGGAATTCCATGGAGCATCTCTGTTTGGCTTGTGTGATTATGAAAGTGTTCTCCCAGTCAAATTTGTGTCCCTCGCTGTCCGTGTGTAGTGACACAAGTGAGAATTGGTCATGTCTCTTGGTGGCTAATTGGTGTACATGTACCCATCTGGTCAATTTTCTGCCTGTTTTGCCGGTGTAGCGTTTCTCACAGTCCTTGCATGGTATTTTGTATTTTACCTCGGCTTTGCTGGTTTTGGGTATGGGATCCTTTACGTTCATCGGGATCCGCTGTAGGGTGGTTGTCAGTTTGTGGACTACTGTGATACCTTGTGTATTCTTGTTGTCATCTTTGAAAGGTCCTTGACGTATAGTAGGATGATAAGTGAATCTGGTCGTATTGTATCTTCCTGGTGTGGTATGTCCCAGAAACACAAGCCAAACAAAGAAATGCCGGGGAACTCCGGGAGGCCTGGTATTCCATCCAGATCTCCATCAACAAGCACATTGAATTAGACCCCGCGTACAAACCACTGAGAAAAAGAACTGAAAGTAATACCAACCACCCCAGCAAACTGAGGCATGTAAATAACAAGTGGGACAAAGGGGGACTGATGATATTACCTAGCAGGGTGATGAAGCATTTGCAACCAAACCGACCAGCTCAGCGAGCCTGTCTATAACCTCAAAAATACATTTATGAAGAAACCATCAAAATAGACTAGGTAAATATGACAATTAATTTAACATTCCATAGATGCACTTACATATAATACAGAAATATGTTTCACAGCACACCCCAAAACCAGTATTTGTTACAAATTTCTTATTGTACATTCCAATCAGACAATGCCACAACTTGATAACACATGCATTCTTCCACATGTTGCCAGATTATCCTTTGACTGTGCTATAAATAGACTCCTACAAAGTAACAACATCAGTGTGATCACATTGGGAATGCCAGCGGGAAAGAAAAATGTCCTGCTTTGTGAAAAATACTGGCAATGTCAAACCCACAGTATGAATTACATGGCTGCTTCCATTGATGATACTTGGAGGTAAATAGATTATTTTTGTTAGAAATGTGATTTAAAAAATAAAATTTTTAGGTAATAGAAGGCAATTAACCAACCTTAAACAGAAATGTTTTTCATATATACAGCACTTTTCATGATTTCAGGGCATTTCAAAGTGCATAGTTTAAGCTCTAAATGTAACAAATATAATCACTGAATATAAGAGGTTATTATGCAAAATCAATGCACATGAGATTGATGTTAGTACACTTTTTTTAATGTTACTCGTGAGATATAGGCATTGCTGCCTGGCCAGCAGATGTTATCTGTTCCAAATTGCCCTTCAGAAGCTGGTGCTGAGCATTCCATGTGTTGCAGATTGACCCACAATGTCCTTCGGGAAATAATTCCAGGATTTTGACACAGCAACAGAGAAGGAATGGCAATATATTTCCAAGTCAAAATGGTGAGTGGATTGAAATAGATCTTACAGGTAATGGTATTCCCACGTATCTACTGCCCTTATCGTTCTAGATCAAAGTGGTCGTGGATTTGGAAGGTACTGCCTAAGGATCTTTGCTGAATTTCTGCTCTGTGTCTCATTCATTTATCTATTGTCACATGTACTTAAGTAGAGTGAAAATCTTTGTTTACAAGCAATGGCAGTGGAAGGAATGGATGCTTGTGGATATCTTGCCTGCCAAGTAAGTATTATTTTTCCTGGATTGTGTCCAGTTTCTTGAGTTTTGTTAGAGCTGCACCCACCCAGGCAAATGGGGAGTATTCCATCAAATTCCTGACTTGTGCCTTATAGGTGGTGGACAGGCTTTGGGGAGTTAGGAGGTGACTTACTTGTCACAGTATTCCTAGACTATGACTTGTTCTTGTAGCCATTACATTATTATGGAGAGTCCAGCTGCAATTCTGGTCAACGTGAACCCCCAGGATGATGATAGTGGAGAATTCAGTGATGGTAACACCCTTGAATGTCAAGGGGCAGTGGTTAGATTGTTTCTTATTAGAGATGATCATTGTCTGGCATTTGTCTGGTGCCCTTTTACTTGCCACTTGTCAGGTCAGCCCTAGATATTGTCCAGGTTTTGCTGTATTTGACCTTAAATTGTTTCGTTATCTGAGAAGCCATAAATGGTACTGAACATTGGGCAATCATCGGAAAACATCCCCATTTCTGACCTCACGATGCAGGGAAGATCATTGATGTAGCAGCTGAAGATGGTTGGGCCTAAGACACTATCCTGAGGAGCTCCTGCAGAGGTGTCCCGATCTGAGATGATTGACCTCCAAGAGCCCAACCATCTTCCTATGGGTCAGGCATGACATCAACCTGTGGAGAGTTTGCCCCCACTCCCATTGGTTCCAATCTTGTTGTCACGTTTGATCAAATGCAGCTTTGATGGCAAGGGTTGTGGCTCTCATTTCTAATATTTAACATTTTGTCCAAGTTTGAACCAAGGCTGTAATGGTGTCAGGAGCTGAGTGGCCCTGGTTGCACCCAAACTGGGTGTCGCTGAACAGATTATTACTGAGCTGATACTGCTTGATAGCACTGTTAATGACACCTTCCATCACTGAGTACTGATGGGGCTGTAATTGGCCAGATTGGAGCTGTCTTGCGTTTTTGTGTACAGGACATACGTGGGCAATTTTTCACATCATTGGTCAGATACCAACATTGCAGTTGTTCTGGAACAGTTTTGCTAGGGGAGCAGCAAGATACACAGTACAAGTAAGTCTTCAGTACTATTGGCAGAATATTGTCAGGGCTCACAGCATTTGCATGGTTTGAGGTTTGGTTAGCAGATGGGAAACAGACAACAGCTGGAAATATTGTATCAGAGATAATAGGAACTGCAGATGCTGGAGAATCTGTGATCCCAAGGTGTAGAGCTGGATGAACACAGCAGTCCAAGCAGCATCTTAGGAGCAGGAAAGCTGACGTCTCAGGCCTAGTCCCTTCACCAACATGTCATCTATCCTGCCCTTAAGATGCTGCTTGGCCTGCTGTATTCATCTGGCTCTACACTTTGTAATAACAGCTAAAAATAGGTCTTTTTCACAATGAAGGCAGTAATGTCTGGGGTACTGCAAAGATTGGATCTGGGGCTTACGTTATTTACAACAAAGATCAATGATTTGGATGAGGAAATCAAATGTAATATTTCCAAGTTTGCTGATGACACAAAACTAGATGGAATTGTGAGCAGTAAGGAGGAAGTAAAATACCTTGAAGGTGATTCAGAGAAGTTGAGTGATAGGTAAATGCAGTGTCATAGGGATAAGTGTGAAGCTGTCCACTTTGCTACGAAAAATAGAATAGTGGAGAATTACTGAAATGATGATAGATCAGGAAATGTTGATATACATTGAGATTTTATGTTGATCTAAAACGTTGGGTTTGATGTCCTTGGGTGCCCTTGTACTCCAGTCATTGAAAACAAGCACGCTAGTACAGCAAGCTGTTGAGAAGGCAAAGAGTATTTTGGCATTCATTATAAAAAGTTTTGAGCATGGGAGCAAAGATACCTTACTGCATCTGTACAGGGCCTTGGTGAGACCAAACCTGGATTATTTTGTGTAGTCTTGGTCTCCTTAGTTAAGAAAAGTTGTATTTGCCACAAACAGAGTGTGGTGAAAGTATACCAGCCTGATTCCTGGGACAACCATTTGTCATATGAGGAATGATTGGATTGACTATACCTGTGTTCATTGGTGTTTAGAAGAATGAGGGGAATTCCATTGAAATAAATAAAATTCTGACCATGCTGAACAGACTGGTTATAACGTTGTTCTTTCCCCAGTCTGGGGGAATGAGAACAATAGGTTACAACATCAGGAGCAAGTTGGGTCATTTCAGACTGATGTGAGAAATTTCTTCATTCAATGGATGGTGACTTCAGAGAAGGTTACCAGAGCTGCTATTGGTGTCCGGACTGCCTCTTCTGGTGCTCAGTTTTATCAGTGTTTTGAGTTACTGCTCCTCTTTGTCCTCATTGGTGGTATAAGGAAAAGCTGCAGAAAATGCTGCAATGCCTCAGTGAGGCCTGACAACACAGAAGGGTGGATCAAAGATGGTAAAATCCAGTTGCAACAGCTTGTTAGCTATTCATAGCCAGAGACCTGATCTCAAGGCATGTTGAACCTGATCATTGTGAGGTCCTTTGGTCGTCATGCAAAAGGAAAGAGTGCTCTACAAGATGAGCTTGTAGAATGTTTTCATGACAGTTTCTTGGAGCAATATGTTGCGGGATTGACTAAGAATTAAGCTTCCTTAGATCCAGTATTTTGAATGAAGCCAAGTTAATTAGTAATGGCGTAGAAAAAGATCCTCTGGGAATTAGTGATCACAACACTATTGAATTCCATGCTAAGTTTGAAAGTGACATACTCCAAACACCAACAAGAGTCTTAAACAAAGTCAATTAAACGGCTGAGATAGCAAAGTGTGGAGCTGGATGAACACAGCAGGCAAGCAGCATCTCAGGAGCACAAAAGCTGGCGTTTCAGGCCTAGACCCTTCATCAGAGAGGGGGATGGGGAGAGGGAACTGGAATAAGTAGGGAGAGAGGGGGAGGCGGACCGAAGATGGAGAGAAAAGAAGATAGGTAGAGAGGATAGTATAGGTGAGGAGGCAGGGAGGGGATAGCCCCTCTCTCCCTATTTATTCCAGTTCCCTCTCCCCATCCCCCTCTCTGATGAAGGGTCTAGGCCTGAAACGTCAGCTTTTGTGCTCCTGAGATGCTGCTTGGCCTGCTGTGTTCATCCAGCTCCACACTTTGTTATCTTGGATTCTCTAGTATCTGCAGTTCCCATTATCAATTAAATGGCTATTAGCTCAGGACTGATACGGTTGATTAGGTTAATAAACTAAAAGTTATAACTGTGATTGAAAATTTGGAAACATTTTAAGAAACAAAACAAAATATTTAACGAAAGCACACTTCATTCACTGCTCCAGGGGACTGTAAACCTCTATTGTTGATTACATGTAAGGCTGGGATAGATAGGTTTTTGGTTTCACTGGGAGTCGTGGGATATGGGAAGCAGCAGCAAAGTGGAGTCAAATTGCAAAATTAGCCATGAGCCATGTTGAACTGCTTTGACAAGCATATAGTCCAGTCTTGCTCCTTATTCGTGGGTTCATGCGTTTTGATTTTAGGGCTTTAACCTTTCGCTGCACCAAATCCTGAATCCATCTTCACAGTTAAAAATTCTTCCCAATGTTTTTAAAAACATTTCAACAGTATTATTGAGCACCAAAAATATGGGCACTGGAGATATTTCCTCCATTGGCAACAGTGTGTACACATAGCAGATTATATAAATATATGAAGCAGACCCTGACCTTCACTTCTTTCAGTCAACTGCTGTATGTACATACAAGTGAAAGAATCTCACTTCTGGAAGCTACAATTGTTGTTGAGTAGCATTCCTGCATATACATTATTCTAATTTTCTTTTGATCTTTTTAGATGCATATTTAACAGCATTTAATGACAGCGAGTTTTGAGAAGATTTGTAGCTCAGATTGAGGTTCTGGATGTGAGTTTGCTCGCTGAGCTGGAAGGTTAGTTTTCAGACGTTTCGTCACCATTCTAGGTAACATCATTCTAGGTAACAAAACAAATTAGGGGAAACCTTCAAGACCATCAATAATACCCTTTACTGGCATAACATTCACAAAAGAGGAGGAAAACAACAACAAACTGCCATTCCTAGATGTCACAGTAGAGCGAACAGCCAATGGGGAACTTCAAACCAGCGTCTACAGGAAAACAACACACACGGACCAAATACTGAACTACAGGAGCAACCATCCCAACACCCACAAACGAAGCTGCATTAGAACATTATTCCAATGAGCCACCACACACTGCAGCACAGAGGAACTACGCAGAGCAGAGGAAAATCACCGATACAGCGTATTCAAAAAGAACGGGTACCTTATGAACACAGTCCGCCGATTTCTCAGCAACAAACCCAAACAAACAGACAAAACGGGCTCAGAAACCATAACCACGCTCCCCTACATCAAAGACATTTCCGAAATGACTGCCAGATTACTCGGACCCCTTGGCATCAGGATAGCCCACAAACCCACCAACACACTAAAACAGCAGCTAATGAACTTAAAAGACCCTATACAGACAACAAGCAAAACGAACGTCATCTACAAAATACCTTGCAAGAACTGTGACAAACACTACATTGGACAAACTGGCAGAAAGCTAGCCACCAGGATACATGAACATCAACTAGCCACAAAACAACATGACCCACTATCACTCGTATCCTTACATACAGATAAGGAAGGACACCACTTTGATTGGGACAACACATCCATCCTAGGACAAGCCAAACAGAGACATGCATGAGAATTCCTAGAAGCATGGCATTCCAACCAGAATTCCATCAACAAACACATTGACTTGGAGCCAATCTATCATCCCCTGAGAAAAAGAACAGGAAATGACATCACCAACCCAAGGAAACCTAACCAGATAAATAGAAAGCGGGACATAACACCAGCGCTTCGTCAGAGGCTCACTGATGATGTTACCTAGAATGGTGACGAAACGTCTGAAAACTAACCTTCCAGCTGAGCGAGCAAACTCACATCCAGAGCATTTAATGATCCATTGAGAGAGGAATGTGCATATTAAAAATTTTAATGGAAATATACTAACATGAACATAATTGTATATTTAGTTACATTTGTGCAAGGAAGAATTTCCAGGAGAAATGGAGGATTTATCAACCACAATCTGAAACTATAATACATAAACCAATCTGGAAGCCTTTCAACAGTCAAAAACATGTTGGTCGATGATTGAACTGTAACAAAAAGTTTTGCAAGACACCAGGATAATCGGTGTAAGTACATGTCCTTAATGTTTTACCGTCATTCACTAATTATGTAATCACACAATAAAATTCCTTCTAATTTAAGAACTAAGATGTTATGAACCATATAAATGCTTTGCCTGTAACTTATCATGGCCTCTCAAAGCCTAAAAATGGAACATATCATTTGCAGAGTTCCAAAGACAGGGTTAGATCATGACTTTGTGTTATTGAAAAATGGATATGACAAATCAGCAGTGTGGTTTATATTTCACCACATTTTATTTCTACAAAGGGATAATAATTGGGGAAGATCTAAAATAGGCTGCCA
The DNA here is from genome assembly GCF_030684315.1 of Stegostoma tigrinum. NCBI lineage: Eukaryota > Metazoa > Chordata > Chondrichthyes > Orectolobiformes > Stegostomatidae > Stegostoma > Stegostoma tigrinum. The sequence goes on from NC_081369.1 coordinate 32,261,518, forward strand.
TCTCATTATCATTCATTTTACATTTTTGCTAAGAATAGCTTGTCGCTAGTGCAAATTTAGTTAGCTGGGGGATGCCATCGACGAATCAACATCGAGCAATTGAGACAGGGTGGGTCAACCACTGTTCTGGTCTGATCTTTAAACAAGTCCATGTAAAAGGATTCACTTGTGGTTGTAAGCCATGATGGAGACAGTGCCGCCGTTGGGTTGGGGTGGACAAAGTCAGAAATCATACGACACCAGGTTATAGTCCACAGGTTTACTTGAAAACACAAGCTTTTGGATCCTCAGTCCTTCTTCAGGCGTTGGTGAGAGAGGAGAGTATCAGGCACAGAATTTACAAGCAAAAGATCAAAGGTCCGCACCATTGATGAGGAAGTACCAAACAAACCTAAGATGCTGTTAGATCTTTGACCAGTTAAAAGGTTTTCAGTGGTCATGTATATATGTTAATCCCCAAATTCCTTTCAGTCACGGTCCTGAGAGAGCCAAAGGTTTTGTGAGTGTAAAGAAGTGGTGACATTTTAGGTCAGACAATACATGTTAGGCGTGAGACCTTGTTTAGAGATAGTAGGAACTGCAGATGCTGGAGAATCTGAGATAGCAAGGTGTAGAGCTGGATGAACACAGCAGGCCAAGCAACATTTCATAGTGAGGAAGTCACAAATATAAATTACGCGGTCTACAATTCACAATGACAGCACTGAAACCAGTCAGCAATTCAGCCTGAGATAACAAGGTACAGATAACAAAGTATGAAGCTGGATGAACACAGCAGGCCAAGCAGCATCAGAGGAGCAGGGAGGCTAATGTTTCGGGCCTGGACCCTTCTTCAGAAATGGGGGAAGGGAAGGAGGATCTGAAATAAATAGGGAAAGCGGGGAGGTAGATAGAAGATGGATAGAGGAGAAGATAGGTGGAGAGAAGACAGACAGGTCAAAGAGGCGGGGATGGAGCCAGTAAAGAGGAGTGTAAGTGGGGAGTTAGGGAGGCGATAGGTCAGTCCAGGGAAGACGGACAGGTCAAGAGGGCGGTATGCAGTTAGTAGGTAGGAGATGGGGGTGGGGCTTGAGGTGTGGGAGGGGATAGGTGGAAGGACAAGTTAGGGAGGTGGGGATGAGCTGGGCTGGTTTTGGGATGCGGTGGGGGAGGGGAGATTTTGAATCTTGTGAAGTCCACGTTGATACCATTAGACTGCAGGGTTCCCAAGCGGAGTATGAGGTGCTGTTCCTGCAACCTTCGGGTAGCATCATTGTGGCACTGCAGGAGGCCCAGGGTGGACATGTCACCTGCAGATTGGGAGGGAGAGTTGAAATGGTTCGCAACTGGGAGGTGCAGTTGTTTGGTGCGAACCCAGCGGAGGTGTTCTGCAAAGCGGTCCCCAAAGCTAGTCCCCATCTCCCTAACCTGTCCTTCCACCTATTCCTTCCCCCCACCTCAAGCCACACCACCATCTCTTACCTACTAATCTCATCCCGCCCCCTTGACCTGTCCGTCCTCACTGGTCTCACCTATCTCCTCCCTACCTACCCACCTACACTTACCTTTACTGGCTCCATCCCCACCTCTTTGACCAGTCTGTCTCCTCTCCATCTAACTTCTCTGCTATCCATCTTCTACCCACCTCTCCATCTCTCCCTATTTATTTCAGAACTTCCTCCCCCTCCCCCATTTCTGAAGAGGATCTAGGACCGAAACGTCAGCTTTCCTG